>NC_048596.1:83986107-84291107 GCF_003668045.3 Cricetulus griseus
CCTTATGCTGCCCTACAAGATAGATCGGCAGACGGTTCGAGGTGTCTTTTCTAGCCATCTGCCATGGCGGTGGGTGAAAGACCCGAGCTAACATGGGGTTAGCTCGTTAAAATAACAGTAAAGCCTCATGCAGTTTGCATCAAGCTCTCGAATCTGCCTGGTGATTGGGGTGACCGCAGTTGTGGCCTGGGACCCGGGATACCTGAGTTTTTCCGATGGGAAGGGGGGGCACTCCCTATGGTATTGTTAGACCCATGGAAAACTCAGGTATCCGGGGTCCCAGGCCACTACCACGGTCACCCCAATCACCAGGCAGATTCGAGAGCTTGCTGCAAACTGCATGAGGCTTTATTGTAATTTAACGAGCTAACCCCATGTTAGCTCGGGTCTTTCATCCACCTGCCATGGCGGATGGCTAGAAAAGACAACTCCTAGGGGCTCCGGAGAGATCTTGTAGGACATCGTAAGGGGAGTGTCTAGGGGTACACACAGGCTCACGATTGATGTGCCTCCAGGCTTGGAGGGTTTGCCCTGTGTTGATTAGTCAACTGGTTGTTATAGCCCATAGGCCCTCCCAGGGTGGTTGCTATGCTCTGTGCATCATTGCTGTGTGCTTGTCCGTAAAGTACACCCAGGGTTGTAAAGCATAGCGCCACCAGCTAACTTCTGATTGGTTCCTTGTCACAAGGCAGGCATCTGACTTTCTAGTGTCTAGGAAAAGGTCAGACAAGCACGTGTTTGGCTGTTATGACTGCCAAAAGAGGAGCTGGTCCCTCATTCCCCCATTTTCTTTTTTGGAATTGCTGTCTCTCTAGCGCCCCCCATCAGGGAGTGAGAGATATTGGCATCCCCATGCAAGGGAGTCCCTTCTGACTTAGCACTTTAACCAGGGAAAATGGGCGGCGAATTCTTTCCCAAGCTACTTCATGTTGACTTTGGCATGAAGTTAGGGACCCCAGAAGATTGAAATGCTAGTCAAAAGCAGAAAAGGAATTTAGGCAATGGGGAATCCATCAGGGGCTTTTGGTAGACTCTGTTGCAGAGACAGGGAGTGTCCACATCAGCTGGACTGGTTCACATCCACAGCAAGTCCAGGGCTCACAGTCTACTTAAAACAGCCTGCAGTCAGCAACTAACACTCAGATGTCTGCCAGAAGCAGAAAACTGTTTAAGACATGTTTAAACTAGGAACAGAGGTTAAAACTTATTTACTGAAGCCCACAGTGCAGAAAAAGCAGATATCTGGATATCTGTTCAAACAGCAGGAACATATTTATAACTTTGAGTCCTAGCAAAAACTACAGATTTGGGCTATAAGCATGTACATTTTTCTTCTGTCTAGAGAGCCAGGTATGGATTGGCCTGATGAAAAGCCCTTTAAGTTTGTACTTAGATGACAAGCAAAATAAACTTAAAAACCTTGAACTTGTAACTGAACGGTAGATAGTCATTACTTTATCAGCTAACATGTTGACTATAGTCTACAGTGGATCTGACTGTCTGATGCTGTCAAGCTGACAACCATTAATATTTCAGAGATCTGAGAAGGGTATATTTTATCTGAATCTACTAAAAAGTGACAGAAGCCAGTCCATATACAGTTAGCCATACCCAAGTTTCTCCATTACTGCTGGAGGCAGGTGTCTCCAGCAATCTTCGCGAGGCCTATAAGGTGAGAGGTTTTTTTTTTTCCTCTCCGTGGAAGAGGGACATGGAAAAGACTGACCTTGTTTTGTCTAGGCAAAGGGGGTGCAATCAATTTTCCAGTGTCCAGCAGCTTTGTCCACAGTCTCGGCCAGGTTCTGGCAGGTGGCAGGTATCACATCTGAGCATCTCGCTCACTGGTCCAGGTGCAGGAACTGAGGTGCCTCATAATCTTCTTTGGAGACTTTGGGTCACTGTCAGGATCTGGCAGTCTGTCTGATATTATAAACTTTAAAGATAACAATTTAAATGCCATATCCTGCAGATCTCTGAAGCATTAGAGGTCTGTTTGTTTACTTGCCTTAAGCACACAAGAAGCATACAGGTGGCTAGGTAAGGTCTTATTTCTGTAATTGATTTTCGGCCTGACTGTAACTGGATTTACCTTAGTAAAATACTTGAAACTTAGCACAGCTGAATTTAAGACTGCATAGAGTTACCTTATAGTCCTTAAACAGTAGCTACATGTACATATTTTAGCTGCTTGCTCAAATGAGACAGGGTTTTTCTGTGATTTTGGACCTTGTCCTGGAATTCGATCTGCCAGACCAGGTAGGCCTTGAACTCATAAAGATCCATCCACCTCTGCCTCCCGAGTGCCAGGATTAAAGGTATATGCCACCAACGCCCTAAACTTAAAGGTATGTGCCATCAATGCCCTAAACTTAACTTCTGAAAACATAAACTGTAACATCTTATAATAGATTAGCAGCTTTTATAAAACAAGAACTTTACATTGTCAGGCTTTGCTTAAAAATGATTCTAAATTGAAGCTCTTTAAGTATAAACGTTAATAAAAACAAACATTAAAAAAAACTGGTTTTAAAAAGAAATTTAAATTCCCTTAATGTCTTTCTGTAATATATAGAAGCATTAACATTTTAAATCTTAACTGAAAAACTTGTTTCTAAGATGGTACCTCTAATTTCCATGCGGTCACCTTTAGTCAAGATGGCGGTTTAAATATCCTTTTTTCAACTTTAGCAAGATGGCTGCCAGTCAGCCATGTGACCAGTTTGCCATGTGGCTGGCTACAAAATGGCCATAACTTGCACCATTTGTTTAGCTACATGCTTGTAACAGAACTTAGGTTATACCCGGAAATAGAACATTTTAAAACAAGTATACATAAATTATTTGAGAAATAAACAGGATTTTAAAAACAGAATTAGCTTAATATGGTTAAAATTTTAACTTATATTACCATTTTTAAAATTTACTATTTGTAGGCATGAGAAACCATAGCAAACAGTTTACATTTTTCTCTTTTAACAACCTTTTCTCTGACCTTCTACGACTTGCTTTAACCCAACCAAATGAAAGCCCCTTAGCCTGCTATGGTGATCCAAGTCAGCTTGGATCCCATTGCTCAGGAGACAGGGTCAACAGGATCTCAAGTTCAAGGTCAGCAAGACCCTGTCTCAAAACAAAACAAGAAAAAAATCAAAACCCCATCCAAGAGAGGAGGGTAATGTGACAGCAAAATCCAGAAGTAGGAGGTCAGACACATTGAAAAGAGCCCTGATGCTGCTTCCCTCTCCACTAAGATCCTTAGGTTGCAGGCAACAGCAACAGAAATCTTAAACAATTAAAACAGGGAATTTAGACTGAAGAGATGACTCTGACAGTAGAGAGCTTGTTGCATGCCAGGGGGCCAGGAAATATTATTAAGAAATATCTCAAAGTACAAACCTCTGGTTCAGCTCCAGCCTACAATTGTATTGCAGATGCTAACTAATCTGCTATTGAATGACACGGCCTCAGTGGAGAATGTCTCCTAGTTTGCATCCCTACAGAACTAAGCATTTGAAAAGGCCTGCACCTGGGCAGATGGTGAGGCGTGTAAGTAACAAGGAGGACAGAGAGGAACTAGCTGGTGGAGGAAGAGTTACCGCAGGAGACAGAAATGGCCTAGTGGCCTTGGAAGCAGGGTTAGAAAAAAGCGAGGAAGATGCCAAATAAAGAAGAGACTCTAGTTTTGCAGCATGGGACTGAGAGCTCTCTAAAGATGACAAGATGCCTGTGTTTGGTCTTTATCGCCGTTGGGTTATTAGCAGTCTCCAAGTCTCAGGCCGAACCTCATGGCTACCATGGCTTGGGGCTGAGACATGCTGGGACACTACAGCTGTACAAACATCAGAACCCGAGTTCATTCCCCAGCACCCGCATAAAAAGTCTAGCATGGAAAGTCTGGAGAGTTGACTCAGCAGTTAAGGGCACTAACTGATCTTGCAGAGGGGCTGGGTTCAGTTCCCAACACCTACATCGTCTCTCAAAACTATCTGTAACTCCAGTTCCAGGTGACCCAATGCCCTCTTCTGGCCTCCATGAGCACTGCATAAATGTGATACACAAATACACACAAGCAAAACACTCATATACATAAAATAAAAATAAGCCTTTTTTAAAAGACCTGCTATGATACATGTACTTGCAATCCTAGCACTGGGGAGATGACAACAGGCATATCCCTGGGGCCCACTGGCCAGCCAGCCCAACCAATCAACAAGTTCTAGGCCAGTGAGAAACTCTGTCTCAGCAATAAGTAAATAATGAAAATATGGATGGTACCTAAGGCAAAACACCTGAGAGTGCTCGCTTGCTCTCTCTCTCTCTCTCTCTCTCTCTCTCTCTCTCTCTCTCTCTCTCTCAATCATGTGTCTGACTGCATATGTCTCTCTGTCTACCTCTCTCTGTGTGAGTGTGTCTATTTGTTTCTGTGTGTGTGTGTGTGTGTGTGTGTGTGTGTGTGTGTGTGTGTGTATCACAGATTCAACATGGTCACTACAGACGGTTTCAGAAAGAGTGAGTCCAGCTACCAGCTACCAGTTATTAAATTCCTACTGTGTACCAGGTACTGACCCAAGAACTCCATGAACTCATGTAAACCTCTTAACAATTCGTGAGGAGCTGGGGAGTAAAATGGCTCAGCAAGTAAAATGCATGCCATGAAAGCATAGGACCTGAGTTCAGATATCCAAACCCGACTCAAGGGTAGACACACACAAAATGAGAAAAGACTACCCAACTGTCTTTGTGGGTATTTCTATTGTAAGATCCCTGGAAAGCTCAGGCCTCCAGGATCTTAGCCCAGGACCTCAGCCACCCCAATCACCATTCGGAGTTGAAAGCTTGATGCAAACTGCATGAGGCTTTATTGTTGTTTAATGAACTAACCCCATGTTAGCACAGGCCTTCCATCCATCCACCATGGCAGATGGCTAGGAAAGACAGCTCGAAGCAGCTGCATAGAGATCTTATAGGGCAGCGTAAGGGAAGTGTCTAGGGGTATGCACAGGCTCAGGATTGGTGTGCCTCCAGGCTTGGAGGGTTTGCCCTGATTTGATTGGTCAACTGGTTGTTATAGCCCATAGGCCCTCCCAGGGTGGTTGCTATGCTCTGTGCGTCACTGCTGTGCGCTTGTCTGTAAAGCACACCCAGAGCCGTAAAGCATAGCACCACCAACTAACTTCTGATTGGTTCCTTGCCACGAGGCAGGCATCTAAGACAAGGTCAGACAAGCACGTGTTTGGCTGTTATGGCTGCCAAAAGGGGGAGTTGGTCCCTTCACTATTGCTGTGATAAATACCATGGCCAGGAGCAACTTGGATAAGAAAGGGTTAATTCAGCTTACAATCTCAGTTCACACTCCATTACTGAGAAAAGTCAGGGCAGGAACTCAGGCAGGAGGCCATGGAAGAGTACTGCTTACTGACTTGCTCTCCATAGCTTGTTCAGCCTGCTTTCTTATAGAACCCAGGACCACCATCCCAGGGGTGACACCACCCACAATGAGCTGGGCCCCCTCCCATCAATCATCAGTCAAGAAAATGCACCACAGGCTTCTCAATTAAGGTCCCTTCTTCCCAACTGAGTCTAGCTCATGTGAAGTTGACATAAAACTAGTCAGAACACCAGCCCAAAGCATCAACAGCACTAAGGTTGAGGACTGAATTAAGCCAACCACTGTAATTTATTGCCCAAGACAGAATGCTTTTGAGACAACCAAGCCTAGACAGCAGACATACAGGCAGGAGTGTTCCAGCAAACAAGAACATATGGTAATTCTAATTTCAGCACACTGTCCAAATGTGAGGCCAGATCGTCCTCATCAGAGGCCAAGAAGGACTTAGGGACACAGGGACACACACACACACACACACACACACACACACACACACACACACCGCCAGTTGCAGGATTACAAAGATGCTTACGATTTTTACTCTTCTGTCTTCCTTTGTGGTGTTGCTGTCAAACCCTGACATTCCCTTCCACAAAGTCACTAAAATCTACCTCAGTCCCCCTACCTAGCCAGGGCTGCCTGATTGTCCCTCCCACAGATAATGTTTGGAAATTATGTCTCTGGAATGGCAAGAGGCTGCTGCCTTTCAGGATGGATGGGACTCCCACCCCAATTAACTTGCTGAAGCCCTGATGGGCAAGAAGAGACAGCTGAGGCGAAGAGGAGCAGAAGCCTCATGAGTGACTCCACAGTTCCTTTTTCATCTCGGAAGAGACAATTTCAAACTCGCCTTGGGTCATACAAGAAATTAATTTGATTCTCTCAACCTTGCTCTGAGTGGACACATGTCCTCCACTGCAGCATCTGCTCAATCCAGAATGAAGGGGCCATCCCCTTGAAATGATTCCCATTTCAGGGTTGAGCCAATATCGTTTGCCTGGAGTCTGGGAGCAGATGCCCAGAATACTCTTTTGCTGGTAAGTTTCTCAAAATAAGTTCTCATATTAAAGGCAAGTCACAGCCCATGGGAGGTTTGCTCTCAAGGACATGTGCCAGCAGAGACAGTCCTTGGCATACTCGAGGTTAGCTCCAATGTATCCCTCACATTAATAATCACAACCTGGTTGAACCTTGTGTGTGCCAACCATGGTCCCCCTGCTCAATTCCCAATTGATCCAATAGTGGTGGACACATTTAGTGTCACCCCCATTGTGATCCTTTCCCCCTGAGTAGATGGGACCTGACACTTGCTTTGAAATGACTAAGGTAACTGCTTCCTGTTCTGAAAATGTCTTGTGTATGCTTAGTTCTTAACTTTCTACGCCTCCTCCCTCGTACCCCTTTTCCTTGGCAACACATTTGAGATTTCCATGGCCTTGACTATTGTTCAGATGTATTTACAAAAATAATTGCCAAATTGTGTCTAAAATAACTACTGTGCTCTGCCAGGAATGAACATTCCAAGATTATTCTGACCCTCATCTAACTTTGAACTTTGTGTATTTTGCTTTTAAAAACACTGTATCCCTGAACTTGGGCACCAAGACATTTTCCAGAGGTGTTACCCCACTCTTTGTCTGGCCATTAACAAAGAATTCAAAACTCTTAATTGGATTAATCATTGTGGTTGTCAATAATTACCTCATGTACATCATTACATTGGGGACCACAGGGGTATTTCCCCATTACCCATGGACTCAGCCTTGCTCATGGGTTAGGAGAGGTTGAAGGGGAGGTGGCCCCTAACATATAAGTGTTCCAGGGCCCCACTCTTTTCATTGAGTCCAGAGAGATCTGCAATGACAGCCATTTTTCCAAACACAAAGGCAGACAGAGTCCTTCTGACACTCCTAAGAGGTGAGTGAGTCTGTGTGCTGAATTCAGTTCTGCTTCTGGCAGAGGTGGACTAGACCAACAGGGAGCTTTCTGGATTAGGGGGTTAGGCCCCAGGGAGATCTGGTTCTTATAGGAGCCCTCTTCCAGATTTGGCTCTCCCTCACTAACTTGGAATGCCAATAGTTGGGCGGGGTGGGGGGTGGGGGCTGAATTCTGGCCATGCCTCTCATGAGGAATCTGGTTTCAGGTTTACTCGAATGAATGGCCGGGCAACTGTGTAAATAATTTAAATGATTAAATGCATGACGGGCAAGTTTGACCCAGGGAGTTGTAGTTGTTTGATTGATTGTTTGATTTCTTGATTTTGTCCCTTTGTCTAGTGGCCCCAAAGGGACGCTGATTTCTGAACGACTAAGAGTCTGCCGGTTTCCCTCATTCTACCACTAGGTGGCAACCTCTGCATGCTATTGTTTGCTTTTTTTTTTTTTTTTTTTTTTTTTTGCCTTGGTGCGTCTGTAGCTGGTTTTTCTGGCTTCTGCCACTGGGTGGCACGCCATTATTTGTTGTTCATTTGTCTTTTTGTCTGCAAAATCAAAACAAAACATCTCCTTTCCTGGGGTGGGAGGTGGGGGAGCGGGTGTCCAGTCATACCAATATTCTCCTGGAGTCAACTGCTACCCCAGGATTTTCACTCATTCCCACCACAGGACTGTGACAGGTCTTTAGTGGGGTTTTCTTTTCATTGCCATAGGTGCCAGGTTGGTCATATGATTCTTTAACTTCCTTGAGCCACCTAAGTTGGGGATCACCAACTCTAAAACTCTCACCCGTTCGAAACAAACTAAAGGATTTCTCCTGAGGGTTTGAGGAGGAATGTGGGGGTGCATTCTCAAAATAAAGGCTGCCCACCTACTGTGAGATTGGCTGGCCATCTTATGAAGGCAGTCTGACTAAAGGTTACAGCAACCCCTAAGCATCCTGATCAAGTCCCTTATATTGATCAAAGGTTGCCTCTTGTTCAAAACCCAACTGCTTGGCTTAAGGGTAATGTTTCTACTATTTTGGTCTCTACAAAGTTCCCTGTTACCTGCCTCTCAACATCTGTCCTGCCATTTTAGGAAGCCAAGGATCCCCTACTGATAATAGAGATGATAGTGATGATGATGGTGATGAAGAAGATGATGACAGTGATAATAGTGATGAAAGTGATGGTGACAGTGATGATGATGGAGGTGATGAAGATGGTGATGATGGTGATCATGAAGGTGAAGATGATAATGGTGGTGGTGGTGATGTTAGTGATGATAACGATGATGATGATGATGGTGATGATGGTAGTGATGATGATGATCATGGTGATGATAATCATGGTGGTGAAGATGATGATGGTGAAGGCGATGGTGATGATAGTGGTGATGATGATTGTTATGAAGATTATAGTGAGGATGGTGATGATGATAGTAAGGATTTTGATGAGGATGGTGATGATGATAATAGTGAGAGTGATGATAGTGGTGATGGTGATGATGGTAGTGATGGTGATGGTGATCATGAAGGTGATGATGGTGATGGTGGTGAAGGTGGTGCTGATTATGGTGATGATGATGATGGTGATGAGGATGCTACTTGTGATGATGATGGTGCTTTGTGATGATGATGGTGATGATGACTGTGATGGCAGTGATGATGATGGTAGTGATGATGATGGTGATGATGATGATGGTGATGATGTTGATTATAATGATGATGGTGATAGTGATGATGGTGATGATGATGATGGCAGTGATGAAGTTGATGGTGATGATGGTGATAGTGATGATGGTGATGATGATGATGGCAGTGATGTGATGAAGTTGATGGTGATGATGGTGATGATGATGATGGCAGTGATGTGATGATGGTGATAGTGATGATCAACATCACCATCTTCAATGACACTCTGTAGCATAGGCTGTCCTTGAACTTGTAGTTCTCCTGGTTCAGCTTCCTAAGTAGCTGGGATGATGAATCTATGGCCCTGGGTCTGGCTCCTACATAGCATTTTTTAACATTAAGAGCATATGATTGTTCTTCTCATTGAATACCTAAATAATCACGTAAAGATTTTGTCTATTGATTCTTGATGCTTATGCTTTCTTTTGAGGCAAGGTCTCCTGTAACCCAGGCAGTCTTTAGAGCTGCTGTGTAGTCAGCACTGGCCTTCAAGTCCTGCTCAACCTTTCTCTATTTCCAAAGCAATACAGGCATGCTTTACCAATCTGAGGTTTAGAGGCATCAAATGGGCCTGACTACTTGATGTTCAAGCCCCTACCTTGGTCATACCACAGTAGCTGAAGCCCAGATTGACCCGGTAGTGGCTAAACGTCAAACCTCAGTGAAAACTCCAATTCCCACCACAGCTGTTGCCAGAGTCCCAGTCACAGATGTTGCTCAATATCTACAGCCAACTTCTGAGTATCTCTAGTAATGGATACAAGAGGATCTGGATACATGGGAGCTACATAGTGACTTCACAATACCTCTCACACTGGACCAGTGTAGGCCAAGAAGTCTTTAAAGCAAGAAGTCTTTAAAATGTGGTGGTTCATGCCCTTTATCTCAGGATTTGGGAGACTAATGCAAGCTAATTAGTGTTAGTTTCATACTACTGTGGTCCATACACTGAGATTGTTTCAAAACAAATTAAAATATTAAGTATTATTTCTTACGTGTTAGCTTAATAAAAGTAGAAAATATTTTCTGCCTGCAGTTTTTAACATTTGTTCTTCCTAGAGTGGCTGTTTTTATGACTTTCTCTTTGCAAATTTTTCTATGTTCAAATGCCTGCATGTATGTATGCACTATCTAAGGCCTGGAAGAGGGCTGAGGATCTCCTGAGAGTAGAACTTCAGGCACTTGAGAACCCATAGGTGATTGCTTGAAACTGAACTCAGTTACTGTCCAAGAGAGGGAAGTACTCTTAAACACTGAGCTCTCTCTACAGTCCATGTAGTGTTGTGCCAGGTTTGTGGGGCCCAGAAACTAACCCAGGGGTCAACACTCTGATGAAAAAGCAAAAGGTTTCTTTTCTTTTCAAGCTGGCCAGCTAGGATCTCACTTCATGGTGGTAAAATGAGATGCCAACCAGCCAAAAAGAGAAGCTTTTAAAAGGGCAGACCATAAGATTGAAGGCCACAAATTACAGAGTTTCCATGGTTACTTAAGGTCATACAAAGTACAGAATTAGTCAGTAACTATACATTTTAAGGGAGAAACATTTGACTGAGATAAGAAAGGGCATGGGCTTGTAGGGTTACAGGGTCACAGGGTCTGTCAGTTATCCCTTGGGCACTAGATGTGCTCTCACCCATGGATAAAATGGATTCTGAGTCTGGAGAAATGATGTAGGGACTGACTGGAGGAGGAGAACAGATACCCAACTGTCTCTGGTCTAGAGAGTTGTTCAAGTGGCTGAGTTGAGGAAAACTCACAAGTGTGTAGGGAGCTGTCCCTGCATTCTCCATTACAAGATGGCGCCTGCATCTGGCAGGCACCGAATGTAAAGTTAATGCGCGCAGGCGCTGGGTAACTTTCCATTCCTTGATCTCTGCCTCTTTCGTGGCGTCATATGGTCCGATGAGCTACAGCCAATCATGGGGTGACACGTCCCAGGCGGCGGTTGCCAGCCTTTATTAGGGGACGGGATTCTTGGCTCGGGGTCTCCACTTTTGTAAGCTTATGCTCTCTCTCTCAAGATGCATAAAGCTTTACTGCAGAAGGATCAGAGTGTCCTGTGTTGTTCTTGCCGGCAAGACAATCGCACGGGACATCTGGTGCCGAAACCCGGGAACTTGTTAACATCGCCGGCACCGCGGAGACCCCTCGGACGGGGCAGATTCAGAACTGCAGGGTGGTAAGTTCGGAAAGGTATGCTTTATTCTGACACCTTCTTTTTTGACTTTGTTCTTAATTTGTCACCACTATGGGATGGATCAGTAAAAGCCTTAATTCTAGTCTTTATTCTTCTTTTGTTCACATTGGTCTTATATTGTGCTCACCGTGGATGGTGTTCCAGTTCGCGACCAAGCTTACCCCAGGTAGCCTCCAACATAATGGGCTCTTCAAAACAGAGAGACCTAATTAAAAACTGTCTAGAGATTGAGGCTTGTCGTCCCACGGTAGCAGAGAGTCAAAAAATGCTTAAAGAGGTACAGGATAATATATCAGAAACCGAACGAGATGAGAGATTAGGAGCTCAAAAAAGGAAGGACATGTCTAAGAAAAAAGGCCCTCCCCAGGATACAAAAAAAGGGGGAGAGAAAATAGGGAATGACCAGTCACACCCCGGTAAATTTAAGAGAAATAAAGACTCAAAACCTAGCCTCTACCCCACGGTGAAACTAGAGGCCTTGGAGCTGAGCAACTCAGACTCTGAGATTTTAGACTCTAGCGAGGAAACAGAGCTAGAGGAAGACAGATACCACCCCGATAGATATCGGCTGCCAAAAGTGAAAGCAAATATGAGGCCACCGCCTGTTAATCCAGCGGGTGTACTTCCATCAGCACCCCATTATTTGGTACCGACTCCTTTTTACCATTAGAGGAGCGAAGGAAATTGCAGATGGCTTTTCCAGTCTTTGAAAATGAGGGGGCGAGAGTACATACTCCCATAGACTATAATCAGATTAAAGAATTGGCTGAATCAGTCCGGAAGTATGGGGTCAATGCCAATTTTACAACAATACAAGTAGAAAGGCTAGCCAACTATGCTATGACACCCACTGATTGGGAGACAACAGTAAAGACAGTGCTCCCCAATATGGGACAATATATGGAGTGGAAGGCTCTTTGGTATGACGCAGCCCAGGAACAGGCAAAGGCCAATGTCACAGCAGAAAATGAAAATCAGAGACAATGGACCTTTGAAATGCTGACAGGACAGGGGCCACATGCCCTCAATCAAACTAATTACATTTGGGGTGTATATGCCCAGATATCAGCTGCCACCATTAAAGCATGGAAGGCACTGACAAAAAGGGATGAATCAGGTGGACATCTTACAAAGATAGTCCAGGGGCCCCAGGAGCCATTCTCAGACTTTGTGGCCAGAATGACAGAGGCCGCTAGCCGGATATTCGGTGATGCAGAACAAGCCATGCCTCTGATTGAACAATTAGTCTTTGAACAAGCAACTCAAGAATGCCGAGCAGCCATAGCCCCCCGGAAAAGTAAAGGTTTACAGGACTGGTTAAAGATCTGCAGAGAACTCGGAGGGCCACTTACTAATGCAGGCTTGGCCGCAGCCATCTTACAAACCCAAAGGTGCCGAAATATGTCTGACCGAAAAGCCTGCTTTAACTGTGGAAAAACAGGGCACCTTAAAAAGGACTGTAGAGCCCCTGAAAAGACTAGGGAAATGGAGCTGTGCAAGCGCTGTGGAAAAGGTTATCATAGGGCCAGCGAATGCAAATCTGTGCGGGACATAAAAGGTAGGCTTTTACCCCCTATGGAGGAACCTAAAGCGTCCCAACCAAAAAACGGGCCTCGGGGCCCATGGTCCCAGGGCCCTCAGAAATATGGGAGCCAGTTACAGAAAAGCAACTCGGAGAAGGAAGGGACTCCCGAGGACACTCCGGAGTGGACCTGTGTGCCGCCTCCGACTTCTTATTAATGCCCCAAATGAATGTTCAGCCGGTCCCAATCCAGTCTCCGGGGCCTTTACCCCCTGCTACCATTGGGCTCATTTTGGGCAGCGGTTCCTTGACCTTACAAGGACTTATTGTGTATCCTGGAATCGTGGATCCATATCATAAGGAAGAATTCCAGGTCCTCTGCTCCAGCCCTCGGGGCGTGTTCTCCATAAAGCAGGGAGATAGGATCGCACAATTAGTGCTACTGCCCTCCCTTGGGGATACAGAGACCTGCACCTCCCAAAAAAGAGCCATGGGGTCTACGGGTAATGATTCAGCATATCTGGCCATACCCCTAAATGAGAGACCAACTATGAAATTATTGGTTAACGGAAAAGAATTTGAGGGGATTACGGATACAGGGGTGGACAAAAGCATCATTTCATTGCATTGGTGGCCGAAATCCTGGCCTACTGTGGTTTCATCTCATTCTCTTCAAGGCCTTGGATATCAATCCTCTCCAGCCGTTAGTGCTGCGGCCCTGGTCTGGCGGAGCACTGAGGGCAGGCAGGGACGCTTTATCCCTTATGTTTTGCCCCTCCCGGTAAATTTGTGGGGGCGAGATGTGTTACAAGCCATGGGCATGACCCTGACCAATGAGTATTCCCCTCAGGCATCAGCTATAATGACAAAAATGGGCTATATACCAGGAAGGGGCCTGGGCAGAAGGGAGCAAGGTAGAATAGAGCCCATTGAACAAAAAGGGAATCAAAGTAGAAAAGGACTGGGTTTTATTTAGGGGCCGTTGAGGCTTCACGACCCATACCATGGAATACAGAGGACCCGGTATGGGTCTCTCAATGGCCATTATCCTCTGAAAAGCTGGAAGCAGTCACAAGACTTATACAGGAGCAAGAACAGTTGGGGCATTTAGAAACTTCCACTTCTCCCTGGAACACCCCAATTTTTATTATCAAAAAGAAATCTGGAAAATGGAGGTTGCTCCATGACCTGCGGGCTATTAATAACCAAATGCGCCCTCTGGGCCCTGTCCAGAGAGGCCTCCCTTTGCTCTCTGTGCTACCCCAAAATTGGAAGCTTATTATTATAGATATTAAGGACTGTTTTTTCTCCATCCCCCTCTATCCTCAGGACCGGCAAAGGTTTGCCTTTACTGTTCCCTCACTCAATCACATGGAGCCAGATAAGAGATTCCAATGGAAGGTGTTACCACAAGGCATGGCCAATAGCCCAACTATATGCCAATTGTATGTCCAAAAGGCATTGGAACCTGTTAGGAAGCAATTTACATCCATGATTATGATTCACTATATGGATGATATTCTTATCTGCCATAGGAAGATAGAGGTCCTGCAACAAGCCTTCCCCATGCTGGTAGCTGAGTTAAAACAATGGGGACTGGAGATAGCGTCAGAGAAGGTCCAGGTCTCAGATACCGGTCTCTTCCTGGGCTCAGTAATTACCCCAACAAAAATAATCCCACAAAAAATAGAAATACGCAAGGATCATCTGAGAACCTTAAATGACTTCCAGAAACTCTTGGGGGATATAAATTGGCTGAGACCCTTTTTAAAGATCCCCTCTGCAGATTTAAAACCCCTTTTCGACATCCTGGAAGGTGAACCTCATATTTCTTCCCCCAGAAGCTTTACTCCGGCTGCTTGTCAAGCCCTACAAAAGGTGGAAAAGGCCTTACAGGATGCACAATTGCATCACATAGATGAGACATTGCCATTCAGCCTATGTGTCTTTAAAACGGCTAAGTTACCGACCGCCGTCTTATGGCAGCATGGGCCATTGCTTTGGGTTCACCGAAATGTTTCCCCTGCTAAGATCATTGATTGGTATCCTGATGCTGTCGCGCAGCTCGCACTTCGGGGAATAAAAGCAGCTGTCGCTCATTTTGGCAGGGACCCTCATCTCTTGGTTGTACCTTACACTGCTGCACAAATTCAGACTCTGACAGCTACATCTAATGACTGGGCGGTGTTGGTTACCTCCTTTTCAGGGAAAATTGATAATCATTTCCCAAAACATCCAATCCTACAATTTACACAAAATCAGGCTATAGTGTTTCCACAGATGACAGCAAAGCATCCAATCCCGAATGGGACGGTGGTTTATACTGATGGTTCCAAAACCAGTGTAGGGGCTTATGTTATAGGGAATAAGGTAGTTTCTAAACAATTCGATGAAACCTCACCCCAGATCGTTGAATGCCAAGTGGTGCTGGAAGTCCTTGAGGCCTTTCCAGGGCCACTTAACATTGTGTCAGATTCCTCCTATGTGGTTAATGTGGTCAACCTCCTTGAAACTGCTGGTATAATACGACCCTCCAGCAGAGTTGCAGGTATCTTTCAAAAAATACAAATTACCCTATCAAACAGGAGGTTCCCTGTTTTTGTCACCCATGTTCCAGCACATTTGGGGCTCCCAGGACCTATGTCCTCTGGGAATGATTTGGCAGACTGGGCCACAAAGTTGATGGCTGCCGCCTTGTCTACCCAGATACAAGCTGCACAAGAATTTCATCAGCGCTTTCATGTGACGGCTGAAACCCTGCGCCGTCGATTTGCTTTGACAAGGCAGGAGGCTAGACAAATTGTTACTCAATGTAAAAACTGCTGTGAATTTTTACCTGCACCTCATGTAGGAATAAACCCGCGCGGCATTAGGCCGCTGCAGATGTGGCAAATGGATGTTACACATGTTGCCTCCTTTGGAAAACTCCAATATGTTCATGTCTCAGTGGACACCTGCTCAGGCATAATTTGCGCCACACCTTTGACAGAGGAAAAGGCCGCGCATGTGATTCAACACTGCTTGGAGGCCTGGGGTGCCTGGGGAAAGCCTCATATCCTAAAAACAGATAATGGGCCGGCTTATACCTCTCAAAAGTTCCGGCACTTCTGCAGACAGATGGAGGTTACTCATCTGACTGGCCTACCTTATAACCCTCAAGGACAAGGCATTGTGGAACGTGCCCATCGCACACTTAAGTCTTATTTAATCAAACAAAAGGAGGGAATGAGAGCATCCTTACCCTCGGTGCCAAGAGTTGCAATATCCATGGCACTTTTTACCCTTAATTTTCTAAACATTGACGCTCAGGGCCATACTGCGGCCAAGCGCCATACCTCAGAACCTGAAAGGTCAAAGGAAATGGTAAAATGGAAAGATATCTTAACTGGTCTTTGGAGAGGCCCGGATCCTACTCTCATAAGATCCAGGGGAGCTATATGTGTTTTTCCACAGGATGAAGAGAATACCCTGTGGATCCCGGAAAGACTCACCCGAAGAGCCCCTTTGGACCCTCAAAAGTCGGAACTCCACCCTCTCCCCGGGAGTTGAGAGCCGCTATTATCCAGATTAACTCCATGCACCTTGACCTGTCCTTGACGGAGGGATTGTCATCATGGATCGCTTCAGCTGTCTCCTATTTTAAGGAATGGGTGGGGGTGGGATTGTTTGGTGCAGCCGTTTGCTGCCAATTGGTGTTACTTCTCTGGCTGGTCTGTAGGCTCAGGGCTCAAACTAAGAGAGACAAGGTGGTTATCGCCCATGCGCTTGTAGCTTTGGAACAAGGGGCTTCCACTGATATTTGGCTAACTATGCTTAAGCAATAGGCCGCCGGCCAGACAGCTCTTGCACACCCGGAGCCTAGGCTCATTGCACAGGGTAGAGTGTCTGGCTTGAGCAGCCCATGAGGGATGTCGAGCAAGGCATCGCACAGAGAGTTGCCCAGTATGCAGGCTTCTCTGGGAGGCATGTTGTCCTGCATAAGGGTTGCCTGCCCTAGTCTCCCTTTCCCAGAAAAACAGCAGAGGACAGGTCGAGAGCGCTTCGGGTCAAGCTAACAGCCTGATGGCGACTCTTGTACACAGTCTTAATGTTTGATTGGGAAGGTACAACCTCTGCCTCTATCCCTCAACATATGGGTGACCTATTTGCTTGTAAAAATATGAAGCCTTATCATTAATTAATAAAAAAGGGGGAGATGTAGGGAGCCGTCCCTGCATTCTCCATTACAAGATGGCGCCTGCATCCGGCAGGCACCGAATGTAAAGTTAATGTGTGCAGGCGCTGGGTAACTTTCCATTCCTTGATCTCTGTCTCTTCCGTGGCATCATATGGTCCGATGAGCTACAGCCAATCATGGGGTGACACGTCCCAGGCGGCGGTTGCCAGCCTTTATTAGGGGACGGGATTCTTGGCTCGGGGTCTCCACTTTTGTAAGCTTATGCTCTCTCTCTCAAGACGCATAAAGCTTTACTGCAGAAGGATCCGAGTGTCCTGTGTTGTTCTTGCCGGCAAGACAATCGCGCGGGACACAAGTGACGGTCTCTGACACATGGAGAAGATGGATTCTGAGTTTGGAAAAATAGTCAAAGGGCTGAGTACATGAGGCTTGCTGAAAAGGAATAGTTCTCTCACACACAGATTCTGAGTTGTCCAACCCAGCAGGAGGGACATATCAAGGTATGTTCTCTCTTGTAGTGAGATATCCACCCCGCTCGCACCTATAGCACATATAGTTACATTTTTTGAAGTTATTGTCCTTGCTAAATTGTTATGGAAAGCTTCAGCCATTGTACAACTATGTTTCTGAGAATTACAGACTTTTACCACCCATGTTTCTTATCTATGAGATTAGTCAGTCATGGATATTTGATCTTCAAACACTTTTAGACATGCAGAATATGGCATTTAAATGCTTTAATAGTAGTGCTCTGTTGACATGAGACACAATTGCTCCTGACAGCACCATGCTATTCCCGAGAAAATGTTGGACACCAATGTCACTCCTTCTGGAGTCTGATCTCTCTTCAGCTATTGGCCTCTTGGTCAAAGAACTGCCTCCACCTCGACCACTGACTTTGGACATGCTGTCCTACCTTGCTTACAGGAGATAAACTTAGAAGACTGCTGAACTTTGCCAAGTCAGGGTAAGACAGCCTTTCTACCTCCCTGCTTCTGTATGGGTCAGTCAGATACTCTAGGCCTTAGCCAAAGCTGGTTGCCCCTACTCTGCTGTGAGACTTTCGGTGACTGTCCAGGTAGCCCGCTGTTTCTGTCTTCGCTGCACCTTTTGGAAGTTGCTTGCCTGAGCTTCCTGCCTACCCTAGTATTGTTAACCTCCTCCTCAGGTCTTTGATGAGGTTGAAGATTAGACTGTCACAATTATTGTTCTCTTTCCCTAGATAGAAATATTAGATACAAGACTTAAACTTTCCAGTTTAGGACAACTCTATAGTAATCTCCGTTATGCCTTTACCCTAGGACTGGATATGCAGTTCTTGCCTTTCGCTCTAGCTGCTTTACTGGCAAAAGGTCTTAAATGTGTTTGTTCTTACTTTTTCTTCTCCTAAAGCACACTTGATATTTGCTATCTTTGTATCTAGTTGTGTATCAAGCCTAATCTTTTTCTTTAGACTAAAAGGGGAATTGTAATGAGATATCCACCCAGCCCTCACCTGTAGTGCTGACCACACCCATTTGGGTGAGTACATGATGGGGATGAGTTTTAGGTCTGGGGTCTGAGCAGGTTGCTCTTTCTTGCTTCCTGGTGGGAAGGTCACAGAAGAGCAGCCAGTGCAGTTCCTTAGAGTTAGAACCTGTGGCAGCCATGTTTCTTCTGTAAGTGACTTCTCCCTAAAATAAATTATATTTAATATTAAATACTTAGTCCTGTGAATCATTATCCATTCCTCCACATTCTCTCATGTCTCTCGTTCCTCTAATTACATAGCTTGTCCCCCCAGCAGCTATGTGCACAATTCTCTGACTCCGACACTTCTTGTACCTCTCCATTACTGCTGCTACTTGGCCCAGGAACAGGTTGTAGAATGGTGAGTTTTGTACGTTATGGTGACATTATATGACATGACAATGTCACCAGTACAGATTCCCTGTGTCAGATCCCTTCCAGAATCAGCTGTACTCCTCACACAAAAGCTGCTGAAGCAATCCCTAGAATAACCGTGCTGCCAGATAAATTGAGGGCTGAAAAGTTTGACCAAATCTTGCCAAGAAGGAGGCCCCCTTGGAACTACAGCATGGAGATGAGGTAGGGAATCACTCAGTGATTACCACCAGGCTCTGGTAGATGGGATGACAAGGGCAGCAAGCAGGGTCTGGGCGAATCACCTTCAGCTTTCCTTCAGTGCCTCCTGGAAGATTATCATCCATATACTTCTATAGATCTGGAGGACACAGCCAATCACACAGTGATTCACTTGGTCTTTGTCACCCAGTCAGCCCCCGACATATGTAGGAAAATTCAAAAGATAGATGGAGCTGCAGGGAAGAATAGGTCAGAACTGTTATAAATAGCCTAAAAGGTATTTGACAATTGACAGTAAAGAAAACCAAATGGCCAAAAAGGTGGGGGCAAGCCACCTGTGGCAGCACTGTATGACACAGCCATTCTCAACAAGAAAAAGGTATTACAAAGCAATCAGTGTGCCTAAAGGGATGGGATATTGGAAGAATGAATTCCCACAGCAGAAACAGGTGGACTCTCCATCTAAAAGATGGTGGCCCACAGAAGAGGCAGGTGGCCACCCCACCTCCACCTAAACCAGTCCTGGCTATGGAAGACTAGCAGGGCTGAGGCTCCTTTGAATTGGACTCCCAGGAGCCTATGGTAAATGTTAATGTCAGGGGCAACCTATAGACTTCCTGGTTGACACTGGGGCTACCCACTCAGTCTTGCAGGAGCTTCTAGGACCCTCACCAGTCAGACAATGAAGATACAGAGGGTATAAAGCAATGCAAATGTACCACTGATCGGGCTGTCATCTTGGGTCAAGGGACTGTAACCCACCCCTTTACTGTCATCCCTGAATGTCCCTTCCCATTATTAGGGTAGGATCTCCTGAACAAACTTCAGGCCACATTTTCATTCTTTGAGGACACCCACAAGTTAGTTAGGAGAGCCTGCAAAAGTCTTGACTATAACCTGCCCAATAAGTGAGGAATATCTGCTCTTCAAAAACCCCATTCATCCCCAAGAAGAGAAATGGAAACGGTTAATCTAAGAAGTTCCCACAGTATGGGCAGAGAACAATACCTCTGGCATGACCAAACAGATGCCACCTGCCGTAGTACAGGTAATATCTGAGACTATGCCTGTGTCCCAGATAAGGACAGATTGACCTTTATAAATCCTTGGTCATTAACTCTGCCTCCCTGCTTCTGGATGGTAACCCTGAAGAGCTCATCCATGACTGCCTGGAAAGGCTGGGTATCATCTAAGGCACACAACATGACCTGATAGATGTCCCAGTTACCACCAGAGATGCGGGTCTCTACACAGACGGTGGTACCTACACCCAGGAAGGGATCAGGTATGTGGGGGTGGCAGTGGTCACAGGTCACAAAGAAGTCATCTGAGCACAAGCCCTGCCTAGGGGCACATCCACCCAAAGAGCAGAAATAATCACTCTGATACAGGCCTTGTGGTGGGCTAAAGAGAAAAAGGTGAACAACTACAGCAACAGCCAGTATGCCTTTACCACAGCTCATGCTCAAAAACAGATTTATGGACAGAGGAGCTCACCCACTTCAGAAGAAAAAACTATTAAAAATAAACATGAAATTATTCAATTGCTGGAGGCCATCTTGCCACCAGTTGAACTGGCCATAATATACTGGCCAGCACACCAAAAAGACAAAAGCCCCCAAACTCAAGATAACAACTAAGTAAATCAGGATCCCAAGGAGGCTGCACTCAGGGAACCCAATCCCCAAACCATGCTAGAGCTAATTGCAGTTCCCAAACCCCCTCTTAACTTCAACAAAGATGTCCCTGAGGATAATCCAGAAAAGTCATGTCATAATCTGATTTGGGGGCCCGGAAAAACCGAAATGGGTGGTGGATCTTGCCAGATGGAAGAATTTGCATACCAAAGGTATTGGGTTTCTCTGTGGCTTTTGGAGGCTGTCCTGGAACTGGCTCTTGTAGACCAGGCTGGTCTCAAACTCACAAAGATCCACCTGCCTCTGCCTCCCGAGTGCTGGAATTAAAGGCATGCGCCACCAACGCCCAGCTCTTCCATACATCTGTCACCTAAAACTTCTTAGAACTCATCTCCCCTCATGTCTGGCAGCCTGGGCATCGGGAAATACTTCAAAACGTTTCAGGCTGTGTCTGACCTGAAATTAGATAAATGCAAAAAAGGATATTAGGACAACAGAGTCAAGATACTGTACCTGGTGAATTTTGGGGAATGGACTTCACTGAACTCAAGCCAGCACTGTATGGGTGCAAACATCTGCTGGTCCTTGTTGTTACCATCATGGGCTGGGCAGAGGCCTTTCCATCCCTGATGGCCCAGGTAGTAGCTAAGAAATTGATAATGGAGAATATCCTCAGATTTGGTTTTCTTGTATCTCTAGGATCTGACAATGACCTGACCTTCACAGCTAAGTTTTCTCAATTGCTCTCTAAGTCTCTTAACATAGATTGGAAACTCTACTGTATATACGAACCCCAGAGTTCAGGAAAGATAGAAAGAATGAATAGGACTTTAAAGGATAATTTAATAACATGCACTCTTGAGACTGGTGGTAACTAAGTTGATTTCTTGCCTTATGCCCTTCTCAGGGTCCTCTGTACCCCTTATTGAGACGTTTATCTCCATATGAAATAGTCTATGGAAGACCACCCCCATGACTCCTCAGGTACATGCTGGACTATTATCAGACTGCCCCACTCTAATCTCTGAGTCCTGAAAAGGGTTGCAATTAACTTTGGATAAGATTTCTCCAGGTCCAGGCATCTCAACCTGTTGGGTACCAGCCCCCTGATCACCAGTTCCAACCCAGAGATGCTATGCTGATTCGCTACTTCAAAATTAACAGGCTTGAACCCTCGTGGAAAAGTCTTTAACATTGCACTTCTCCTGACTCCCCCTGCCATCCAAGTCACTGATACACCTATCTGGATTCATCACTCTCATTTTAGGAATGCACAGAAGATCAAGAAAACCCAAAAGAAAAAGAAAAGGTAAAAGTTGGACTGTAACTGAACATGGCCCCTTAAAAGTAGATTTCTAAGGTTTAAGATTGTTCCTAATTCCTTATAGCTGCCTTTGATTGTCACTATGATTGCTCTCTGGCTAACAATTATGCTCCCATTTGCATTGGGATCTGACCCTGACTGTCTTTTAACTGGGGTAATAGAAGGTTCACCTGTTATATGAAATGTCTTAATATTTAAGGCCAAGGACTATTCTCACCCACAAGATCCCATTATTTGGCTAAAGAAGGGAAAACAAATTGTTTTTTACCCAAATGGAAGGAGGGAAATTGGGGTAGACTAATTTGACTGGCCAATCCCAACATAACTGTGTTGGTCAGAATAGGAATAGACTCATTGAATGGTTGGCCTATAGGGAGTGGCACTATTAAGAGGTGTAGCATTCCTGCTCTTTCAGTCATTCCCAATAATTATTATATAATAATCATTGACATAAAGGACTGCTTTTTCTCCTCTACACCCTGATGACAAGGAGGGATTCACTTTTGAATTCCTGGCTGAGAACAAAAGGCACCCAATGCAGAGATATCACTGGAGAATGCTCCCACAGGGCATGAAAAACTTGTCAAGTTTATGTATGGGAGACAGTAAAACCAGTAGCTAAAGACATTTCCATTGTCCATTACATGGATGACATTCTAATTGAACATCCTAATGCCCACCATTTTAAAACCTTGCTGTCAAAGATTACAGAAGTCCTACTTGAAAAGGACTATAAGTAGCTGCTGAAAAAGTGCAATGTCAGGAACCTTATATGTTTCTAGGGCATACTATAAATAATAATACATTAAAGCCACAAAGGTTGCAGTTCAAATTCCCAATTCCCCTACTTTATCATCTATGCAGACCTTTTTGGGAAACCTTATGTGGGTATAGCTTTGCTTTTCTGTTACCACTGGCCAATTAACTCCTTATTGCTATACCACCTTCCACTCGTATGATTTTGGGTTTGACAGCTGCGGCAGCAACAGCCACTGTAGTAATTTCCCTGAAAAATTCTGTACAGACAGCAGCAGCCTTAAACAATATGTCAAGGTTAACAACCGAAGTGTTTGATACCCAACTCCAAGTTAATCAACTCCTCTAAGGAGTCTACTTAACCTCCACCACCAAGTAGGTATTATACAGAATGAGGTAAATGGCCTCTTGGACTTAGCTCAGGTGAACTTTGGACATCAATATACTTCTATTTGCCTCTCCCAATACCAAACACATCTTAACCACTCATCAGCCCTAAAGCTTCAAAGATATTACCTTACTGGAATCATGGAATCATTCACTACTTACCCCTTTCCAACAATTAGATCAAGAAGTCACCCAAATTAATGCCACCAGGGTGGACATCATAACTTTGTCTTATATAATTGATTTTTTCAAAGGGGTAGTTCAAAATCTGATCTCCATGTTCTCTCCAGAAAAGCTTGTCATATATGGATTATTCATCCTTCTTGGGGGTGGGGGAGGTATTGCAACCTGGAAGGTTATCACGTTTAAAAAAAACAATCAAATACTAAAAGTTGCCCCTCGTGGAAATATTTAGCCTTGAAATAACAGAAAAGGGGGAAGCAGAAGGAGCAGTCTCTGTCCAGATGATGACAGGGAACATGAGAAGCACAAACAACTCCTGCGGCTACTTGAGCAAACCTAAGTCTCTAGCATACTAGACAACATATAATGGAATCCTGACATACCAGAGACCCACAGAATGGCACCAAATCCAGGCATTGTGATGTGGGATGTCCTTCTGTATGCTAAAAATATGTGTTGCTTTAATTGGTTGATGAATAAAGCTTTTTTGGCCAATGGCTCAGGCACATTACTAACGAGCTCTCACAATTAAATCAACCCATTTCTATTAGTTTATATTTTACCACTAGGCTCATGGCTTATTACTTTACATCTTGCTTCCCCAGTGGTTACATGGCATCTCCCTGACTCTGCCTTCTTTCTCTCCATGTCTTTGTATGGATTTCCTGCCTAGCTATATTCTGTCTGACCATTGGCCAAAACAGCTTTATTCATCAACCAATAAAAGCAAAGTATATTTGCAGCATACAGAAGGGCATCCCACATCATCTCCCCTTCTCTGTCTAATTAAAAAGAAAGGTTTTAACTTTAACATAGTAAAATCATATATAACAAAACAGTTACCAAGCAAGAAATACAGTTACAATTCTTAGTCTATTTGAATTTGGCAACATTAAGGAAAATACTCTATCATCTATCCTATCTTTGTGAGTCTACAGTTTTATATATAAATTATCTTTTATCATAACTAATGAAAACTATAACTATCTGTCTTCAGCTCCATCAAAGACCCCAGAAGGATACATTACCTAAGCAAACAGGAAGTGCATTATAAGCAAATTCCAAAACTCTTGAAATGGCAGACATCTGGCTGCCTGGATAGTCACCCAAAGTTCTTCTGTAACATTGGGGCATCCATCTTCAGCCCATAGGCCATAGTATATGGCAGACTTTTTAATGAAGCAGGAAATCTGAAGATCTGTCTTGCCTTGTACTGGCAAAGTTCATCAGTTGCTTTTTTCTGTGTCTTGCAGAATTTCTGACAGTTTCTTCTTTGAATCAGGAACCCTGAAGGACCACCCCATCTTGGTTTTGGCAAATTCAGCAGTCACTTTCCTGTCTAGTTTATACAGCATATCATCAAGCAGTCCAGGAAAGAGCAGTTTCTTGCCCAAATGGCTAGTCTTGCCATGTTGAAGGCAAACTCCAAAAGGAGCTTCTTTGATGCCCATCATCCTCTTGAAGTAATTGGTACTGCCGGAGCAGTACCATGTCTCACCATCAAGAAAAGTCAAAGATCTTAAAACATTTTAAATGCCATATGAAGATTACCTGTCTATCTGAAATATATCTCTGTATATCTAGAAAACCTAACATGATAATAAGTTTGAATATTGTAAATGACTATTAATCTTTATTCCTTAACTCTACATACATTTTTAAATGAACTGCATAAACATAATACCTTAAACAAGAGTATGTGTGTGTGTGTGTGTGTGTGTGTGTGTGTGTGTACATAGTATACAAAATTGCCCTTAAATTTGTATCAATAAACCAAAATCCATACCAATGTATTCATTTCTTGACTGTGACCATTAATCATTTATAATCAACCCCCTTTAAATTAAAACAAGCATTTATAAACAATATTTTGAGAATTGAGATGTAGGTTTTTATACTACTTTCTGCCGATTGTTGGGCACAGTGATCTTATGGGAACCCTGAGAAAATTTAGAATTACAGTTACGTCCTGACTGGGGTATTTTGTGTGGTTGGTCCATCTCAGCCAGCCACCCTGAAGCAGTTGTAGATGTTGGATCACCTGGGCCATCACTTCAGTAAGTCTTGTTTCATCAAATCATATTAGCCTGTAGGAGATCCACAACTTTTCATCTTCTGTGGAAACAAATGCAAAACCTCTTTTCCAAAGTAACATATCCTTTGACCCAAATATTAAAGTCAAGATACCTTTAAAATATGTATGTTGGTCTAGCTTAGCAGCCCCCACAATCAAGTGTCAAAAAATCCAATGAAAACACAATAATATATATAATCTAGATTCTCTGTGTATTGTCCATCTTTATATGGCCCATTATAATTTTTTAACTCTATTTGTCCTTTAAGGACCTCAGCTTATTATCCTTAAATTATTCTTTAATCTATGACTCTATCTTTTATCCTCTCTCTCCCAAGCCCACGCACACTTATCAAACATATTGTGGCCCATTTAGAGGCCTATTTTTGTCTGAATTTGCTCTTATTTTGTATCTGCAATCCTTTTCTGACCAGGAAAGTTTTATAAAATGGTAAGCGGGCTTGGCTAGAACTAAAAGCAGCTGGCTCCACCCATTTCTTGGCTTTCTGAGAGTCTAGCTTCATGGTGGACATACGGCAGGAGCCACCTGTATCGCTCCATGCAGTTGGCTGCTCATAAACTACAAACAGGCAGCAGTCTCTTAAAAGAGCCACATAGTTTTTGTTGCTAATACTGAGTCAGGAAACCTTCTCTTAAAGGAGCTGCGTCTCTCCTTGCCTCTAGCAAACATAGCCCACCCAAGCAAATGTTGCTACCAAGGAGCCATGCTTGACTCTGTTCTTTTATTTTTTTGGGGGGGGGTTTCAAGACAGGATATCTCTGTGTAGCTTTGGAGCCTATCCTGGCACTCACTCTGGAGACCATGCTGGCCTTGAACTCACCTTCCTGCCTCTGCCTCCCTGAGTGCTGGGATTAAAGGTGTATGCCACCAATGCCCAGCTGTTCTTTTGTGTTTAGAATCCCTTTTTAAGCTTTTGTCAGGTTTATGTGGAAATTCTTGTCAAATGTTTGGGTGCCTCATCTAGTGAGAAATCCACTATATTACATGTTAAGCCTCAGAGTGATTATTTGATAAGCAGCTGCAGGGACTGGCTGGTGGGAAGGAAACCAGTCCAATAGGACTGGGTGAGACAGAGAAAAACTTCAGACTACAGTGTTGCCTGCTTCCTGCCCATTGTCTGCAGACACACTACCAGGACATGCCACCACCCCCCACGTATACCCTCACATGATGTGGGTTGCATGCCATGCAGACTCATTAGACACAGCACAATAAGTCCTTAGCTGATTAAATAATATATTCCTATGTGCCAGTGGATGAGTGTATTAAACTGGAACTACACCCCAATGCTGGTCTCCAGAGTCTGCTTCCTGGGTAACTTGTTGTGACTCTATCACCCTCACTGCCCTGAGCTGCTGGTGCAAACCCCCATACATAAACTGGACAGTCACCACAGAGATACCCCTCCTGCCTGAAATTCCCTCCCTCCCTCCCTCCCTCCTTCCTTCCCTCCCTCTTAAAAACTGGATACCCTGTGCCCCATTGCATGTGTGGGTCATATTTTGTCTAACCAACCTACCTTGATGGGCACTCACACTCACTGGTTGCCTGCTCTCAGCTATGGGGAACAGGGTGACTACTTACCCCACAAGTGTAACTAGCTCCCTCTCCCTGCTACTATCCACCGCACACGTGTTCACTGGCTCTTTGAGATTCTGCTTTCAGTGATTCACATACTTGGAAGTATAATTTCTGACCCCTTTTGGACAGAACAATTACCTAGATAGACTGCTACAGTTTAATCCTTATGTGTGCAAAGGGAAAAATGTCTCCAGAGAAAGTAAAAGCCAAGCCTCCCATCTTTCTATCAGAAACCTCTCCAAGGCTCTGGAGGCCAGGGGTTTTCTGCACTAACATGAAAAACAGCAGAGAGTTTTATCTCTGCACAGCCCACATGTGAATGTAATAGCATGCTGGAAGGAGGGCGGCAAAGAGATTCAGGTCCTCGTAGGCATGCTGGGAGAGCAATGACAGCAGCCATCTCAAAATAAATAGAGAGTCAGGCTGGAGAGATTACTCAGAGGCTAAGAGCACTGGCTGCTCTTCCAGAGGTCCTGAGTTCAATTCCCAGCAACCACATGGTGGCTCATAACCATCTGTAATGAGATCTGGTGCCCTCTTCTGGCCTGCAGGCATACAGAACATTGTATACATAATAAATAAATCATAAAAAAATAAGCAGAGAGTCTCCTTCTGTGTAGACAACACATGGCATAGGCAACCCCTCCGACTATAGGCTCTTTGTCAGGGAAGGGGAATTCTGGGGCCAGAGAGCCAGAATCTACTGTCTAGGCCCTATCATTCAGTTTACAAGTGCCACAGAGCAAAACACTACCTGATATAAAACAAAACCATTGGTATAGTCCAGCAGACGCCCAGTCTCCTGGCCTCCTCAGCCCTCCTGTTCCAAAGACAGAGTTCATAGAGAGGTTTAGAGGTTTACTAACCTCAGAAGGGATTCCAAAGCTTTTATTGGATTTTCAAAAGTGCCTCTGACTCACAAGAGCTTCTATCCACTCTGGTAAATAAACAAAATATACAGAAGCATGAAGCATGGATCTGGGGAGACAGCTCAGGGGGTAAAGCACATGTTATATAAACATGAGGGCCTGTGTTTGGATCTCCAGAACCCACATACAGTATATATACATGTTCCACTGGTACTCAAGCCATAGTGAGATTGGAGGTGGAGACAGGAAAATGCCTTGGACACTTTCAGGTCAGTCTTCCATCCCTGGTAGTAAACAACAGAGATATCTTAAACAAGATATCTTAAACCATCACATGCTGGTAATGACATGTGCATGCCCATACTCATACAAATACATATGCACACAGGACACACAAGATAAAAACATAAACAAAATCCTGAGTAGTGAGGAATTAGAAGCACCCCAAAGGTTAAACCACTCCATAGGTGCATGCACAATGCTCCCTGCTTTTTTCCAGCAGTTCATATGGTGTCCAGCACACAGCAAGTGCTTAGTATAAATACATCGCTAAATAAATAGTGATTTGGTAAAAGCAAAGAGAGCACATGGCTAATAACATAATGTATGTCAATGAGAAAGCTGTTATACTCAATGGTAAACACTATTCCTGGCTGAGTCATTCATTCATCTGCCCATGCATTTATTCACCCACTTAGTGGATATTGATTGGGATTATTTAACTCTGTGCCAGAGCCAATGTCTCATGAGTGTCAGCCTCGGCCCCAGGGCTGCTTCCAGCCAACAGGTAAGACCAGCACAGGTGTGAATCATTGCCAAGCTGGGTTGTAATGTCAATGTTGGGAACTGCACTCAGGGCTGGTGCCCCAGGGGAGGGACCTTTCAGTGGATCTGCTTTCAGGGGAGGACAAAGAAGCCTTCAGTAGGAAAGGACACTAGAAGTAAGTGTTGGAGAGATAGAAAACTGATTATTGGGTAGCTAGGAGAGCAGAGATGCAACCCTAAGGTTTGGCACAAGGAAAAGGATGACAACAAAGCTCTTCAAATACACTGGTGCCTCTCTCACCATTTTGCATTTTATAGGATTAGTTCTGGGCCTTCACATAATGGAGGATTAGGTTTTACAGTGTGCCCAGTCTAGCATTGCAATTTCCTGGAGCCTTAAAATGTCTTCATCAACCCTAAACCCAGGATATCAGGCATCTCCAACTCCTTTTCAGGAGGCCATCTTTTAACAATGCTTCAGCTAACCATTCAAACAAATTTTTGACATCCTTTTTTAACTGTGTGAGCTTCCTTATTAAACCTAGAATCTCCACTCTGTGGACCCATGTCAACAAACTCAGGATGATTCAGTTTAATGTTCCTTCCACCAGTATCCCACACTCTTAAAGTCCATTCCCACTCATATTCCCCAGGCTTCTGCTTGAAAGAATTAGCAAACTCATTAAACTCTTTAGTAGTTAGTGTAGTGCACCTCCTCATGAACTACACTTCCTATCCCCCCTCTAGGAGCCTGCTTAGCCTTATAAGTCCAAGGGCAACTATTGGTGGGCCCTGAGAGACATTAGTATTGTCTTGCATTGCATCTCTGTCAGAGACATTCACTGCTGATTTCAAAGACAATGAAGGATTAATTTCCTCTGGCAAAGGCACTATTTCACAGGGTGGAAATGAGAGTAAATCTCCTGTTGAGGGTGGAGAGACTTCTTCCTCAGGTCCTCAAGTGAGATAAACCCTGGAGAATTCTGAGGGTTCAAAGTTCTCAGCTTAAATAGTGTCCTCCCACACATCCCCATCCTGAGTTACCAGGAACCCACTCTTTACCAATTAGTTGGGCACTTGTAAATCACAGCCCCGCCAGCTAACTTCTGATTGGTTCCTTGCTACCAGGAGGGCATCTGACCTCCAACTGACCAGGATAAGCCCAGCAAGGTCAGGCGAGCACATGCTATCCTGTTATGGCTGCCAAAACAGGGGTGGGGGTGGGGGTTGGTCCCTTCATTAAGAGCTCTAGTGGCTGGCTGCTCTGCTTCTCTGATCTTTCAGTTTTAACCCCCCAAATATCTGACTTAGATTTTTATTATTAAAATCAATTAGAACTTGTGCTACAGGTCTGGATTAAAAATGGGTTTTGTTAGAATTCAGGCATTATGCTGACCTGCCCTTGGGGACTTGGCAGGAGATGTCATCAACCACAACTACTCCCTATGCACTTGTGCTTGCTAGCATTTCAGGGATCACACTTGCTAGCCTGCCCCCAGGGCCCTCAGATGTAGCCACTAAGAGCACCCTGCTGTGCACATGCACTATCCACATTCAGGCAGATACCTGGCCAGCCCAGGGTTCTATGGCCACATCACTGTGTATGTAGTCTCTGCACATGCGCTCATCCCCTCATGAAAGGTGGGTCCTGCATGCCTTCCCTCTCTTCTCCCGCTCCCATTTCCAGAGGCCAGCCTCTCCTCCCTCCTTTCCCATTCCCCTCCCCCAATAAACTCTCAGTGTGAGCCCTGTTGCATGGTGTGAGTCTCTCTCTTGCATCGTTTTTCAAATTATAACACATCTTCCCACCTCAAATGATTTAATTAATATTAATAATAGTAAATCCCTCACAGGTGTGCCAGCTAATCCCAGGTATAGAGAAGTTGACAACCAAGAATGACCATCACATAAGTACTTTGTTGGGAGGGGAAACTATAATCAGGATACATTGTATGAGAAAAGAATCTTTCAATAAAAGGGAAAATTATTTTCCCAGCCAGCAGGAAGACAGCAACAGGCATGCAGGCTTTATTTCAATAAGAAAATATGTGTTGGAGAAATGGAAGTACTAGAGAAATGGAATGGTTCGTGTGTTATGGAAAGATGCAGAAAGGAAGAAATAAATATGGTGAGGAGTCGGCAGACGTTGGAGGACTGCTTGTCATCTGGATCCATGGTGATGGCAGTGAGGAGTAGACTGAGGGGCAGGTCTGCTTGCCCCCTGGGGTCACGATGATGTCTGGGCTGGGCTGCTGCCAAGGGCCATTTTGGGGTCCCTGTCCTACACCAGTTTCTGTGTTGATGTTCACGGCTCCTGTTGTCATCAAGTGTTATGCCATGGCCTGTGTCACTTCAGGAGACCCTAGGAACCATTCAAGATGAAATCAGAGGGCCATGCTGAACCAGCCACACCCTTTGCTGGCCCTGAGAAAGCTGGCCTTGCCTCTCACTGCACAGCTAGCTACAGATACAGCAAGCTAGCTGGCCCCTGCATGTTGGAGAGATGACCCCCACCACTCACCACTGGCCAGGGTGAACTGACCCTGAGGGCATGCATACAGGGGTGCTGACTCCACCCCCTGGCCAGAGGTGGATGGCCCAGGGGACCAGACTGACCAGCTTGGCTACTCTCCAGGCCCACAGCCAGGCCTTGGGTTGACCCCACTTAACATCTAACCCATCTAGGACCTACAGAAGTTGGTGAAGGGACTGGTCCTGTGGAATGATACCCGCAGGATCTCCAAGACTTGTGGCAGCCACAGGATATCCAAGAGGAGTTCCAGTGAGGACCCAGTGATGATGGTGTACCAGAAAGCAGAGACCTTGAACCAGACCAGTGACTCATTGCAATGAACATTTGCCAGTACAGCTGATGGGACAAAGAGGTATATTACATGGCACACTGAAGCCTCCATTGCCACCAGGATGAATCAAGCGGTGTTGGAGAGGCAGGAAAGAAGGAGAAGTGAAGAGATTTTTCTGTTGTGGTATTTTTTGTTTTGTTTTGGTTTTGGGTTTTTGTTTTTGCTTTTGTTCAATTGCTTGCTTACTTTGTTTCCTTATGAGGGTGGCGTAGCATAGCAGGAATGTAGCAGGGATGAGGGGAGAATATGAGGAGACCAAGAGGTGAACAGAATTGAGGTGCATGATGTGAAACTCCCAAAGAGTCAATAAAGAAGTTATAAAAAATGTCCTTTGTTATTATGTCTTTATCTAGTTTGGGTATAATACTAACTCTGGTTCTGTAAGAGAGTTAGGTAGTGTTCTTTTCTGTACTACTTATGGCTGGCTTCAGAAGGATGGATGTTAGTACAACATGAGGATCTGGTAGAATTCATCAGTGAAAACATCAGGGCCTGAACAATGCTTCATTTGCAAACATTAATATAATTATTGTGTTATTATTTACAGATATTATTGCTATTGTCATTACTATTATATCAATCTCACTGCTCCTAAATATATCTGTTTGGAGTATTTATCTCATCTGGGTTTGACACTGGTAGACCATGTGCACCAATAGACTCATCTTTTACTTTAAACTTTCCAGTTTGGTGGAATATATATATTTTTAAAGAATATAACAGTGAGTCTCTAGCTTCTGAATCGCTGCTTTTTTCATCTTTAATTTTATTAGCACAAGGCTTTGCTTTCTGCTGGTCAGTCTGGGTAAGGGTTTGTTAATCTTGTTTTTCCAAGGCCCTAAAGTATATCATTAAGTCATTAATGAGTTCTCTGATCTCATAATGTAGGCATTTAGAGCTGGAAATATCCCCTCAGACTGCTTTCACTCTAAGTTTTAGCTTACTGTGCTCTCATGATTAACTATCTTACTTAGAAAATAATCCTAAGATTTGATCTTTTAAACTTACAGTTTAAGTTTTCTTAGCAAACAGCAAGTCAAAAGGTTGAGACCCCTTTTCCTTCTTTTGGTTTGTCTTGTCCAACTTTGATGTGATAGTTTTTGTTTTATCTTAATACATTTCATATTGTTATATTTCATTATTATCTCTTAGAAGCCTGTTCTTTTTCTGAGAAACAGAGAGGGAGTGGATTCAGATTGGAGGGAGGGATGACTTGGGAGGATCTTGGATGAGTAAAGGTAGGGAAAGCATAATCAGGATATATTGTGTGAGAAAAGAGTCTGTTTTCAATAGAAGAGAAAAAGAGAGGGTGAGTCCCAAGTCAAGGGGCTGCCCACTTGTGGAGGATACTGAAAGACAAAGCAAAGACAGAAGAAAGACTATGCAAAGATCTAGGCTGAGCCACAAGCTTAGTGCCTGTGGTGGTTTGAAAGAAAATGGCTCCCAAAGGGAGTGGCAATATTAGGAGGTGTGGCCTTGTTGGAGGAAGTATGTAGCACTCTCAGCTCCAGCACTACATCTGTCCACATGCTCCCATGCTCCATGATCACAATGGACTTGCAAGACCCCTGGAAAGCTCAGGCTTCCAGGATCTCAGCCCAGGACCTCGGCCACCCCAATCACCAAGTGGAGTCAAAAGCTTGATACAAACTGCACGAGGCTTTATTGTTGTTTAATGAGCTAACCCCATGTTAGCTCCAGTCTTTCATCCAACCGCCATGGCAGATGGCTACAAAAGACACCTCGAAGCGGCTGCATAGAGATCTTATAGGGCAGCGTAAGGGGATTGTCTAGGGGTACCCACAGGCTCAGGATTGGTGTGCCTCCAGGCTTGGAGGACTTGCCCTGTGTTGATTGGTCAACTGGTTATTATGGCCCATAGGCCCTCCCAAGGTGGTTGCTATGCTCTGTGCGTCATTACTGTGCACTTGTCTGTAAAGCACACCCAGAGCCATATAGCATAGCACCACCAGCTAACTTCTGATTGGTTCCTTGCCACAAGGCAGGCATCTGACTTCCTAGTGACCAAGGGAAGGTCAGACAAGCACATGTTCAGCTGTTAAGGCTGCTGAAAGGGGCAGCTGGTCCCTTCATTCCCCCATTTGTTTTTAAAATTCCAATCATGGAATGGCTGTCTCTCTAGCATCCCCATCAGGGAGTGAGAGATATTGGTATCCCCCATGTAAGGGAGTTCCTTTTGACTTAGCATTTTAACCAAGGAAAATGGGTGACGTATTCTTTCTCATGCTACTTCCTGCTGACTTTGGGATGAAGTTAGGGACCCAAGAAGGCTGAAATGCTAGTCAAAAGCAAAAAAGGGAATTTAGGCAATGGGGATTCCATCAGGAGCTTCTGGTTGGCAGATTCTGTTGCAGAGACAGGGGTGTCCATATCTGCTGCACTGGTTCACATCCACAGAAAGTCCAGGGTTTGCAATCGACTTGGGAACAGCCTGTAGTCAGCAACTGATACTCAGATGTGTCTGCCAGAAGCAGAAACCTGTTTAAGACATGTTTAAACTAGGAACAGAAGTTAAAACTTATTTATTGAAGCCCACAGTGCAGAAAAAGCAAATATCTGGATATCTGTTCAAACAGCAGGAACATATTTATAACTTTGAGTCCTAGCAATAACTACAGATTTGGGCTAGAAGCAGGTACACTTTTCATCTGTCCAGAGAGCCAGGTATGGATTGGACAGAGGTGCCTTTGGCCTGATGAAAAACCCTTTAAGTTTATACTTAGATGACAACCAAAATAAACTTAAAAACCTTGAACTTGTGACTGAACAGTAGGTAGTCATTACTTTATCAGCTAACATACTGACTATAGTCTGTAGTGGATCTGACTGTCTGATGCTGTCAAGCATTAATATTTCAGAGATCTGAGAAGGGTATATTTTATCCGAATCTATTAAAAAGTGACAAAAGCCAGTTAGAAGCCAGTCTATACACAGTTAGCCATACCCAAGTCTCTCCATTATCACTGGAGGCAGATGTCTCAAAGAACAGCAATCTTTGCCAGGCCTATAAGGTGAGAGGTTTTTGATCTTACCTATAAGGTAAGATCTAACCTATAAGGTCCCTCTGTGGAAGAGGGACATGGAAAAGACTGACCTTGTTTTGTCTAGGCAAAGAGGTGCAATCAATTTTCCAGTGTCCAGCAGCTTTGTCCATAGTCTCAGCCAGGTCCTGGCGGGCAGCAGTTATCACATCTGAGCATCTCGCTCACTGGTCCAGGTGCAGGAACTGGGGTACCTCAAAATCTTCTTTGGAGACTTTGGGTCACTGTCAGGATCTGGCAGTCTGTCTGATATTATAAACTTTTAAGATAACATTTTAAATGCCATATTCTGCAGGTCTCCGAAGCATTAGAGGTCTGTTTGTAAGCACACAGGTGGCTAGGTAAGGTCTTATTTCTGTAATTTTCAGTCTGACTGTAACTGGTTTTAACTTATTAAAATATTTGAAACTTAGCACAGCTGAATTTAAAACTGCATAGAGTTATCTTATATTCCTTAAACAGTAGATACGTGTACACATTTTAGCTGCTTAAAACTTTTTCTGAGACAGGGTTTTTCTGTGGCTTTGGAGCCTGTCCTGGAATTCGTTCTGCCACCAGGCTGGCCTTGAACTCATAAAGATCCACCCACCTCTGCCTCCAAGTGGTGGGATTAAAGGCATGTGCCACCAATGCCCTAAACTTAACTTCTGAAAACTTAAACTGTAACATCTTATAATAGATTAACAGCTTTTATAAAACAAGAACTTTACATTGTCAGGCTTTGCTTAAAAATGATTCAATATTGAAGCTCTTTAAGTAAAAACATTAATAAAAAAGACATTTTGAAAAACATAAAAATTTTAAAAACTGGTTTTAAAAAGAAATTTAAATTCCCTTAATGTCTTTCCGTAATATATAGAAGTATTAACATTTTAAACCTTAATTGAAAAACTTGTTTCTAAGATAGTACCTCTAATTTCCATGCGGTCATCTTTAGTCAAGATGGTAGTTTAAGTATCTTTTTTTCAACTTCAGCAAAATGGCTACCAGTCAGCCATGTGACCAGTTTGCCATGCGGCTGGCTACAAAAAGGCGGTAACTTGCACCATTTGTTTTAGCTGTATGCTTGTAACAAAACTTAGGTTATGCCAGGAAACAAATAGAACATTTTAAAACAAGCATACGTAATTTACTTGAGAAATAAACAGGACTTTTAAAACAGAATTAACTTAATATGGTTAAAATTTTAACTTATATTACCAATTTTAAAATTTACTATTTGTAGACATGAGAAACCATAACAAACAGTTTACATTTTTCTCTGACTTTTAACAATCTTTCCTCTGACCTTCTATGACTTGCTTTAACCCTCTATAACTTTCTTTATACCTTTAGTTCATTTCTCTGATTTTCTTAGACATTCTTAGACAAATTTCTTTTCCTTTCTCTCTTTATTGCTTTAGTCTCCTACATTTTCTCTCATTTCTCAGTCAACATAAAAAGTCCTTTTTATAGATTTTAATAACTTTAAGGCCGTTTCTTTAGAATGTCTGGATCAGACAAGATGGTTCACCCACCCGAGCTCCATGTGCTCAGGGCTGAGACTTGTGGGGGGGGGATGCTGCTGGTAATCCCAGACCCTCGGCCAATGCAGGGGTGGGAAAAAGACCCCCACGGTCCCCCTGCATACCATGTGTGTGGAACACAGAGAAGGCCGGGCAGCTAGACAGATGGTGGCCTTGCAGCCATGTGCTCATGGCAGGGAAACTCCTGCAAGCCAGGACCCACGGCAGATGGCAGTTGGGGCAGAGAGAGCCCCACTTCGCATGCCTCACAGACTGGCAGGTGAGGATAGGAAATCAGACTCACCTACATCGGCCAGGCTCAGCTGTGAGGGCTGCAGCAGTGGTTGGAGTTCAGAGTAGCAGCCTCAGGGGACTCCGCTGCAGCAATCTAACCCATGGCCCATGACAGAGGAAATCCTGTCCCGCACCACGTGCTCAGGGCAGCAAGAAAAGACCCCTGACCCATGCATGCCACATGCATGGGCAGTAGGGACAGAAAGAGATGCTTAACAAACACACAGCACAAATGTGACACTTGGGCAGACAGCACAGGAACACAGACTAGGATCGTATTTGGAATTTCAGATGGCTAGCCCCATGGAGATCAACTTGGTCCAAAAACAAGTCTCTCCTACAGATTGGAGACCCGCCTGGGTCCCCTTACAGATGGAGCAGACAACTTGCTCCCAGCAAGTCCCTGTCTTACAGATTGGGCTACCCGCTTGGGTCCCCTTACAGATGGGGCAAGCAACTTGGTCCTACCAAGTCCTGCTCCTACAGACTGCCCAAGCTGTCATCTGAACCTCTGCCCTAAAGAATTCCTGTAGGCCTTACAGATGCTGCTAGCGATCATATTTACAAAATTAACAGAACTGACACACCACCGAAAAGCAGGCAGGGAGGGCGTGGACTGCAGCAGATCAGATAACATAGATAACAAACCTGTACAACTGTCCAGTTGTTTGATGAGCTAACCCCATTAGCTTGGGCCTTTCATCCACCCACCATGGCAGATGGCTGGGAAAAGATGCCGAGAAGCCACAGGATAGAGATGTTACAGGGCAGTGTAAGGGGAATGTCTAGGGGTATGCACAGGCTCAGGATTGGTGTGTCTCCAGGTTTAGAGGGTTTGCCCTGTGTTGATTGGTCAACTGGTTGTTATGGCCCATAGGCCGTCCCAGGGTGATTGTTATGCTCTGTGCATCATTGCTGTGCACTTGTCCGTAAAGCACAACCAAAGTCATAAAGCATAGCACCACCAGATAACTTCTGATTGGTTCCTTGCCACAAGGCAGGCATCTGACCTCCTAGTGACCAAGGCAAGGTCAGGCAAGCACTGTTAGGCTGTTATGGCTGCAGAAATGGGAAGCTGGTTCCTTCAATGGTCATGATGTCTCTTCACAACAATACAAACTCTAACTAAGACAGCACCTTCTTCAGTTAAGCATTCCTACAAGATGATGGTGAGTACCTGGATCAGACCCAGAAAAAGACAAACAAACAAACAAACAAACAAAACTGTCAGTATCACAAGAAACATTTGTACACAACTTTATGCACAGGTTTCCCATTGGCTCAGCAACACCAGGCAAACAGATAGTTAAATGGTTCTAAGTTATTTATGGGTCCGCAAAGGCAAAATCTTTGCAAGGCTAATAATCCTTCTCTTTGTACTGCATTAGGAGAACTGGGATAGTCAGTCAGCCTGTGGAGGTGAGAAGATGGTTTTCCGAGGTCACAAGCCACCATGTGGGTGCTGGGAAGTAAACCTCCAGGACATCTCTCTATAAGACCAACAACTGCTCTTAATGACTGAGCCATCTCTGCAGCCCCAGGAATCCTTATTTTCCTGACTGACTATCCCAGTCAGGATAGATATCACTTACCAAGAAGAGATAAGCAACTTAAATAGACCTATAACCCTAATGAAATAGAAGGAGTCATCAAAAGCCTCCCAACCAAAAAAAGCACAGAGCCAGATGGATTCACTGCAGAATTCTACCAGAAATTCAAGCAAGAGCTAATACCAGTACTCCTCAAATTGTTCCACAAAATAGAAGCAGAAGGGTCATTACCAAACTCTTTTTATGAGGCCACAATAACCTTGATACGCAAGCCAAACAAAGACACAACTAAGAAAGAGAACTACAGACCAATATCCCTCATGAACACTGATGCAAAAATTCTCAATAAAATATTGGTAAATCGAATACAAGATCATATCAGAGAAATCATCCACCATGATCAAGGAGGCTTCATCCCAGGGATGCAAGGATGGTTCAACATATGAAAATCTATCAATGTAATCCACCATATAAACAGATTGAGAAAAAAATCACATGATCATCTCACTAGCTGCCGAAAAAGCCTTTGACAAAATCCAACATCCCTTCATGATAAAGGTCCTGGAGAAATCAGGGATAACAGGAACATACCTCAACAGAATAAAAGCAATATGCAGCAAGCCAACAGCCAACATCAAATTAAATGGAGAGAAACTCAATCCAATTCCTCTAAAATCGGGGACAAGACAAGGCTGTCCATTCTCTCCATACCTCTTCAATATTGTCCTTGAAGTTCTAGCTAGAGCAATAAGACAACAAAAGGAGATCAAGGAAATACAAATAGAAAAGGAAGAAGTCAAACTCTCACTATTTGCAGATGATATGATAGTCTACATAAGTGACCCGAAAAACTCTACCAGGGAATGCCTACAGCTGATAAACACCTTCAGCAAAGTGGCAGGATACAAGATTAACTCAAAAAAATCTGTAGCCCTACTATATATGGATGACACATTGGTGGAAAAAGAAATCAGAGAAGCATCACCCTTTACAATTGCCACAAACAACATAAAATACCTTGGAGTAACACTAACCAAAAAAGTAAAAGACTTGTACCATAAGAATTTTGAGTCTCTAAAGAAAGAAATTAAAGAAGATACCTGAAAATGAAAAGACCTCCCATGCTCTTGGATAGGCAGGATCAACATAGTAAAAATGGCAATCTTGCAAAAGCAATCTACAGATTCAATGCAGTCCCCATCAAAATCCCAATACATTTCTTCACTGACCTTAAAAGAACAATTCTCAACTTTATTTGGAGAAACAAAAGACCCAGGATAGCCAAAACAACCCTGTACAATAGAGGAACTTCTGGAGGCATCACCATCCCTAACTTTAAGCTCTATTACAGAGCTATAGTCCTGAAAACAGCTTGGTACTGACACAAAAATAGACAGGTAGACCAATGGAATAGAGTTGAAAACCCTGAAATTGACCCACACACCTATAAACACCTGATTTTTGACAAACAATCCAAATATATACTCTGGAACAAAGAAAACATCTTCAACAAATGGTGCTGGCATAACTGGATGCAAACATGTAGAAGACTGCAGATAGACCCAAGCCTTTTGCCCTGCACAAAACTTAAGTCAAAATGGATCAAAGACCTCAACATAAACCCAGCCACACTGAACCTACTACAAGTTAAAGTGGGAATTACCCTTGAATTAATTGGTACAGGAGACTGCTTCCTGAACATAATACCAGTAGCACAGACACTGAGGTCAACAATTGATAAATGGGACCTCCTGAAACTGAGTAGCTTCTGTAAGGCAAAGGACATAGTCAGCAAGACAAAACAACAGCCCACAGACTGGGAAAAGATATTCACCAACCCCACATCTGACAGAGGGTTCATCTCCAAAATATACAAAGAACTCAGGAAGCTATTCTCAAAAACACCAAACAATCCAATTAAAATGTGGGGTACAGAACTAAATTCTCAATAGAGGAATCTAAAATGGCTGAAAGACACATGAGAAAGTGTTCAGCATCCTTAGTCATCAGGGAAATGCAAATCAAAACAACTCTGAGATACCATCTTACTCCTGTCAGAATGGCTAAAATCAAAAATACCAATGACAGTTTATGCTGGAGAGGATGTGAAGAAAGAGGAACACTCCTCCACTGCTGGTGGGAGTGTCAACTTGTACAGCCACTGTGGAAATAAGTATGGTGACTCCTCAAGAAAATGGAAATCAGTCTACCACAAGATCCAGCAATTGCACTCCTAGGCATATACCCAAAAGAAGCACATTCATATAACAAGGACATCTGTTCAATCATGTTCATAGCAGCATTATTTGTAATAGCCAGAAACTGGAAGCAGCCTAGATGCCCCTCAACTGAAGAATGGATGGAGAAAATGTGGTATATTTACACAATGGAGTACTACTCAGTAGAAAAAAACAATGGCATCTTGAAATTGCAGGAAAATGGATGGAACTCGAAGAAACCATTCTGAGCGAGGTAACCCAATCACAAAAAGACAAACATGATATGTACTCACTCATATGTGGACCTGCTTTATGATACATAGTAGTGACCGTGCTTTATCAGAGCTGTTTTTAATGATGTTGCTCAGAATGGTTTCCTTCCAGATGATGATTGAGAAGCTAATTAAAAAAAAAATGGTGCCAGGTACCACAAGGGTAACAGAACTGTGCTGTTTTTCTGGGATTTTGTTTTTTACTTTTTTTTTAATGGAGAGTGCTGGATGTCTCTACAATTTTGTTCAAATGACTGCAGAACCTGGAAAAGCTGTTGCTGCTATTGATGCATTACATACTGCCATTATTGATAGATAGATAGATAGATAGATAGATAGATAGATAGATAGATAGATTTTGCCTTTGCAGACCCATAAATAACTAAGAATCATTTAACTAACTAGAACATTCTTTTTTTCCTCCATTTTTTATTTGAATTATAAACAAGGTTGTTTTACATGTCAATCCCAGTTCCTTCTCCCTCCCCTCCTCCCCTGCCCCCCACAACTAACACCCTACCTGTCCTGTACCCTTTCTGCTCCCCAGGGAGGGTGAGGCCTTCCATAGGGGGGTCTATAGAGTCTGTCATATTTTTTTGGATAGGGCCTGGGCCCACTCCCATGTGTCTAGGCTCAGGGAGTATCCCTCTATGTGAGATGGGCTCCCAAAATCCATTCCTATGCTAGGGATAAGTACTGATCTACTACAAGAGGCCCCATAGATTTCTGAGGTCTCCTCACTGACACTCACAGTCATGGGGTCTGGAACAGTCCCATGCTGGTTTCCCAGCTATCAGTCTGGGGACCAAGAGCTCCCCCTTGTTCAAGTCAGCTGTTTCTGTAGGTTTCACCAGTCTGGTCATGACCTCCTTCCCTGCAACTTGGATTCCTGTTCAGTTCAGTGTTTAGCTGTAGACATTTGTCTGCTTCTACTTCCAAGGCTATAGGATGGCATACAAGTTAGTCATCAATCTTATTATCAGGGGAAGGCATTTAAGGTAGCCTCTCCTCTGTTGCTTAGATTGTTAGTTGGTGAAATCTTTGTAGATCTCCAGACATTTCCCTAGTGCCTGATTTCTCTTTAAACCTAAAATGTCTCTTTCTACTATTGTATCTCTTATCTTGCTCTCCTCTATTCTTCCCCCAACTCAACCTTCCTGCTCCCTCACATCCTCCTTGCTCCCTCTCTTCTCCCCTTCTCATTCTCCTAGCTCCCTCCCCCTCCCCCCATGCTTCCAATTTGCTCAGGAGATCTTGTCCCTTTCCCCTTCTCTGGGGGACCATGTATATCTCTCTTAGAGTCCTCCTTGTTTCCTAGCTTCTTTGGCGGTGTGGATTGTAGGTGGATAATCCTTTGTTCTATGTCTAAAATCCATATATGAGTGAGTACATACCAGGTTTGTATTTTTGTACAAAATGATTTAGTGAAAGTTATATCCTATGGACACATGGAGGGAGGCTCCACAGTCTTTCCCCCCAGACACACAAGTAAGAGACCAGATGAGAAAATTGTTTCCTAAAACAACCTCGAAAACAACACAGAATACCCCAGCACCCATCCCCAGAACTCCCTGACTTTCTGGTGACTATAATCATGAACATGAGGTGACAAATTCAAGACACAGGTCTTGAAGATTCTTACCATCTCCAAAGAGCATAAGCTGCAGAAAGCAGTGGAACAGAGAAGGCGAAAAAGGCAAAGTGCACATTGTTGGCTCCTGGAGAAAACAGTAAATAAGGTTGTTATGATAGTTAATATCATCAACTTGACATGACTGAGGATCACCTAGGAGAAAATCCTATGTGCACATCTGCAAAGGGTTCTCTATATTCCTTCAACTAAGATAGGAGGACCCACTTCAACTGTAGATGGCACTGTTCCAAGGGTCCAGGTCCTTGACTGAGCAAGAAAGAGAGCAAGCTGTGCCCTGACTACACACACACTGATGAACACCTGCCTCGAGCACCTGCTGCCATCACTTACCTACCTTAGTAGACTGTACCTTTACATGGTAAGCCAAAAAATAAACCTTCTTGATTGAGTTGCCTTTGTAGGAATATTTCAAGACAGCAACAGGAATAATAATCAATACAAACACTAAGAGAAAACCTATTGGCAAGGGTCAAAGACACCACAGGACTGATGCTAAAATTGTATAGCAGATGCCATTTTTTATCAGGGATATACTACCAGCCTCTGTCATGTATTAGCATCACCATTCTTTTCACAGTCATCCTCAAATACCAGAGTATTGAGCATAGCTGAAGTACAGTATGATGATATGAATGGTGGTTCACACCTACCAGCCCAGCCCTAGGGAGACAGAGTCAAGAAGTTTGTGAGTTCAGGCCAGTTGGGTTACAAATTGAAACATTATCTCAGAAAGGAAGGAAGGAAGGAAGGAAGGAAGGAAGGAAGGAAGGAAGGAAGGAAGGAAGGAAGGAAGGGAGGAAGGAAGGAAGGAAGACACCCTCTGCCCCTGGGCTCCATATTCCAGCCTACAATTTCAGAAGAAAACTTCAGCTTTACCACAGGCCAAGCTGGGTCTAGGGACCCAAGTATTCCATCCTCTGGGATCTATACTCCAGCTCACAGCCCTAACAGCTTTGCTGGAGGCTAGGCTGGTCCTGGAGACCCCTGGTAAGATGCCACCCACTGCCCCATAAGACTCCTTAAAGCCCACCCAACAAACTGAGACTGTACCCCCCTCTGCTGGGCTTTATACTCTAGCCTACATACTTGGAAGAAGACTTTAGCTTGATCTGAGACCAGGCCAGATCTAAGGACCCAAGACCTCAAAAACCCCCTCAGAGATACCCTATGGAACCTGTTGATTCACTAGTCACCAAAACCCCTGGCCACTTACACCAAAAAACCAGAGAGGAAACAGAAACCAAGGAACAAAACACCCATCCAACAAAGACAAATGCAGCAATCAATGCCTAGATCTATAATCATCCCAAACCCACATGCCTAAATGCCAGTATAAAAACACAATCAGTAACAGCAAGGGCAATATGGCACCACCAGAACCCAGCTGTGCTACAACAGCAAGACCTGAACAATCCAGCACAGAGGAAGCACAAGAAATGACCTTAAAAATAGCTTCTGATGATGACAGAGGACCTTAAAGAGGAAATGAAAAAAAATCCTTAAATAAATTGAGGAGAAGACTGTCTTACTTAAGGTTTCTATTACTGTGAAGAGACACTATGACCACAGCAACTCTCATAAAGGAAAACATTTGAGGTGGCAACTTACAGTTCAGAGGTTCAGTCCATTATCATCTTGGTGGGGAGCATGGTGGTGTGCAGGCAGACATGGTGCTGGCTACATCTTGATCAGAAGACAACAGGAAGTGGTTTGTATATCACACTAAGCAAAGCTTGAACAAAAGTGGCCTCAAAGCCTGCCCTCATAGTCACAGGCTCCCTCCAACAAGGCTTAACTACTTCAACAAGGCCATACCTCCTAATAGTGCCACTCCATTTGGGGGCCATTTTCTTTCAAACCAACACAAAGACAAAGGCAAACAAAAAATTTGAGGAAATCTATAAATCCCTTAAGGAATGCCAAGAAAGCCACTTTGAAAATCAGAAAATCAGGACTCAACCTACCTCAAGACCCAGCTATACCATTTCTGAGCATATACCCAAAAGGATATTCTACCAAACAACAAAGACACTTGTTCCACTATGATCATAGCAGCTTTATTCATAATAGCCAAAAACTGGAAACAACCCAGATGCCTATCAACAGAAGAACCAATAAAGAAAATGTGGTACATTTCCACAATGGAGTATTACACAACTCTTAAAAACAATGACAGCATGAAATTTGCAGGCAAACGGATGAAACTAGAAAGGATCATCTTGAGTAAGGTAACCCAGAATCAGAAAGACAAACATGAGTACTAGTCACTTATAAGATATTAGCTGTAAAGTAAAGGATAACCATGCTACAATCCACAGACCAAAAAAAGTTAAGTATCAAGGAGGGCTCAAGGGGGAACACATGAATCTTACTGGGAAGGGAAACTAGAATAGAAATTACAAGTAGACAGAGGATGTGGGATGGCACTAGAACAGGAGGGATCAGGTGGAGGAGGATGGAGGGATAGAGTAGTGGGAAAGACAAGGAGAATCACAGGCATTCCTGGGATGAGCTAGAAACCTGGAAAGTCCCAGGAACTTATGAGGATGACCATAGATAAGACTCCTAGCAATAGGGAATACAGAGCCTAAACTGGGCCATCTCCTGTAATAAAGCAAGACTCCAAGTGAAGGGGTTGGGACCCCAACCCAGCCGCATAACATTTGACCTACAATTTGTACTGTCTACAAGATATGCTGGGGTAACGGTGGTGCAGAAATTATGGGAATGGCCAACCAATGACTGGTCCATCTTGAGACCCATACCACAAGAGCCTACCCCTAATACTGCCTGGAGGGCCAGGACCCAGAGGCTAGACAGCCCAAAGACCTAAGATAGAAACAAACATGACTGAAAAAAAAAGGCCATGAAATGATCCCTAATGATACTGTTTTTCTCATAGATTATTCTCTTGCCTAATTGTCATCAGAAAGGCTTCACCCAGCAACAGATCAAAACAGATGCATAAACCCACAGCCAAACTTTAGGCAAACCTCTGGGACTCCTACAAAAGAGGAGGAGGAAGGATTGTGAAAGCCAGAGGGGCCAAGGATACCACACACAAAAAAAAAAAAAAAAAACCACAGAACCAGCTACCCTGGGCTCATAGGGGCTCACAGGGACTGCCCTGCCAACCAGAGAGTTTGCATGGGACTGACCTAGGCCTAATGTATATGTGACAGTTGTATAGCTTGGTCTTTTTGTGGATCTCCTAACAGTGGGAGCAGGGGTGGCTCTGACTGTTGCCTGTTTTGGAAACCCTTTCCTCCTTCTGGGTTGCCTGGTACAGCCTTAATAGGAAAGGAGGTTCCTGGTTGCACTGAATCTTGATATATCATTGCTGGCTGATATACATGGGAGCCCCACCCTTTTCTAAAGAGAAAGGAGGAGTGAATGAGGGTTGGGGGAGGGACTGGGAGGAGGGGAGGAAAGGCAGGACAACCATGATCAGGCTAGGGGAAAATGTAATTAATTAGTAAATATAGCAGGGGGCAGGGGGGAGATGGAGGGTGGATATATAGCTCCTTTGGTAGAGTGCTTGCTGGCATACACAAAATTCTGGGTTTAAGTATCAGCACTGCATAAAGCCAGATGTGGTGACACATGCCTATAATTACAGACTTATGGAAGTAAAAGTTGGAGGATCAGTGGTTCAAGACCATCTTAGACAACATAGCAAATTCAAGCCTATGAGATGACTCAGTAGGTTAAGGTTTGGGTCCCTGCTATCCACATAAGAAGAGAAGTGACTCCACAAAGTTGTCCTCTGCCATCTATGCATTCACCATGCTACATGTCACCACACATACACATATACAAATACAACATAAATAAATGCAAAAGAAAGATTTTTGAGAAAGGAAGAAAAGAGGGGAAGGGATATATGAGAGATAAAGCATGGTCTGAGTAATATCAAAGACAATATGTTACACACAACTTCATGGGTTCTAGATTACATCATATAATATCACATGGACCCAGATAAAAGCACATATTGAACACACAGAACCTATTTGATTTACACCCACACATTCTTCTAGTCCTTACTCTAAGAATAATTCTATCTCCTTGTAGAAGCATCCATGGCTCACCTGGCACAGACTCATCACATCACATCCCCCTGGGGCCCTATTCAGCCCTTATCTTCTTTATTCCTCTCATTTCATGAAGATGTATTTGATTAACAGGATCAATCCCATCAAAGACCAGAGCCACAATCAAGGAAGCCCAGGATATAAGCTCAATAACCTCCCCTTCCCAGGTAAACCATATCTGCAGCATGTGTGTTAGCCTAAGAGTTTGATGCATCTGTAGGAAGTCTAAGCCATCATCAGGGCCAGCTTCTGTGCCCTCCTCATCTTGACACACATCCTACAGGAAAGAACTACTGATTAGATTTAAACATCTGACAGTCTCTGATGGGAACACATAGCCTGACTAGAAAGGATGCTGGCAGGGCTGGTCCCTTGGCTGTTATCCACAGATGATGCTGGTCCTGGTCTGCAAAGAGCTAACAAGTTTCCCACCCCCAGCCATAGGAACAATCCAGCCTCTAATGCAGTCCCGAGCCCCGATGGTACTATTTCCCCCTCTATTTCTGGGCTACTAGCCTGGCTACAGGATATAAATCTGTACTGCTGACACTAGGGTCTGAGTTAAGCTAGACCCCAACTTCCTCTCCTTCCCTAGCAAAGATCCTAGACTTCTCAGAATCCCAAGTTTCTAGGCACATGTCCTCAAGTGGGGAGAGCATGGAAGGAAACTTACCTTTCTCAGATAGTGTGACATTGAACCTCTGAGGGACAATCAAGGATCTGTGCACCACCACACACTGGTATGTAGTCCCATGGTCTTCCAGATATGGCTTCAGAGTCAAGCGGCTGGTAACATTGAATGTGCCATCATCATTCTTCACTGTGGGATCAATGACATAGCCCTCGGTAATTTCTTGGAACTGGGAATCCTTCGGGGTGTACTTCCCCCACTTTATGCTAAAGGCTTCTGGGTAGAATCCATCTAGCTCGCAAATAATATGTTCTTCATTTCTCACTGTAGCTGGTTCCACAAATAATCTAATGTTTGGGTAAGCTGCCAGAAAAGAGAATCACACAGTTTAACCCATGTCAACCATCTCTTTCTCTCCTCATACCACATTTGACTGCCTTCTGCCCCAGCTACACAGGCTGGCAAGAGAAAATATATCATGCTTACTCACCCAAAATGAACAATCAGGTTGGCCAGGTGCAGGCTTTCCAGCTACAAAGGAGGTCACAGAAGAAATGATACAAGTAAAAAGACAGAGGTAGCCAATTCAAGGTCAGACTAGACAATTTAGTGAGCCCCATCTCCAAATTTAAAAAAAAAAAAAAAACAGGAAGTAAGGAGAGGGCTGAGAATGTAGCTGAGAGACAGAGAGTTTGCCTTAGTATGTTCAAAGCCCCCATTCAATCCCCAACACCAAAGAAAAGAAACAAGCAGGACTGTAATCATTCCTAGTAATAGGCTGGAGACTTGACAGTTTACCACACCAGACTAAGAGCTCCCTGAAGGTAGACAGGGAAGCTCTTGCCAGAACTGTGGACCCCTGGCAAACCTTCAGGGTGGGTTAGTGAACATGTTGGGACTCTGCTTAATTAAACATTGTAGGTATGTTGGTAGCAGTGCCATCAGGGTGCTGACAAACCATGACCCACATTCACACAGCAACTTTGTCAAGCAAAGTTTATGAAGCTATTGTCAGACATTTTTTCAGATTCTGAAAAGGCTTGGGACATAGCTGTAGTGGATACCTCTGATTCTAAGCATTTGCCTAGAAATGGCATGTCCAGGTTAAAGTGATATTGTAGGCAATTTCAATCATTTTCTGGATCTGTTCAAACGTGGCAGGAGCACATTCCAGGAAGTATCATTAAGAAAAGGCGGTGTGATGAAATGGGATGTCCTTCTGTATGCTTCAAATATGAGTTGCTTTTATTGGTTCATGAATAAAGCTGTTTTGGCCTGTGACAGGGCAGAATATAGCTAGGCAGGAATTCTGAACAGAGATAGAAAGAGAAAGAAAGCAGAGTCAGAGACACACCATGTAGCCCCTGAAGGAGTAACATGCCAGAACATTACCAGTAAGCCAAGGCCATGTGGTAATACACAGATTAGTAAAAGTTGGTTAATTTGTAAGAGAGCTAGCCAGTTTATAAGCCTGAGCCATCAGCCAAACAAATATATTTAATATTTGCCTCTGAGTAATTATTTCATAAGTGGCTGTGGGGACCAATAGGTTGGAGAGAAACTGGTCCAGCAGGACCAGGTCAGACAGAGAAAAACATCCAACTACATGTGGCACCCAACAAGGGACACAAACCCACAACCCCGAGATTGAGAGTCTCATGCTCTACCAACTGAACTAGCTGGGTTGGTCAGACAATTATAATTAGTATTAAGCCTTAGAGTGGTTATTTGGGAACTGGCAGGTGAGACAAGAAACCTCTAGATACATGTAGTGCCCATACATTTGGCAAGAATTTCCACATAAAACCTTACAAACGCTTAAAAAGAGATTCTAAACAGAGTCCAAAAGAACAGAGTCCAGCACAGCTTCTTGGTAGCAGCATTTTCTCAACTGGCCTTTGTTTGCTAAAGGAAAGCAGAAGTCATAGAAAAAAATAATTTAAGAATAATAAACTAGGTCCTTAACAGAGAAATAGAATTTAAAATTATAATGGGCCAGGTAAAGATGGAAAATACAAAATGAGTCAGGATTGTGCACATTATTATGTTTTCTTTGAATTTTTTGACTGTTAATGAGCTAACTTCAGAGAGACATTTGATTGTTGGGGCTGCTAAGCTAAACCAACATGCATATTTTAAAGGTATCTTGACTTCAAAAAATAATTTTTTTTTTTTTGGTTTTTCGAGACAGGGTTTCCCTGTGACTTTGGAGGGTGTCTTGGAACTAGCTCTCGTAGACCAGGCTGGTCTCAAACTCGCAGAGATCTGCCTGCCTCTGCCTCCCGAGTGCTGGTATTAAAGGCGTGCACCACCACTGCCCAGCTTTGACTTCAAAATTTGTGTTTAAGGAGATGTTACTTTGGAAAAGAGGTTCTGCTTTAGTTTCCACAGAAGATGACAAGCTGTGGATTCCTTCCAGGCTAATATGGTTTGATCAAACAAGACCCCCTGAAGTGATGGCCAGGTGATCCAACATCCCAAACAGCTTCAAGGCAACTGTCTGATAAGATACAGCCTCACAGAATACTACAGCCAAAATTTAAACATAATTCTAAATTTTCTCAGGGTCCCCATAAGATTACTGTGCCCAGCAATCAGTAGGAAGTAGTATAGAAAACTTTACCCAAATACCCAAATATTGCTTATAAATATTTGTTTTCATTTAAAGGGGGTTGATTATAAATGATTAATGATCACAGTCATTCTCTTTCTAAAGAAAAAAGGGGGGATATGATATAGATATGAATACTTTACATTGGTATGGATTCTGGTTTATTGATACAAATTTAAGGTCAATTTTGTTACACTATGTGTATTCTTGTTTAAGGTATTGTGTTTAAGTAGCTCATTTTAAAATGTAATGTATAGTTAAGAAATACACAAATTAATAGTCATCTATAATAGTCAAACTTATTATCATGTTAAGTTTTCTAGATATGCAGAAATGTATTTCAGATGGATAGGTAATCTCCAAACACGTCCAAGACCTACAGAATATGGCGTTTAAAATGTCTTAAGAACATAGACTTTTCTCCACAGTGAGAAATGTCTGCTCCTGCAGCACCAATTGCTTCAAAAAGGATGATGTACGTCAAAGAAATTTGTTATGGAGTTTGCCTTCAGTGTAACAAGGCTAGCCATTTGGGCAAGAAACTGCTCTTGCCTGGACTGCTTGATGGTATACTGTATAAACTGGACATGCAGGACCCACAGGAATGTAACTGCTGAACAAAAACAAGATGACCCTTCAGGGTTCCTGATTCACAAAAGAAATTGCCAGACATTCTGCAGGACACAGAAAAAAGCAACTGACAAACTTTGTGAGTACAAGGCTGAAAGTATCTTCAAATTTCCTGCTTCACTGAGAAGTCTGCCAGATATTATGGACCTATAGACTGAAGATGGATGCCCCAATGTTACAGAAGAGCTTTGGGTGACTGTCCAGGCAGCCAGATGTCTGCCATTTCAGAGTTTTGGAAGTTGCTTACAATGTACTTCTTGTTTACTTAGGTAATATATCCTTCTGGGGTCTTCAATGAAGCTGAAGATAGATAGTTATGGTTTTCCTTAGTTATGATAAAAGATACATTAGATCTAAAACTTTAGACTCACAAAGATAGGATAGATGATAGAGTATTTAATGTTGCCAAATTCAAATGGACTAAATGCTGTAACTGTATTCTTGCTTGATAACGTTTTGTTATATATAATTTTACTGTATTAAAGTTAAAACCTTCCTTTTTAATTAAACAGAAAAGGGGAAATGATATGGGATATCCTTCTGTATGCTGCAAATATGTGTTGCTTTTATGGGTTCATGAATAAAGCTGTTTTGGCCTGTGACAGGAAATCCAAACAGAGATAGGGAGAGAAAGAAGGCAGAGTCAGAGAGATACCATGTAGGGGCCAGAGGAGTAACATGCCAGAACATTACCAGTAAGCCACAGACACATGGTGATACACAGATTAATAAAAATGGGTTAATTTATAAGAGAGAGATAGCCAGTAATAGGTCTGAGCCATTGGCCAGCAATTATATTTAATATTAGCCTCTGAGTGGCTATTACATAAGTGGCTGCATAAGGGCCTAATGGTGGGATAGACACTGGTCCAGTGGGACTAGGCAAGATAGAGAAAAACATCCGACTACATGATACTGACAACAAAACAGACAAATAAGGCCTGGTGTGGAAACACAAGCATAAAAGGAGCTGAAGACAGGAGAATCAGAATCCAAGGTCATCTACAGTGACATAGAAAGTCTCGAACAGCCTAGGTTACCTGAGACCATTTTCCAAAAAGTCAGATAAATAAATAATATAATGTTGAATCATGAACTATGAAGAAAAAATAATTAAGTTGGGATTGTTAAAATGTTAACACTTCTGTGTAGAACTTTATAAAATAAAATCATAAGACACAGACTTTAAGAATACATTTGTGAAATACACATGGAACAAAGGACTTTTACCTAAGCTATATAGAGAACTCAGCTACACAGCTGAGTAAAGAATCATGACCAAGGCAACACTTATAAGAGAAAAACATTTAATTGTAGACTTGCTTACAGTTTTAGAGACTTAGTCCATTATCATCATGGCAGAGAGCATGGTGGCATTCTTGACCCTGGAGCAGTAGCTGAGAGCTACATCCTGATCTATGGCAAGTCAGAAAGAGAGATTGACTGGGCCTGTTATGGGTTTTTGAAACCTCAAAGCCCACTCACAGTGACACACTTGTTCAAGGCCATACCGCCTAATCCTCTCAAAGAGGTCCATTCCTAAGCATTCAAATGTATGAACCTATGGAGGCCATTCTTATTCAAACCACCACATTCTACTCCCTGGCCCCCATAGGCTTACAGTCATATCATAAAGCAAAAATTCATTTGGTTGTTGCAAAATATTTGTTTAACTATGCAAAGGTACGTTGTATTTGTTAACTATGTAAAGATGTATTGCATTTGTTTATGTTGCAGCATATTTGTTTAACTATGTGTTGCTGTTTTATCTTACCTGATTAGTTTAATAAAAAGCTGAACAGTCAATAGAGAGGGAGGAGGTATAGGCAGAACTTCCAGGCAGGGAGAGTAAAGAGGAGGAATTTAGGCTTAAGAGAAGAAATAAAGGGAAACAACAGAGAGACGACAGGGGCCAGACAGACAGACACAGAGGAGTAAGACATACAGAATGAAAAAGAAGATTAAAAAGCCCTGAGGCAAAATGCATCTGAATAGAAACAGGTTAAATTAAGTTAAAAGAGCTAATGGGACAAGCATAAGCTAAAGCCAAACATTCATAATTAATAGTCTCCATGTCTTTATTTGGGAGCTGGTTGGTGGCCCAAAGAAAATTACAACTACATTTAGTCCAATTTCAAAAGTTCCCATAGTCTTTTACCATCTCAATACTGTTTAAAAATCCAAAGTCTCTTCTGAGATTCAAGACAGTATCTTAACTGTGACCTCCTGAAACATCAAAATCAAAAAGCAGATTGCATACTTCCAATGTAGGATTACACAGGATATACATTACCATTCCAAAAGGAAGGAATGGAGCACAGTGAGGAAATACTGGACCAAAGAAAGACTAAAAACCAGCAGGGCAAATTGTTGTGAAAGAGTCAACGGGTCCATTGTATCTAGCATGAATTCCAGAATGAGGCAGCTGGGCTTTGATGAATAAATAGTCAGCGACTGTTACCTGAAGCTTATGGAGTTGCTTTCCTGAAGGATTCACAGCCTTTGCATGACTTAGTCTCCTGACATATCTTGTATGTATGAAGTCTTGTATGACTGAGAACTGCTCCGGTAATTGTTCCTTCAGACAACTCCAGACAAGAGTTTTGGTATGCAGAAACTGATTTTGTCCTAGTCAGATTTTATTTTCTAATTATTTATTTATTTATTTTTACTTATTTATTTTATTTCATGTGCATTGGTGTTTTGCCATGGTGTCTGATCCCCTGGAACTAGAGTTACAGACAGTTGTGAGCTGCCACATGTGGCTGGGAATTAAACCTGGGTCCTCTGGCAGAACCATCAGTGCTCTTAACAACTGAACAATCTCTCCAGCACCTCCCTCCTTTTTGGTTAGTGTTTTTAGAGATGGAGGTGCCAGCAGTTCAGTATTATTGTTATATTTTAATAAGATTGGATATCTTGAGTGGTGGGTGGATGGGGTGGGGGGTAGGTTGGAGGTGGGGGAGAAGGAATGGGGGTGAGGGGAGGGAGAGGGAGAGGAGAATTACATGTGAAACAAGCCTGTTCCCTAACTTGAATTAATAATAATAATAATAATAATAATAATAATAATAATAATAAAAAGAAAAAAGATTGGATATCTTTATTTGTATATTTATTTATTTTAAAGCAAGGAAACTGAGCTGAAGAAGTACTTGAAGCCCTTCCTATCATTTTTGTTTCCTTTTTACTTTTATCTTTAAACTATTTATTTCAACTTCTGTTAACTAGACTATATGCTCAAGTACCTCATTTCAAATGTTTCCTTCTACTATATCTTTTCTACATTTACAATCCTTAGTAACATTCTTATTTTTTTTCCAAGTTAGGTTAAATTTTCATTCTCAGTATATCTCTATCCTTTATGTGTTAATTTATATATGAGGTCAGTTAATGTCAGTACTCCTTAAAGACACTGCCAGTTAGGGTTTCTATTGCTGTGAAGAGACACCATGAGCACAGCAACTCTTATAAATGAAGTTTCAGAGACTCAGTCCATTATCACTATGGTGGGAAGAAAGGTGATGTGAAGGCAGATGTGATGCTGGAGTAGTAGCTGAGAGTCCCACATCTTTCAGGCAACAACAACACTAAGATGTCTCCTGAGCATAGGAAACCGCAAAGCCCGCCCCCACGGTGACATGCATCCTCCAACAAGGCCATGCCCAATCAAACAAAGCCATACCTCCTAATAGTATCACTCCCTATGAGATTATGGAGGCCAATTACATTCAAACTACCACAGACACCCATTTTGGATGAGGATGTACAAACTGGAGTTTCAAAACTATTCATTATGACCATGGCAGATTTCAAATTCTTCATCTCCATGTCTGATATCAAAGCACTCTTCAGAACTCCAACTCCTGTGAGGAAGAACCAGCTAACTGAGAACTAAACTCCTACAGTCTGGCTGGGACTCCTGATCCCCTGCCTGCAGGGTGGCAATTAGGATTTCCTCAGCAGTAAAATGCCATGCCTATGAAAACTTGAGTGGTTTAGGGGCCACATCTTTCTGGCTTGTTGCTATCAACAGAGTAGGAACTGAAAGAACATGGGTGAGGGATAACTTTCTGCCCACACTGCTTTAGCTGTGCAAAATAAAAGGAAGAAAATGTCATTAGCATATGAAAAAAGAGTGCAGACAACTGAGTGATAGACTTGGAGTCCTTAAGAAGAATAAGAATTTCAGGCAGACAGACAGGAAGAACCTCCGTGAGTCTGGAAATACCTCACTCTTCCTTCCCCCTCTGCCACTCTGACCTCTTCTGAGCCCCACTCCTGCCCAAGGTCCCCATCAGCCCAGGATCTCTCTGGGCCTGCGCCTGCATAGAGTGGACCCACCTGTATAGAGTCCACCCACCCAGACTGGAAGGACCTCCTTGACTGGAAATACCTCACACTTCCTTCCCCCTCCACTGCCCTGACCTCTCCTGAGCCCTATTCCTGCCCAAGGTCCCCATCACCCCAGGATCGCTCTGGGCATTCACCTGCATAGAGTAGACCCTCCCAGACAGGAAGGACCTCCAAGAGTCTGGAAATACCTCACTCTTCTTTCCCCCTCCACTGCTCTGACCTCTTCTGAGCCCTACTCCTGCCTAAGGCCCCAATCACCCCAGGATCACTCTGGGCCTGCACCTGCATAGAGTGGACCTGCCCAGACAGGAAGGACTTCCCTGAGTCTGGAAATACCTCACTCTTCCTTCCCCCTCTGCCGCCCTGACCTCTACTGAGCCCTACTCATGCCCAAAGCCCCAATCACCCCAGTATCACTCTGGTCCTGTGCCTGCATAGAGTGGACCTGCCTGCATAGAGTGGACCTGCCCAGACAGGAAGAACCTCCCTGAGTCTGGAAATAACTCACTATTCCTTCCCTCTCTGCTGCCCTGACCCTATTCCTGCCCAAGGTCCCCATCACCCCAGGATCTCTCTGGGTGTGCACCTGCATAGAGTGGACCTGCCCAAACAGGAAGGACCTCCCTGAGTCTGGAAATATCTTACTCTTACTTCCTGCTCTGCCGCCCGGACCTTTCCTGAGTGAGGAGACTACCAGGAGAGGCAAGACCATCCAGAGCTGCAGACACTGAAGTATTGGCCCACATACACCACCGGGTGACAAGAGGAGATAGAGAGACCCCACCTATACCCCACTGGAAGAAGAGTTGGGAAGAAGGCAGAATAAGAACACACTCAAAAAAAGAAAGACCAATATGACACCACCAGAATCTAGGGACTCCACACTAGCAAGATCTGAAAAGCACAACACACAGGAAGAGACAGACCTAAAAATCTACTTCATGAAGATGTTTGACACCCTTCAAGAGGAAACAAGAAAATCTCTTGGGCCCCGGGATCTGCAGGCTGACTGAATCGATCCCTGAGGACCCTGGGATCCTGTCTCTGCTGAGTTCACTGGGCCATTCTGGGCCCCCAGAGTGCAGAGAGTGCAGAGGTGAGCTGATTGGGCCCCTAACTTGGGCCCAACTTCCATCTGCCCACCCTGGCAAATCCTCCCAAGGAATCTTCGACAGGACGACTCGAACCCTGAGGACCAAGTAACTCAGAGTCGGCTGACATCTCTGAGCCAGTGCTGCTCTCACCCACCTGGAAAGCCAGTGCCTCAGACCTGCCTGCACCCAACTTGAAACCCATTAGAGTATCAAAGTCAATTGCACACACCTGAAGAGAACACCGGACCCATACACACCAGGAAAGGAAGTGATACCAACTGTACCCACTGGAACAAGAGATGGGAAGACGACAATATAAGAACACATCCAACAACAGGAAAACCGATATGACACCACCAGAGCCTCTACACTAGCAAGACATGAACATCAGAACACAGAAGAAGCAGAAGAGAGCAACCTTCAAAACAACTTCATGGAAATGATAGAGAATCTAAGAGAGGAAATCAGAGAAATGGAAGAAAAAAACCAAAAGATGAAAGAAATCAAGGAAAGCCAAGAAAATACAATTAAACAGCTGAAGGAAACAGTTCAGGACCCGAAAACTGAATTAGAGACAATAAAGAAAACACAAACTGAGGGAATGCTGGAAGTGGAAAAGCTTAGTAAACAATCAGGAGCCACAGGTGCAAGTATAACCAATAGAATATAAGAGATAGAAGACAGAATCTCAGACGCTGAAGACAAACTAGAGGAAATAAACTCGTCAAGCAAAGAAAATCTGAAGTCTAACAAAACCATAACACAAAATATTCAGGAAATTTAGGACACCGTGAAAAAACCAAACCTAAGGATAATAAGTATAGAAGAAGGTGAAGAAACCCAACTCAAAGGTGCAGAAAACATATTCAACAAAATCATAGAAGAAAACTTTCCCAAGCTAAAGAAAGACATGCCAATGAAAGTACAAGAAGCCTACAGAATGCCAAATAGAGTGGACCACAAAAGAAAGTCCCCTCGTCACATAATAATTAAAACACAAAACATACAGAATAAAAGAAAAATATTAAGAGCAGCAAGGGGAAAAGGCCAAGTAACATATAAAGGCAAACCTATCAGAATTACACCAGAATTCTCCATGGAAACTCTGAAAGTTAGAAGGACCTGGATAGATTATTCTACCAACTCTGAGAGAACATGGATGCCAGCCCAGACTACTGTACCCAGCAAAGCTTTCAATCACTATAAATGGAGAAAACAAGATATTCCATGACAAAACCAAATTTAAACAATATGTAACCACTAATCCAGCCCTACAGAAAGTACTGGAAGGAAAACTCCAACCTAAGGAAATTAACCACACTCACATAAACATAGGCAATAGATAATCCCACTCTACAAAAACACAAAATAAAAGGCAGGGTGAATCCACATACAATACCAGTACCAACAACAAACCAAAAACAAACAAGAATAAACACTGAATGGAACTTAATTTCCCTCAATATTAATGGTCTTAACTCACCTATAAAAAGACACAGGCTAACAGATTGGATATGAAGACAGAATCCATCCTTCTCCTGCATACAAGAAACACACCTTGAATTCAAAGACAGACATTACCTCAGAGTAAAGAGTTGGGATAAGATACTCCAATCAAATGGACCCAAGAAACGAGCTGGGGTAGCTATCCTTGTATCTAACAAGATAAACTTCAAACTAAAATCAATCAAAAGAGATGAAGAAGGTCATTTCATATTCATCACAGGAAAAATCCATCAGGAAGAAATCTCAATTCTAAACATCTATTCCCCAAATACAAAGGCACCAACATTCGTAAAAGAAACATTGTTAAAACTCAAATCATAAATAAGGTCTCACACAGTTATAGTGGGAGACTTCAACACCCCACTCTCACCACTGGACAGGACCATTAGACAGAAACTTAACAAAGAGACAAAGGAACTAACAGAAGTTAAGACCCAGTTGGGATTAACAGACATTTATAGAACTTTCTATCCAAACACAAAAGAATATACCTTCTTTTCAGTATCACATGGAACCTTCTCAAAAATCGACCACATTCTCGGCAACATAGCAAACCTCGACAGGTACAAAAAGTTGAAATAACCCCCTGTGTCTTATCAGACCACCATGCTTTAAAGATAGAAATCAAAAACAAATCGAAATGCAAAAAACCTACCAACTCATGGAAATTGAACAACACGAATTTGCAACATTCCTGGGTCAAGGAAGAAATAAAGAAATTAAAGACTTCCTAGAATTCAATGAAAATGTTGACACAACATACCCAAACTTATGGGATACTTTGAAAGCAGTACTAAGAGGAAAATTCATAGCTCTAAAGGCTCACATGAAGAAACTAGAGAATAGCCACACCAGAGATCTGACATCACAGCTGAAAGCTCTAGAAAAAAATGGAAGCAAATTCAGCCCAGAGGAGCAGACACCAGGAAATAATCAAACTGAGGGCAGAAATCAATAAAGTCGAAACAAAGAAAACAATTCAAAGAATCAATATAACGAAGAGTTGGTTATTTGAGAAAATCAACAAAATAGACAAACCGTTATCCAAATTAACCAAAAGGAAGAGAGAGATCATGCAAATTAACAAAATCAGAAATGAAAAGGGGGACATAACAACGGACACTGAAGAAATCCAGATAATCTTCAGGTCATACTTTGAAAACCGTATTCGACAAAATTGGAAAATTTAAAGGAAATGGACAATTTTCTGGGCAGTTATCACTTACCAAAATTGAATCAAGAACAGATAAGCAACTTAAACAGACCTATAACCTTTAAGGAAATAGAAGCAGTCATCAAAAGTCTCCCAACCAAAAAAAAAGCCCAGGACCAGATGGATTCACCACAGAATTCTACCAGAAATTCAAAGAAGTGCTAATACCAATACTCCTCAAATTGTTCCACAAAATAGAAGCAGAAGGGACATTGCCAAACTCTTTTTACAAGCCTACAATAACCTTGATACCCAAGCCACACAAAGACACAACTAAGAAAGAGAACTACAGACTAATATCTCTCATGAATATTGACATTGATGCAAAAATTCTCAATATAATCCTAGAAACTCAAATACAAGATCATATCAGAGAAATCATCCACCATGATCAAGTAGGCTTCATCCCAGGGATGCAAGGATGGTTCAACATATGAAAATCTATCAATGTAATCCACCATATAAACAGATTGAGAAAAACAAAACCACATGATCATCTCACTAGATGCCAAAAAAGCCTTTGACAAAATCCAACATCCCTTCATGATAAAGGTCTTGGAGAAATCAGGGATAACAGGAACATACCTCAACATAATAAAAGCAATATACAGCAAGCCAACAGCCAACATCAAATTAAATGGAGAGAAACTCGATCCAATTCCTCTAAAATCGGGGACAAGACAAGGCTGTCCATTCTCTCCATACCTCTTCAATATTGTCCTTGAAGTTCTAGCTAGAGCAATAAGACAACAAAAGGAGATCAAGGAAATACAAATTGGAAAGGAAGAAGTCAAACTCTCACTATTTGCAGACGATATGATAGTCCACATAAGTGACCCGAAAAACTCTACCAGGGAACGCCTACAGCTGATAAGCACATTCAGCAAAGTGGCAGGATACAAGATCAACTCAAAAAAATCTGTAGTCCTACTATACACCAATGACACATTGGTGGAGAAAGAAATCAGAGAAACATCACCTTTTATAATTGCCACAAACAACATAAAGTAGTGGTAACACTAACCAAAAATGTGAAAGACCTGTACCATAAGAATTTTGAGTCTCTAAAGAAAGAAATTAAAGAAGATACCAGAAAATGGAAAGATCTCCCATGCTCTTGGATAGGCAGGATCAACATAGTAAAAATGGCAATCTTGCCAAAAGCAATCTACAGATTCAATGCAATCCCCATCAAAATCCCAACACAATTCTTCACAGACCTTGAAAGAACAATTCTCAACTTTATATGGAGAAACAAAAGACCCAGGATAGCCAAAACATCCCTATACAATAAAGGAACTTCTGGAGGCATCACCATCCCTGACTTCAAGCTCTATTATAGAGCTATAGTCCTAAAAACAGCTTGGTATTGGCACAAAAATAGACAGGTAGACCAATGGAATAGAGTTGAAAACTCTATTACCCCACACAACTATGAACACCTGATTTTTGACAAACAATCCAAATATATACTCTGGAGCAAAGAGAACATCTTCAACAAATGGTGCTGGCTTAACTGGTTGCAGACATGTAGAAGACTGCAGTTAGACCCAATCCTATCACCTTGCACAAAACTTAAGTCAAAATGGATCAAAGATCTCAACATAAATCCAGCTACACTGAACCTATTAGAAGACAAAGTGGGAAATACCCTTGAATTAATCGGTACAGGAGACTGCTTCCTGAACATTACACCAGTAGCACAGACACTGAGGTCAACAATTAATAAATGGGACCTCCTGAAACTGAGAAGCTTCTGTAAGGCAAAGGAGACAGTCAGCAAGACAAAACGGCAGCCCACAGACTGGGAAAAGATATTCACCAACCCCACATCTGACAGAGGGCTCATCTCCAAAATATACAAAGAACTCAAGAAGCTATTCTCAAAAACACCAAACAATCCAATTAAAAAGTGGGGTACAGAACTAAATAGACAATTCTCAATAGAGAATCTAAAATGGCTGAAAGACACATGAGAAAGTGTTCAACATCCTTAGTCATCAGGGAAATGCAAATCAAAACAACTCTGAGATACCATCTTACTCCTGTCAGAATGGCTAAAATCAAAAATACCTATGACAGTTTATGCTGGAGAGGATACGGAGAAAGAGGAACACTCCCCAACTGCTGGTGGGAGTGCCAATTTGTACAGCCACTGTGGAAATAAGTATGGCGACTCCTCAAGAAAATGGAAATCAGTCTACCACAAGATCCAGCTATTGCACTCCTAAGCATATACCCAAAAGAAGCACATTCATATAACAAGGACATCTGTTCAACCATGTTCATAGCAGCATTATTTGTAATAGCCAGAAACTGGAAGCAGCCTAGATGCCCCTCAACTGAAGAATGGATGGAGAAAATGTGGTACATTTACACAATGGAGTACTACTCAGTAGAAAAAAAACAATGGAATCTTGAAATTTGCAGGAAAATGGATGGAACTCGAAGAAACCATTCTGAGCGAGGTAACCCAATTACAAAAAGACAAGCATGATATGTACTCACTCATATGTGGTCCTGCTTTATGATACATAGTAGTGACCATGCTTTATCAGAGCTGTTTTTAATGATGTTGCTCAGAATGGTTTCCTCCCAGATGATGACTGAGAAGCGAATTTAAAAAAAAATGGTGCCAAGTACCACAAGAGTAACAGAACTGCACTGTTTCCTGGATTTTGTTTTTTACTTTTTTGTTGTTGTTGTTTATTTTGTTTGTTTTTGGGTTTTTTTGTTTTTTGTTTTTTGCTTTTTAAATGGAGTGTGCTGGATGTCTCTACAATTTTGTTCAAATGACTGCAGAACCTGGAAAAGCTGTTGCTGCTATTGATGCATAACATATTGCCATTATTGCTCATATATATATGCTAATTGAAACTCAAATATGTGATGAATCCAAGGTGTTTCAGAGAGTGCTCACCTGTGCATGCAAATTTGATTTCATCTTTAGTAAGTAGTAAAGTTATATGCTTGCCAAAAAATAAATAAATAAATAAATGACACACTGGAAGACAAATGTCACATAATTTCAATTTTATGTGTAACCTAGAAATGATGAACTTATGGGAACTGAGAGCAGTATTGTGGCTATTAGGCTTCAATGTGGATTTTTAACAATGGGGAAACGATTGGTTTAAGGATATAAAACTGCAGTTGGACAAGAGGCATGGACTCTATGAAGTCTTGAGGTCTACTGAGAGCATGATAAATATGGTTGATAACAATATGCTATATTTTAAAAGTTGTGAGACAGTATACTTTAAGTGTTCTCAAAACAAAAATGATGAATATGTGTGATATAACATGTTAATTGGTTTAATTTAGCCATGCCATTGTGAACATACTGTATTGTATATCATAATTGTGCATGACTTTATTTATGAGCTAAATAAATGAATGAAAAAAAAGAAGGGACTTTGAAAGCCCATCCCACGTGAAGGGATGCTCTCATCCGGGACACATGGGGGAGGGCCTAGGCCTGGCCCAGGATGGTGTTGTGGAATTTGGGGAGCCCCCATGGAGGCTCTACCCTCTATGGGGAGTGGAGGGGGGAAGGAGATGGAGGATGGGAGGAGGAGGAGAGGGAGAAGGGATTGACATGTGAAATTATAATTTGTTAAAAATTAAATAAAAAATTTAAAAAAGGGAAAAAAGAAAATCTCTTAAAGAAATAGAAGAAAAAAAAGAAAAAATTCAAGAAATAAGTAATGCTCTTAAAGAATCTAAAGAAAGCCAAGAAAAAACAACCAAACAAGAGAAGGAAGCACTGGAAACAGTTCAAGGCATGAAAGCTGAAATAGAAACAATAAAGAAAACACAGAATGAGTGGATGTTGGAAATACAAAGGCTAGATAAACAATCAAGATCCAAGGATGTGAGTATAACCAATAGAATACAAGAAATGGAAGAGAGAATCTCAGTTGTTGAAGTCTCCCTAGAGGATATACAGTCATTTTCTTTCATACCAAAGAAAATCTCAAGTCCAACAAATCTCTAACACAAAATATCCAGGAAATATGGGACACTGTGAAAAGGCCGAATCTAAGAATAATAGGTATAGAAGAAGGTGAAGAAATACAGCTCAAAGGTACAGAAAACATATTCCACAGAATCATAGAAGAAAACTTCCCCAACCTACAGAAGGATATGCCTATGAAAGTACAAGAAGCTTACAGAACACCAAATAGACTGGACCACAAAAAGAAATCCTCTTGCCACATAATAATCAAAATACCAAACTTACAGAATAAAGGGAAAATATTAAGAGCAGCAAAGGAAAAAGGCCAAGTAACATATAAAGGCAAACCTATCAGAATTACACTCGACTTCTCAATGGAAACTTTGAAAGCCAGAAGGTCCTGGATAGATGTCCTACAAACATTAAGGGAACATGGATGCCAACACAGACTACTGTACCTAGCAAAGCGTTCAATCACTATAGACACAGAAAACAAGATATTCCATGATAAAACCAGACTTAAACAATACATATCCACAAATCCAGCCCTACAGAAAGTTCTGGAAAGAAAACTCCAACCCAACAAAGATAACTACACTCACAAAAACATAGGCAATAGATAATCCCACTTTACCAAACATGAAAAGAAACAAGAGGGCAAAATTTACACACAATGATACCACCAACAATAAATCCAAAACAAACAAGAACCAACAATCAATGGACATTGATATCCCTCAATGTCAATGGTCTTCACCTGCCTATAAAAAGATATAGGCATAACAAAATGGATATGAAGACAGAATGCATCCTTCTGCTGTATACAAGAAATACACCTCAACTTCAAAGACAGACATTACCTCAGAGTAAAGGGTTGGGAAAAGATTTTCCAATCAAATGGACCCAAGAAACAACCTGGTGTAGTAGTCCTAATATCTAGCAAATTAGATTTCAAACTAAAATCAATAAAAAGAGATTAAGAAGGGCATTTTATACTCATCACAGGAAAAGTACATCAAGATGAAGTCTCAATCCTGAACATCTATGTCCCAAATACAAAGGCACCCACATTTGTAAAAGAAACATTACTAAAGCTCAAACCACACATAAAACCACACACACCTTTCACCACTAGACAGGACCACCAGACAGAAACTTAACAAAGAATCAAAGGTAGATATATAACAGAAGTTATGACACAATTGGGATTACCAGACATCTATAAAACATTCCATCCAAACACAAAAGAATATACATTCTTCTCAGTGCCACATGGAACCCCTCTCTAAAATTGACCACATACTTGGCAACATAGCAAACCACCATAGATACAAAAAAAATTTGGAATAACCCCCTGTATCTTATCAGACCACAATGCTTTAAGATTAGAATTCAATGGCAACACAAATTGCAGAAAAGCTACAAACTCATGGAAATTGAATAACACCCAATTGCACCCTTCCTGAATTGAGGAAGAAATAAAAAATGAAATTAAAGACTTCCTAGAATTTAATGAGAATGTAGACACAACATACCCAAACTTATGGGACACTCTGAAAGCAGTGCTAAGAGGAAATTTCATAGCACTAAGTGCCCACACAAAGAAACTGGAGAATAGTCACACTAGAGAATTTACAGAACAACTGAAACCTTTAGAAAAAAAGAAGCAAACTCACCACGGAGGAGTAGCTGCCAGGAAATAATCAAAATGAGGGCTGAAATTAGTAAAGTAGAAACCAGGAAAACATTACAAAGAATCAATGAAACAAAGAGTTGGTTCTTTGAGAAGATCAACAAGATAGACCAACGTCTATCCAAACTAACCAAAAGGCAGAGAGAGAGCATGCTAATTAACAAAATCAGAAATGAAAGGGGGGATGTAACAACAGACACTGAGGAAATCCAGAGAATCATCAGGTCATATTTTGAAAACCTGTACACCACAAAATTCAAAAACCTAAAGGAAATGAACAATTTTTTGGATAGTTATCACTTACCAAAATTAAACCAAGAACAGATAAGCAGTTTAAATTGACCTATGACCCCTAATGACATAGAAGCAGTGATCAAAAGCCTTCCAACCAAAAAAAGCCCAGGGCCAGATGGCTTCACTGCAGAATTCTACCAGAAATTCAAACAAGAGCTAATACCAGTACTCCTCAAATTGTTTCACACAATAGAAGCAGGAGGGACATTGCCAAACTCTTTTTAAGAGGCTACAATTGCTTTAATACCCAAGCCACGCAAAGATACAACTAAAAAAGAAAACTACAGATCAATATCCCTCATGAACATCAATGCAAAAATACTCAACAAAATATTGGCAAATCAAATCCAACAACACATCAGAAAAATCATCCACCATGATCAAGTATGCTTCATCCCAGGGAAGCAAGGATGGCTCAACATATGAAAATCCATCAATGTAATCCACCATATAAACAAACTGAAAAAGAAAAACCACATGATCATCTCATTAGATGCTGAAAAAGCCTTTGACAAAATCCAACATCCCTTCATGATAAAGATCTTGGAGACAACAGGAATAACAGGAACATATCTAAACAGGATAAAAGCAATATACACCAAACAAACAGCTAACATCAAACTAAATGGAGAGAAACTCAAAGTGATTACTCTAAAATCAGGAACAAGACAAGGCTATCCACTCTCTCCATATCTCTTCAATATTGTACTTGAAGTTCTAGTTAGAGCAACAAGAAAACAAAAGGAGATCAAGGGGATACAAATTGGAAAGGAAGAAGTCAAACTTTCACTATTTGCAGATGATATGATAATCTACATAAGTGACCCAAAAAACTCTACCAGGGAACGCCTACAGCTGATAAACACCTTCAGCAAAGTAGCAAGATACAAAATTAACTCAAAAAATCAATATCCATACTATATACAGATGATAAATAGAATGAGAAAGAAATTAGAGAAACATCACCCTTCACAATATCCACAAACAACATAAAATATCTTGGGGTAACACTAACCAAAAAAGTCAAAGGCCTGTACAGCAAGAACTGTGAGTCTTTAAAGAAAGAAATTAAAGAAGATACTAGAAAATGGAAAGAACTCCCATGCTCTTGGATAGGTAGAATCAACATAGTAAAAATGGCAATCTTGCCAAAAGCAATCTATAGATTCAGTACAATCCCCATCAAAACACCCAACACAGTTCTTCACAGACCTTGAAAGAATAATACTCAACTTTATATGGAAAAACAAAACCCCCAGGATATCCCAAACAACCTTGTACAATAAAGGAACCTCTGGAGGCATCACCATTCCTGAGTTCAAACTCTATTATAGAGCTATAGTCCTGAAAACAGCTTGGTATTGGCACAAAAATAGACAGATAGCCGAATGGAATTGAATTGAAAATCCTGATATTAACCACACACCTATGAACACCTGATTTTCGACAAAGATGCTAAATCTACACAATGGAAAAAAAATAGCATCAGCCAATGGTGCTAGCCCAACTGGATTCAGACATGCAGACAATTGCAGATAGATCCATATCTGTCACCATGCACAAAACTTAAGTCAAAATGGACCAAAGATCTCAACATAAATCTAGCCACACTGAATCTTCTAAAAGAGAAAGTGGGAGATACCCTTGAAAGTATTGGTATAGGAGACCGCTTCCTGAACATAACACCAGTAGCACAGACATTGAGATCTACAATTAATAAATGGGACCTCCTGAAACTGAGAAGCTTCTATAAGGCAAAGGACACAGTCAGTAAGACAAAACGACAGTCCACAGAATGGGAAAAGATCTACACCAACCCCACATCTGACAGAGGGATAATATCTAAAATATACAATGAACTCAAGAAGCTAGCCACCAAAACACCAAACAATGAAGTTAAAAAGTGGGGTGCAGAACCAAATAGAGAATTCTCAACACAAGAATCTAAAATAGCTGAAAGACACTTAGAAAGTGCTCAATGCCCTTAGCCATCAGGGAAATGCAAATCAAAACAATTCTGAGATACCATCTTACACTGGTCAGAATGGCTAAAATCAAAAATACTAATGACAGTCTATGCTGGAGAGGATGTAGAGAAAAAGGAACACTTCTCCTTTGCTGGTGGGACTGAAAACTTTTAAGACCACTTTGGAAATCAATATGACGGTTTCTCAGGAAAATGGGAATCAGTCTACCTCAAGATCCAGCGATTCCTCTCTTGGGCATATACCCAAAGAATACACATTCATACAACAAGGACATATGTTCAACTATGTTCAAAGCAGCATGGTTTGGAATAGCCAGAACCTGGAAGCAACCTAGATGCCCCTCAACTGAAGAATGGATTGAGAAAATGTGGTACATTTACACAATGGAGTACTACTCAGTGGAAAAACAGCAATGGAATCTTGAAATTCACAGGCAAATGGATGGAACTAGAAGAAACAATCCTGAGTGAGGTAACCAAGTCACAAAAAGACAAACAAGGTATGTACTCACTCATATATGAATTTTAGACATAGAGCAAAGGATTACCAGCCTACAATCCTTATCACCAAAGGAACTAGGAAACACGAAGGACTCTAAGAGAAAAATGCATGGTCCCCAGAGATTGGGAAGGGCCAGGGTCTCCTTGGCTAATTGGGAACATGAGGGTAGAGGAGAGGGAGTTGGCAGAATGTGAGGAGAAGCGGGGGGTGGGGGGGAGAAAGGAGGAAATGGAAGGAGCAGAGAGGTTGAGTTGGGGGAAGAATAGAGGAGAGCAAGATGAGAGATATCATAACAGAGGGACCCATTATAGGTCTGAGGAGAGATCTGGCACTAGGGAGATTTCCAGAGATCTACAAGGATGACATCAACTGACAATCTAGGCAATGGTGGAGAGGCTACCCTAAATGCCCTTCCCCTATAATGAGACTAATGACTACTTTATATGCCATCCTAGAGCCCTCATCCAGTGGCTGATGGAAGCAGAGGCAGACACCCCCAGCTATACACTGAACTGAACTCTGGAACCCAGTTGCAAAGAGGGAGAAATGAAGACCAAGTGGGTCGGGACCAGGCTGGTGAATCCCACAGAAACAGCTGACCTGAACAAGGGGGAGCACATGGACCCCAGACTGCTGCCTGGGAGACCATCACGGGACTGATCCAGACCCCTGAAAGTGGATCTCAACAAGGAGGCCTCGGCACCCTATGGGGCCTCTGGTAGTGGATCAGTATTTTTCCCTGGGGTAAGAAGGGACTTTGAGAGCCCATCCCACGTGAAGGGATGCTCTCTCTCTCTCTCGGCCTGGACACATGGGGGAGGCCCCGCCCAGGATGATGTTGTGGACTTTGGGGAGCCCCCATGGAGGGCCCTACCATCCATGGGGAATGGAGGGGGAAGGAGGAGGGGCTGGTGGTGCTTGGAGGGAGGAGGGGAGAGGGAGAAGGGATTGACATGTGAAATTATAATTTTGTAAAAATTAAATAAAACAAAAATTAAAAATAAAAGAATTTCAGGCAGACCAAAAAAGTTGGCTAGACATATGAGAGATTATGGGAATACAAAACAGGAGAGAAAAGGCAGAAAATGGAGCAAGGAAACAGTAAGAGTTATACAGAATGCTAAAGTTTCTACTTAATCACTTTCCGCATGTTCTCAACTGAGCATGAGGAGCCCATGGAATCATATGAATGCCCCGACTAACTGTCATCTTCTGCACGGCCTGAGTTTTCTGACATGGAGGATAGTAGAAGATAGACCACAAAAGGCCTTGATCAAGGCAGAAGCTGAGATGCTGCATGTGACACCTGCCTGCCCATTGCAAAAGAAAAACAAATAAGATACAACCTCACATCACATCACATTCCCAGACACATCTATCCTTTGTCCCCTTCATTGTTCAGCAGGACCAATAATATGAATAACACATTAAAATAAAGAAAATGTGCATGAAATTTTTGGGTTCTTGAGATTTGGAGGTGATTTTGTAGAGATCCCATCACTGAGCCATATCCAAAAATCCACTCTTAAATTTTGATAGCCAGAGTTTTGATATGGTGAAGCCTAGACTTAAAATGTAGTTCCAAAATCTAAGAACAGGTGAGCAGAGGTACATCCATGTCTACACATGGCATCTTCTTCTTTAACATGAACTCCATGCTGTTTGCCTGTGCTTTTCCTTGCCTGCCTCCAACTCTCTCTAGAAATTAGTGTTGTTCCTCCACTCAATTTCTCTGCCCTGGCACAGGCTCAACTGACTGTCAAAACTTTCCTCCCCACCTCTCAGTTAGCATTGTGCCAAACTGTGTCCTTCATTGTTTTTTGTTTGTCATCTACAGTTTCTCCACAATGATAACTTGTTTGCCAACATAACCTTCATGGATGCTTTAATGTCATGTTACCCACTTCCTTAGCCTGTTTGGAATTCATTCCCAAAGTAATTTATTATATGTGAATTCTCTTTCTGTGAAATCTAAACAAATAGATAATCAGTTATCTCTATTCACATATGTATTGACCAATCAATCAATAAATAGCTTGTTATATGTGAAAAAAAAAGAACTCCATGTCCTTCCAACTACAATATACTTCTCTCCTTTGGGCTGGTTCCACATGTGCTCTGCAGCTTTCCTTGGCAGGTACCCTACAGCTCTGGCATCTTCAACATCTTAGGTTTCCAAGGCAATCCAAGTTTTACCTTCACAGCTTCATGTAATGGCATCTTTAGACTTCCATGCAGGGACACCCTTGACACATGCCTGGCCTCAGCAGCTTTCCTTGACTGAGAAGGCAGAGTCCACAACTCCTTTATTGTATCCTTGACCACATACATGGCTGAAACTGCAACCTGGCTTGATGATCAGCCATCAACAAACTAGATTGCCTTGGTCTGTTTAAGTGCATGTGTGGTTGCCACCTCTAATTTGTCTCTTATTGTTATTGTTTACTTCTGCCTTGTCTGTCTCTGTCTTTCCTGATAAGTCTGTTATTTGTCATTGTGAATTGAGATCTGGAAAATTAAACTATGGGCAGTTCTACTTCTAATCCACTTCTAATCACTCCTTTGGTACACTATTTACAGGAGCCATATAAAGACAGAAATGTGTAGTGCACAATCTGTTTTTTGAAAGGATACCTCCATCTTTGTGAATCAGAATTGCCATTCATGCAGGTGTGGTGACATTGTTTATGATTCATTAATGCTTGTCTGAGGATTCAGAAAGCAAAGTCAGCCACAAGCTATTGAAAGCAGGCACACACCTTTAATCCCAGCAGCCGGAAGCTAGGAGGTGGTGGTGGTGCACACCTTTAATCCTAGGACTCAGGATTAAGAGATAGACAGATGTCGTTGAGTTCAAGTCCACCCAGATCTACACAAGAATGGATAAGTCTAAAAGAGAATTATAGCTCACACCTTTTATCCCAACATTAGGGAAGTATATAAGTCAGAAGCAAGGTTTCAGAGAGGCATTCATTCTCCAGCCACACTGAAGAGAGGTTACAGTCTGAGGCTTGGTGAGAGCTTATGGAGACAGGATCAACCCATTCAGCCTGAGGTAGAGGTAAGAAGCTAGTGGCCAACTGCTTTGTTTTTCTGCTATTCCGCTTGAAGTTTGAACCCCAGCCTGTCTCAGAGTAGGATTGCTATGATCCTTCAGATGCCAACTCCAAAGACTTAGGGATAGGTGTTGGGCATTGCTGCCTCAAGATACCAAGGTTTGTGGAATAGAAAGGCCTCTATACACCAGCACAAAGGGAGTCATGGAGCCCCTAAATTGAACTGAGACTGAACTAAAGGCTTTGAAAACAGTCCTGACTTCAGTTCTAGCCCTAGCACATTCAGATGTCTCAAAAACTTTTTGTCTGTTTATCCATGAAACAAAAGGCATTGCAAAAGAAGTTTCAACCCAAACTTTGTAGCCATGGAAATGCCTTGTGGCATACCTGTCCAAATGGTTGGACGCTGTAAACTCAGTATGGCCCATCTGTCTAAGAACTGTAGCAGCTACTGCTATTCTAGTGAAAGAAGCAGATCATTAGAAAAACAGATTCTTTTGTGGAATCACTACAAAATCCAAAGGCTTAGACTAACTTCTCATGAGACAAGTAGGACTATGTACAGCTTTGGGGGAAACCTGTTGTTTCTATGCTAACTGATAGGGAGTAATCAGAGAAAATCTTGCCATGGTTGCATAAAACTGAGAGGGAGGGAGAGGGAGAGGGAGAGGGGGAGGGGGAGGGAAGGGGGAAGGAGAGGGAGAGAGAGGGAGAGAGAGAGAGAGATAGAGAGAGAGAGAGAGAGAGAGAGAGGCATCAGAGAATTGGTACGAGTCTCTGTTCTCTTCATGCCCCTGGCTACTAATCTGTTATCAGCACTGGCTAGGACTTTGGTTCTTCTGATTGGATTGACAGTGAGACCCTGCATCTTAAATTGTATGGCCAATTATGTAAAACAAAGTATTAGTTCAGTCAAATTAATGGTCCTTAGGACCAACCTTACCTCTTTAGAGCAAGATGAGCCCATGATTTGACTCGTTCACTAAGACCAATGAGGAATATGACAGGGCAAAGGTTACTCCATCTTGTCTCAGCTTTGGTTTAACCTGAAACTGATCCCCTCCTCTTTTTTCTACTCCCCAATGTTAAAAGTCCTGTGGTAAAGTACCCAACCCTATTCTAGAAACTTAGGATAGAAATGCCCTAGCTAACTGCATGTTCTTGGCTTTTGTTACACTGCTTGCTTACTTTCCCCTGAAACCACCAACAAGGATGTAGTTTTTCTGTGTTCTTTTATTTTTAAAAGCTCCCTGTTAAATGCATTTGTGGCTGCTCAGTGAGAACTATTTCTCTCTAGACAGTTGCTGGCCAGCTTAACGCAGACTCTCAATTTGGACTTCGGTCATGCTGAGTGGTCTTTTCGTCTGTACCCCACAACAATTATCAAACTGTTTTGGTTTTCTTTATTTTGAGCAATAGTGGTGGTTTGAGCCAGATCCTGGCAAACACTTTACCAAGCTACATACAGCCCCACATAAAAGGTGTAGCCCCTGGTAACCTTAAACTCGAGATCCTCCTGACTCATCCTCATCAACATTTGCCTGTTGACACTGGTTTCCATGGACAGAAATGAAAACCATGTCTTTTTGACTCTTTCACCCATGTTCTAACCCTCCTCTGCTTGGCCATCCACATATCTACTACTAACCCCAGCACCATCACAGCCCCAGGGCACTTCCATTGAATACTCACCTACAACTTCTAACACAGTCTTTCCCTCTGCCTTTTCAGGGGTGACCACCAGCATGCATCGGTATTCTCCTGATTCCCACAGCTGGATCTCAGGCAAATGGAGTGAGGCATCTCCTGACTCCAGCCCTGACAGTGACACGGTGGCTCCAAGTCGGAATGATTGTAGGTGATTTCCATAAAACTCAAATACCTTGACCTCAGATTTATCCAGCTCATTCTTCCAAAACCAGATAATTCCCATAGTCTTGATGTCAATTCGTGGGGAACCAGGGATTTTGCAAATTATGGTGACATTGTCATGTAGGAATACCATCTGTGTCGTCTCTGCCATCCCCACTTCCAGCCCACCTATGGCAATAAAAGAACTCGGTTACAGGAGGGTCTTGGTACCCAGTCACTGGGATGGAATACATAGCTCTTGGGGATCAGGAGAGCTCAGAATAGCTTTTACCTTCAGCCTCTTGTTAATCCAAATAGATCCCTCAGCTATGAGGGATCTTTCTTTTTAAAATATTTTGGCTTTTAGAGGTCCATGTAAATTTTAGAATCAACTAATTAATTTTTAATTGAAAATATATTTATTGGGTGTGTTCATGTGTGTGCCACAGCACTTATGTAGAAATCAGAGGACATTCATGGAAGTTCTTTCCTTAAACCATGTGGGCTCCAGGGAGCAAAGACAGGTCATTAGGTTTGAGGACAAGCACCTTAAAGCAGCTCCAGCTTATCAATTTCTACAAAGAAGTATGATAGAGTTCTGATAGGAATCACACAGAATCTGTAGGTCAATTTGGGTATATTGTCATTTTAAGGACGCAATATTTTTCTATCCATTAACATGTTTGGTGATGTGCTATGCACAGAAATCTTCATCCTCACAAAATTTATATGCTGAGGCTGAATCCCCAACATTTAGAGATGATTAAGGCTTAAGGTTGAAGCCCTCTAAATGGGATTAGAGCCACTGAATAGAGACACTGTGTGAACCAGAAGTGAGATGTCTCTGTGTGTCATGATGACAGAAGTTATCCTAGAGCTGAACCAGACAGTCCCTTATCTTAGATTCCCAAGCTACAGAACTAAGACCCTTAGAATGCTACCAAGAAATGAAAACTGCCCCTCTCTGCCTCTGGAAAAACTTAGATAAAGATGGGTTGGTGAGACAAAGCTGGAGTTTTTCTCCAACTTTGCCCCTAGTTCCCACATTGTGGGTGGAGAAATAAGGCCCCAAAAGGGATGCAATTAAGGCAAACCATACACTGTAGGTCTTCAATGCACATCTGCAGAATCAGTCAGAAAATGTATACTTTGCAGAGCTCTCATCATCCTGGAAGACCATATTAAGTGGGAACCCAGGAGACCACCGGGGTGGCCAAAGCTATAGAAGTCTCCTCCTTCCTTCCCATTCCATCCATATCCTACCTGCCATGGGCATGCACCACAGAAGCACCAACAGCAAGCTTGCCATGTAGCCAACCTGCCACTCTGCCACCCATGATGAGGCCATGGTGCTGAACTGGACTGGCTGAAAGTCTACTTCTCCTCCATCAGCTGATCCACCAGGCAGGAGTTTAAGGTACCGTATTAAAGCTCTTACTAGCACCAGAAAAGAAAGAAAGGAAAAACTTTTACTCCTCTCTTCTCTGAATTATGGCTGAGTTTCTTCCCCATGAACTTTCTGCCTCCCCACCTCCTTATGTGGCATATCCCACCCCTTGCTAATTACACAGTAACTAAGAACAATGAATGGGCCCTCTTGTACAGGTAGGGGCCTACTCTTCTAGCTTGGGAACTATAACTGCTTCAGGGTAAATTGATCCGAATTGACAATAAGACAAATTGCTACCCAGGCAATAGATGACAATGAATCTCAGTCTTGGGACATAGAAGCCATGCATCCCTCTTCTCTAATCTCTGTGGTAACCTTAGCTGCAGCCAAGCATGCCTGGAAACCAGTGATTCTACACTACCAAGAAGGCCTGGTCCTTAGGAATTCTTCACATAGACTCTCTTACCAATACAGGTTCACTCAGTCCTGCTGCTCTATGCTATGTGTGTGGTTTGCAAACTATATTCTTTCAACATTTCCCAGTTTGTCTTTTTCTTTAAAAAAAAATTATAAGGAGTTGTGGATAATACTTAATGATAGGGAGTCTACTTCACATGAATAAGACCCTGAGTTTCATTCCCAACAGTGTGATGAATAAAGAAAAGATGGTCCCCAGCACCCACATAAAGCCAGGCATGAGTAGAGACCTACCTATCATCCCAGCATGCTAGAGATGGAGACAGAGGATCTTTGGAGCAAGCTGTCTTGCTAGATTAGCTGAACTGATGAGCTCTGGAATCAGCAAGTGACTGTGCCTCTGTAAATAATATGGAGAATGATTGAAGAGCACAGCAACCTCTGCTTCAACACATGCACCTGTGTACATGTATGTATTAACCCAAATGGATACCACATTAACAAGCACATGAAAAAAAATGGAAAAGAAAATTACAACAAATATGCATTTTCCTGATTTTAATAATTTTAAATGAACATATGCCAACATCCAATTGATATCTTCCAACAAGTACTATGCTGGGATGTAGGAGGCATGTAGGTCCTTGCTCTCACATATAAGCATGGGGGAAACTAGGAGTGTTAAATACATAGTGTTTTCTCTTCAAAGGAAGAGATATGTAACTAGTTTTCCACTCAGGAGGCTAGTTATGGATGTGTTTTATAGCCTGGTGACCTCAGTGTTCTCTGTATGGCAAGGCCACACTGGCTGCCCCAGACCCTTATCTTGGGCTTGTTTGTCTAGAGTCTGTTTGCTTAGTTAATCTGTAGAAGATGTCACTGTACTGCTCAAGAATCATGTCTTAAGCTTTGCTGTGTTCATGAAATTAAGTTGATTATCATCAGAAAACTTTTTTTCCAAATTGTGTTGTGCTTAAATATGCCAAAAACAAACTACTCACAGTCAGACTCTTGAAGTATGAATCAACACTGACTACTGAGTCTTGCCTCTTAAAGATCAACACTCTGCTGGCCTTGGTGTTTACAGAGACCCACACACACACTAAGAGAATTATAACGTCCATACAAGGTAATCTGTGAGTTCCAGGTTCAGTGAGAGACCCTATCTCAAAAGCAAAGTGGAGAAAAATAGAAGATGGCACCCCACATTGACCTTTAGCCATACCCAAATGCACTTTCTAGTTTTGCTTTTTTCCTTTCGATGCTTTGTTTGTGTCTGTAACCTCATTCTTGTGATATATGGCTAAAACACTTAAGAGAAGGTCTTTACTTTCATTTCTAAAAATCTGCCCTTGGTTCCCTGAACAAGGTTCTATACATTTAAAGATATAGATCCCCCTTAAAGTCTTCTGGCCTTCATTTGCTGAAGCCAAAGGAGCCTGAATCCCCTGAAAAAAAATCAATAATTTTTTTATTTTATTTTATTTTTGATATAATTTTTATACAGTACATCCTAACAAAGAGAACTAATACTTTGAGAATGACAGATTTCAAGAAAAAAAAATCAAAGAGTAATTATATCTGCTGCCTCTGAAGCGTTCTTTCATTGTTGCTGTTTAAGAAGGCAACCATAGGGATTTTGAGAGCCCATCCCATGTGAAGGGATGCTCTCTTGACCTGGACTCATGGGGAAGGGCCTAGGCCTGGTCCAGGATGATGTGGTAGACTTTGGGGAGCCCCTTTTGAGGGCCTTACCCTGCCTGGGGAGTGGAGGGGGGATGGCTAGGGGCAGGTGGGATGTTGGGGAGGAGGGGGGAGAGGGAGAAGGGATTGACATCTGAAGCAAGCTTATTCCTAATTTGAACTAATAAAATAAAATAAAAATAAAAATAAAAGAAGGTAACCATAGACCCACAGGGAGTGGCACTTTTAGGATGTTTGGCCTTGTTAAAGGAAGTCTGTCACTGGAGGTGGGCTTCAAGGTTTCAAAAGCCCAAGTGGGGCCCATTCTGTCTGTCTGTCTGTTTCTGTCTCTCTATCTCTTTCTGTCGCTGTCTCTCTCTCTCTGGACCCATGCACACTGTGGGGTGCTCCCTTCAGGACACAGGTCACACCCAAACATCAATTTTCAGCACAAAGAGATGGCTGGACCTTGGTAGTCAGCCTCAGGAATAAGAAGTCTAGTGGCTTAGCAAGAAACAAAGGAGGAAGGATGGAGCAAGCCTTTGGGGATGCCATATTTGAGCTTGTCAGAGCCTTTCACTCTCTCTATTTATGCTTCCTGTGGATCACAACATATCTCAGCTACTGCTTCAGCATCATATGTTATTACTGTAGAGACGGGGTGGTAAGAGAGGCTTGGTCTGCTTAATGGTCTTTGTGTCTCCAGATCCTTGGCTACCTGCTGGTATTCCTGTAACAGCAAATTGGTTGGATTAGGAGTTTTGAATGAGTTATTGGGGGATACATAGAGAGGATATTGATGAGCAGGATGTAATTAGTAGAAGCAGGAGAATTCAGATCAGTCTGAGGGGAGGAAGAGGGATCAGGAAGGAAAGCAAATGGGGTTCCCAGTCTGGCAGAATGTAGTTGTAGGGGTGAAGCTTTAATTCTTCTGAAACTGGGGAAAAGGCAATTGATCTCATAGTCCTCTAAAGCTTAAGGGAACAGGTTCCTGTTGCAGTTGCTGTATATGAGGAGTGAGCTTCGGGTGGAGAAGTAAAGGATTTGAGTAAAGGGATAAGTGAATCCAGTGGGGGAGGCCCTCAAACTTAGCAGCTGTTGGAATGACAAGAATCACCTTGAAGAGGCCATTTAGAGGAAAGGGTAAAGGGTGTTGGTCTGGAGCAGAGAGAAGGACCTATTCCCTAGTGTTAGGGATGTAAGGGGTTGTTACATGGTCGAGGTAGGGAATGGTCAGTAAAGTTCCATAGGACGGAATGGAGACAATGAAGTAAGGGTTTAAGCAGGTGATCAGGGAGAGGTGAGGGTTTAGGTGAGAGACCAGGTGTCAGAACTGGCCACCCATACATGAGTTCAAAAGGTGAAATGGAAAAGGGTTGTTTGGGGAGACCCCAGAGCCTGAAAAGAGCCAGAGGCAAGAGCTTTACCCAGTCAAGGTGAAGTTCCTGTGGCATTTTAACAACAATGTTTCTGTTTTGTTTTGGTTTGGTTTTTTGTTTTGTTTGGCTTGGTTTTGGCTTTGGTTTTTCAAGACAGGGTTTTTCTGTGGCTATGGAGACTGTCCTGGAACTAGCTCTTGTAGACCAAGCTGGTCTCAAACTCACAGAAAATCTGCCTGCCTCTACCTTCCGAGTGCTGTTATTAAAGGCATGCGCAACCACTGGCCGGCCAACAAGAATGTTTTTTAAGGAGTGGTTAGTTCATTCTACTTTCCTTGAGGACTGGGGGTGATATGGGATGTGAAAATGCCAAGGGATGTTGAGAGCTTTAGATAGGGTTTGGGAGATGTAAGAGGTGAACTCAGGACCATTGTCTGACTGGAGAGAGGCTGGAATTCCAAACTGGGGAATAATTTTACTGAGAAGTATGTCAAAGACTGTCTGGGATTTTTTGTTAGTGGTTGGAAATGCTTCTACCCACCCTGAGAAGGTATCCACTAGTACCAAGAGATATTTGACTTGCCTGACTGTGGTAAAGTCAAGTTGCCAGTCAGTCCCTGGGAGAGAGCCCCTGGCCTGGTGGGTGGGAAAAGGGGGACTATGATACCTGGAGTTAGGGTCTGACATCTGACAGGTTTTACAAAAGGCAGTGATAGTTCTTAAGAAATATAAGTCCTCAGGAGTGGGGTGGAGGTGAACCTTGACAAAATGAGACAGAGCCTTGCTGTTAGGGTGAAAGAGCTGGTGTAAATAGGACAGAATTTGTCGAGTGTTAGGAGATGACTGTGAGGATGTGAGTTGTAGTCTATGAACTCCCTGTGGTGGGTGAGGTGAGTGTGGGTCTCATAGAGCTGCAGCCCTAGCTGCTTCATCAACCCAGTTGTTTCCCTTAGTGCTAATGGAGCTGTCAGTATGATGAGACTGGCAGTAAATAATCCCCATAGTTTTGAGGAGATAGGAAGCCTTTAGCATGGCCATAATTTGACCTGAGTTAGTTATGGATCCTCCTTTTGTAGTAAGCAGCCCGCACTCTTTCCAGATAGCAGCATGGAACAGAAGGATGTGAAAAGCATATTTGGAGTCTGTGTAAACATTTAGAGATTGTTCCTGTGCAAATTGGAAGGCACCAGTGAGAGCTATTAATTCAGCCTGCTGGTTAGTAGTGTGGGCAGGGAGTGCCCCTGCTTCCACCACCCTGGTATCTAACACTATGCTATAGCCTGCAGTAATGGTCCCCTCATGAAAAAGGAGCTGCCATCTGTGTACCAGGTATAGGTGGCTTAAGGTAGTGTGCCCTCCCATATGTGTGAAGAATGGGGCAATAGTTCTTCTAGGGTTTCAATGCAGGGATGAGATGGGGAATAGTTAGTATTAGGTTGAGGTAGAAGATTTGAGATATTGAGGGGTAGGCAGGATTGGAAAGTAAGTGTGGCATCTTCTACAAGTGCCACCTGGAGAGAAAGAACTCGGGAAGGAGGTAGAGTTTGTAAGCCTCTATAAGTTAAGAGATGAGACAGGTTGTAAAGGAAGAAGACAGTGGTGGGTGAACAAAGGTTAGTTTCTTTGATTCATAAATAAGGAGCTCAGCAGCTACTAAAGCACATATTCAGGGTGCCCATCCTTGGGTAGTTAGGTTTAGTTTTTTTGACAGATATGCTACAGGTGCAAAGGAAGGTCCTAGCTGGTGGCCTAGGATTCCAAGGACATATTCCTCCTTTTCTGCTACATAGAGGGAGAAAGGATGAATTAGGTCTGGAAGATGAAGGGCTGGGGCCTGGAGAAGAGCTTTTTGGAGTTTCTGAAAGGGCTTAGTAACAGGGTTATGGAGGGTTTCATATGGAGAACCAAGAGCTGCCTCATATAGGGGACAAGAAAGGAAAGAGTATGATGGGATCCAGAAGCATAAGAAGCCAGTTATTCCTAGAAATGATAAAATTTCCTCTTTGGTAGAAAGAACTGCAAGAGAATAGATTAGGTTTTTTCTGTCTAAGGTAGCTTTGTGAGTTGGGGTGATGGCTAGTCTCAAGTAGGTGACCTGAGAAGTGGATAGTTAAACCTTAGAATGTAAGACTCTATAACCCCTGCTGGATAGGGAATTTAGGAGAGTGGAGATATCAGTCTGGCTAACTTCTAAGGACAGGTTGAAAAGTAAAATATCATCTACATAGTGTATGAGTTTAGATTTGGGTAGAGACAGAGAGAGCAGGTCAGAAGCCAGGGCCTGGCCAAATAGATGTGGGCTGTCCCAGAATCCCTGAGGTAGGACGATACAGGTGAGCTGTGTGGAGGCATGGGTGTCAGGGTCAGTCCAGGTGAAAGCAAAGATATTTTGAGACTGAATGTCAAGAGGGATAGAGAAAAAGAAATCCTTAAGATCCAAAACTGAGAAATGAGAGGTCCCTGAGGGGATAGTGGAAAGAAGTGTGTAAGGATTAGGCACCACAGAATGGAGGGGGATCACTGCAGAATTAATGAGCCAAAGGCCTTGAACCAGGCAATAGGACCCATGAAGTTTTTAACTGCCAGTATAGGGGTATTAAAGGGATAGGATGTAGGACAAAGTAACTTTTTCCTTAGATCAGAGATGATACATTTAAGTCTCCTAAGACTCTGGAGTAGAAGTGGGTACAAGTACCCACTTGAGTGATGTACCTCGAGGAATCCTATAACTGAATGACAATGGGGGAATGGTGTCTAGCCACAGAAGGGTTTTGGGTGTCCCAGACTTGGGGGTCTACTTGAGAGGCTGGAAGAGGAAATGACATATTGGAACCAGTAGGGTGAGTGGCTAGGAGGAGAAGAGGAGCCGCTGGCAAGTCTGGAGTTAGGCGAATTGGGGGAGCAAAAGAAATAGAAGCTCCTACCTTGGCTAAAAGATCCCTTCACAGTAAGGGCACAAGACATGTTGATATAACCAAAAACCAATGCGTGAGGGGAATTCCCCTGAAAATGCAATTGAGTGGTGGAGTCTGATGAGGTAAGTAAGGTTGTACCCCAACAACAGGGAGACAAGAAGGAGAGGTGGACCCCCAAAACTCCCTCAGGACTGAGTATGTGGCACCAGTGTCCAAAAGGAAGGAAATGGATCACCCTGATACTTTAATGTCTACCCAGGGCTCCCTGTCAGAGATGACAGTGGTTGAATCAAGAGAGCCCAGGCTTCTTCACTCATCATCGTCCATGGCCAGGGCTAGAGGGTGGTCCATGTCTGATGTCCTCCTGCTATGAGGAGTACAGGTATAATCCAATGACCAGTGGCCCTCTTCCTGGCATTTTGGACATGGTTTGAGTGGTGCACAGGGATTAGGGCAACGTTGGAACCAATACCCCTCCTGACCACATTTAAAACATGGATACTTCAGTCCTCAAGCCCCAGAAGGCAAGGAATCATGGGCAGACTTCAAGTCCAGTCACATGGCCTTGCTCAGCATCTGGTATTTGTGTTTAAGGGCTTTGTTCTCTCTCCCATGGTATACCCTAAAAGCCACTCTTAAGACTTCTGCCTGCGAAAATAGAGGTCCCAGCTCTAGATGCCAAAGTTTATCCCTAATTTCAGGATAGCTCTGAGAAAAAAGTATTTCATAAGGAGTTGTCTTCCGAGGTCGACTCCCACAACCCCGGCCTGGTGGACCAAGCAACCTTAAGTCTGCTGACATCGTTGTGCTAGTCCTGCTCCCACCCACCTGGAAAGGGAGTATCTCAGACCCACTTGCACTGACCATGAGACCCATCAGAGTATCAGACCCTCTTGCACCCACCAGAAGAGAACTTTGGAGCCCTATACACCGGGAGAGGAAGAGACACCACCTGCCCCCACTGGAAGAAGAGATGGTAAGACGACAGCATAAGAACACATTCAACAACAGAAAAACCAATATGACTCCACCAGAGTCTAGGGACTCTATGCCAGCAAGACCTGAACATCCCAACACAGATGAAACAGAAGATAAGAACCTTAAAAACAACTTCATGAAGATGACAGAGACCCTAAGAGAGGAAATGAGAAAATACTTCAAAGAAACAGAAGAAAAGACAAACCAAAAATTTCAAGAAACAATTCAAACAGTACAAGGTTTGAAAGCTGAAATAGAGATAAAAAAAAACACAGTCTGAGGGAATGCTGGAGTTAGAAAAGATGGGTAAATGATCAGGAACAACAGATACAAGCAGAACCAAAAGAATACAAAAGATGGAAGAAAGAAACTCAGGCATTGAAGATACACTAGGACAAATAGATTCATCGACCAAAGAAAATCTTAAGTCCAACAAATCCCTAACACAAAATATCCAGGAAATATGCGACACCATGAAAAGACCAAACCTAAGAATAATAGGTATAGAAGGTGAAGAAACCCAACTCAACGGTACAGAAAACATATTCAACAAAATCATAGAAGAAAATTTTTCCAACCTAAAGAAAGACATGCCAATGAAAGTACAAGAAGCCTACAAAACACTAAATAGAGTGGACCACAAAAACATCCCCTTGTCACATAATAATTAAAACACCAAACATACAGAATAAAGAAAGAATATTAACAGCAGCAAAGGAAAAAGGCCAAGTAACATATAAAGGCAAACCTATCAGAATTACACCTGACTTCTCCATGGAAACTCTGAAAGCCAGAAGGTCCTGGTAGACATTCTACAAACACTAAGAGACCACGGATGCCAGCCCAGATTACTATGCCCAGGAACGCTTTCAATCACTATAGATGGAGAAAACAAGATATTCCATGACAAAACCAGATTTAAACAATACATAGCCACTAATCCAGCCCTACGGAAAGTACTGGAAGGAAAACTCCAACCTAAGGAAGTTAACTACACTCACAAAAACATAGGCAATAGATAATCCCACTTTACCAAAAGCCAAAAGAAAAAGCAGGGTAAATCCACACACAATAACAACAACAACAACAAATCAAAAACAAACAAGAATTAACACTCAATGGTCCTTAATCTCCCTCAATATTAATGGTCTTAACTTGCCTATAGAAAGACACAGGCTAACAGAATGGGTAGGAAGACAGAATCCATCCTTCTGCAGCATACAACAAACACACCTCAACTTTGAAGGCAGACATTACCTCAGAATAAAGGGTTGGGAAAAGATGTTCCAATCAAATTGACACAAGAAACAAGCTGGTGTAGTTATCCTAGTATCTAACAAATTAGACTTCAAACTAAAATCAATCAAAAGAGATGAAGAAGGTCATTTCATATTCATCACAGGAAAAACCCATCAGGAAGAAGTCTGCAAAGTCCACCAAATCTTCCTGTGCTGGTCCTGGGCCCTTCCCCATGTGTCCAGGGCCAGAGTGTAACCCTTCACGTGGGATGGGCTCTCAAAGTCCCTTCTTGCACCAGGGAAAAATACTAATCCACCACCAGAGGCTCCCTGGAGTGCAGAGGCCTCCTTATTGACATCCATGTTCAGGGGTCTGGATCAGTCTTGTACTGGCTTCCCTGAAAGCATCTGGGGTCGATGTGCTCTCCCTTGTTCAGGCCAACTGTTCCTGTGGGTTTCTCCAACCTGGTACAGACCCCTTCGATCTTCATTCTCCCTCTCTTCAACTAAATTCCCGATTTCAGCTCAGTGTATATCTGTGAATGTCTGTCTATGCTTCCATCAGCCACTGGATGAGGGCTCTAGGATGGCATAAAGAGAAGTCATCAATCTCATTTTAGGGGAAGGGCTTTTAGGTTATCCTCTCCACCACTGCCTGGATTGTCAGATCTTGTCATCCTTGTAGGTCTCTGGAGATCTCCCTGGTTCCAGATCTCTTCTCAGATCTATAGTGGCTCCCTCTGATATGGATCTCTCATCCTGCTCTCTCTCCTCTATTCTTCCCCCAACTCAATATTTCTGCCCCTCCATTTCCTCTCCTTTACTCCTCTTCTCTTGCTCTTATTGTAGCAGCTCCCTCCCCCCTACCCTCATGCTCCCAATTAGTTCAGGAGTTCATGCCACTTCCATTCCTGGAGAACAAAGGGGATCAAAGGGATACAAACTGGAAAGGATGAAGTCAAACTTTCACTATTTGCAGAAGACATGATAGTCTACATTAGTGACCTGAAAAACTCTACCAGGGAACTCCTACGGCTGATAAACACCTTCAGCAAGGTAGCAGGATACAAAATTAACTCAAAAAAATCAGTAGCCCTACTATATACAGATGATAAATCCAATGAGAAAGAAATCAGGGAAACATCACCTTTCACAATATCCACAAGCAACATAAAATGTCTTGGGGTAACACTAACCAAAAAAGTGAAAGACCTGTACAATAAGAACTTTGAGACTTTAAAGAAAGAAATTAAGAAGATACCAGAAAGTGGAAGGACCTCCCATACTCTTGGATTGGTAGAATTAACGTAGTAAAAATGGCAATCCTGCCAAAAGCAATCTACAGATTCAATGCAATCCCCATCAAAATCCCAACACAGTTTTTCACAGACATTGAAAGAACGATACTCAACTTTATATGGAAAAATAAAAAACCCAGGATACCCAAAACAACTCTTTACAATAAAGGATCTTCTGGAGTCATCACCATCCCCGACTTCAAGCTCTACTATAGAGCCATAGTTCTGAAAACAGCTTGGTATTGGCACAAAAATATACAGATAGACCAATGGAATTGAATTGAAAACCCTGATATTGACTCACGCACCTACGAATACCTTATTTTTGACAAAGGTGCTAAATCTATACAATGGAAATAAGATAGCATCTTCAACAAATGGTGCTGGTACAATTGGATTCAGACATGCAGAAAATTGCATATAGATCCATACCTGTCACCATGCACAAAACTTAAGTGCAAATGGATCAAAGATCTCAGCATAAATCCAGCCACACTGAATCTTCTAGAAGAGAAAGTGGGAATAACCCTTGAACAAATTGGCACAGGAGACCACTTCCTGAACATTATGCCAGTAGCACAGACATTGAGGTCTGCAATTAATAAATGGGACCTCCTGAAACTGAGAGGTTTCTGCAAGGCAAAGGAAACAGTCAGTAGGACAAAATGACCACCCACAGAATGGGAAAAGATCTTCATCGATCCCACATCTGACAGAGGACTGATTTCCAAAATATAGAAGGAGCTCAAGAAGCTAGCCACCAAAACACCAAACAATGAAATTAAAAAGTGGGGTGCAGAACTAAATAGAGAATTCTCAACAGAGGAATCTGAAATGGCTGAAAGACACTTAAGAAAGTGCTCAAAATCATTGGCCATCAGAGAAATGCAATTCAAACAACAATGAGATACCACCTCACACCTGTCAGAATGGCTAAAATCAAAAATACCAATGACAATCTATTCTGGAGAGGATGTGGAGAAAAAGGAACACTCCTCCATTGCTGGTGGGAGTGCGAACTTGTAAGACCAATCTGGAAATCAGTATGGCGGTTGCTCAGAAAAATAGGAATCAGTCTGCCTCAAGATCCAGCCATTCCTCTCTTGGGTATATACCCAAATAGTGCATATTCATACAACAAGGACATATGTTCAACCATGTTCATAGCAGCATTGTTTGTAATAGCCAGAACCTGGAAGCAACCTAGATGCCCCTCAACTGAAGAATGGATTGAGAAAATGTGGTATATTTATACAATGGAGTACTACTCAGCAGAAAAAAGACATAGAGCAAAGGATTACCAGCCTATAATCCTCTTCACCAAAGAAAATTGCACTCCCATTTAAAGCACAAAAGATTGCTTTACAGACTTTTGGTAAGGAACCAGATCTGGTTGTTACACCTTTGTCCCGTCAACAAACAGAATGGCTACAAAATAACAGTAATGGCTACAAAATAACAGTTATGATTGGGCCATTTTTCTCTCTGCTACCCAGAGTGATTTTGATAATCATTACCCATCCAATAATCTGGTTTCCTTTTTCAAGATGCATCCTTTGATTTCCCAAAGATTATAGTCTCTCAGCCTATTTCCAAGGGGCAAATGGTTTTCACAGATGGTTCTTCAAAAGGGACAGCTGTAGTTGTATCTTTTGTTTGTTTGTTTGTTTTGTTTTTCGAGACAGGGTTTCTCTGTGTTTTTCGAGACAGGGTTTCTCTGTGTAGCTTTGGAGCCTATCCTGGCACTGGCTCTGGAGACCAGGCTGGCCTCGAACTAATAGAGATCCGCCTGCCTCTGCCTCCCGAGTGCTGGGATTAAAGGCATGCACCACCAACGCCCGGCCCTGTAGTTGTATCTTATCCTATCATTAAGACAGCCAAAATTGCTACAGCTTCTTCTACCCAAATGGTCAAAATTTTAGCCTTGGCCATGACTCTACAACTTTTCCCCAGGGAAGCACTAAACATCTATACTGATAGTCAATATGTAGGCCAAATTGTCCAACCCTTGGAGACAGCTGCCTATGTTGCCCCAGAGTACAAGAGAGTTTGCTACAGATACAGGGACTGCTATGGCAACAGAGTGAACCTGTATTCAAGGGACATCTTACGGCCCATACCCATTTGACGGGACCTCTCAGTGAAGGAAATCACATGGCCGACAGGTATACATACTCAAAACATTGCAGTTTCATAAGAGCTCACTAGAGCACAATCCTTACATAAGCACTTTCATCTCAGCAGGGTCCTTACCTCTCATACTGGGATAACTAAGGAACAAGCTGTTCAAATAGTTAAAAAAGTGTCCTCTTTGTGTGGAATTTCTTCCTGTGCCTCACTTAGGAGTTAATCCCCGAGGACTGTTGCCCAATCATGTGTGGCAGATGGATGTAACACACGTGCCATCTTTTGGTAAATTGCAATTTGCCCATGTTCTGTAGATACTTTTTCCAGACTAATATTTGCCTCCACCCATTCTGGTAAAAAGGTAAAAGACGTTAAAAGCCACTGTCTACAGGCTTTTGCTTATATGGGGGTCCCAAAACAAATTAACACTGATAATGACCCAGCTTGTGTCAGCAGAGGTTTCAATCAATTTTGTCAAGATTTTGAAATTACCCCAAAAACTGGTATTCCTTACAACCCCCAAGGACAGGCTATTGTGGAATGTGCCCACCACACTTTGAAAGCCTATTTAGCTAAAGTAAAGAAGGGGGACCTTGAGGGTCACCTTTGCTCCCCTCATTCTACCCTATTACTTATTCTCTATATCTTAATTTTTTTCATTGTGAATGGTTCTGGTAACTCCACAGTAGACCATCATTGGCCTTCCCCTGCACAGAAAAGACCTGTGGTTAAATGGAGAGACCTTCCCACAGGTCTATGGAAAGGGCCAGATCCAGTTTTTGTGTGGGCCCCAGGGATCTGTTTGTGTTTTCCCACAGGATAGCAAGACCACAATTTGGGTTCCTGAGCATTGTGTGTGCCTGGTTCCTGCTGATACGCTTCAGCCATCTAATGACCTATTGGGCTTTAATGAGGAACCTGCCTGGCTTGATGAAGACGGGTCTTCAGAGTCAGGTGAGGCTAGTTATGGTCAGCTCCAAACTTAGCCTGGGTAAGGCAGCTGGCAGTAAGGATTTAGAAGGAACAAATTTCCTGATTGTTGGCCTTAAGACTACCCCCTCATTCTGGCCCAAGGTGTTGGCCAGATCTGCTTAATTAAGCTGGAAGCCATGCCAACTTTTTCCGGCATGTTCCTTGGCAGGCTTTATGTCTGCTTAGATGCAGTCTCTTTGGCTGCCAGAGGATAATTTTAAACTTGCAATGTGTATTGCAAGTTTTTTTTTTTTGTTATGCACATTAACCCTCCCTCAGGAGAAGTGCTTGTTTCCTCCAGGAATGCCACTTGAAGAAGCTGTTGGGATGGTGGAATATCAGCCTTGGTGGTTCGTGTTCCTGGTATCCACCCATTGCCAGAGGGCTTGGGGGCATGGACCTTGATCTGTGTAAATTTCTACTCTGGCTGCTGTTGGTATATAAGCCTACTCCCCTTTGAAATAAATGGCATTCTCCTTGCAAGAGTGACCTGCTGTCTTATCTTTATTTAATCCTCAAATTCCCTCACCTTAACCGGTGAGAAGGTTGTAGCCATTACGACCATTACTGGCAATTACGACAATGGGCAAGTCGAATCCAAGAACACATCAGAAAAATCATCCACCATGATCAAGTAGGCTTCATCCCAGGGATGCGAAAATCCATCAATGTAATCTACCATATAAACAAACTGCTTAGTTTGAGAAAGAAAAACCACGTGATCATCTCACTAGGTGCTAAAAAAGCCTTTGACAAAATCCAAAATCCCTTCATGATAAAGGTCTTGAAGAGATCAGGGGTAACAGGAAATTATTTAAACATAAGACATGTAATAAACAGCAAGCCAACAACCAAAATCAAACTAAATGTAGAGACACTCAACGTGATTCCTCTAAAATCGGGAACAAGACAAGGCTGTCCACTCTCTCCATATCTCTTCAATATTGTACTTGAAGTTCTAGCTAGAGCAATAAGACAGCAAAAGGAGATCCAGGGGATACAAATTGGAAAGGAAGAAGTCAAACTTTCACTGTTTACAAATGACATGATAGTTTACATAAGTGACCTGAAAAATTCTCCCAGGGAACTCCTACAGCTGATAAACACCTTCAGCAAAGTGGCAGGATACAAGATTAACTCAAAAAAATCAATAGCCCTAATATATACAGACAATAAATGGGCTGAGAAAGAAATCAGAGAAATATCACCCTTTACAATTGCCACAAACAACATAAACTATCTTGGGGTAACACTAACCAAAGAAGTGAAAGACCTGTATCTAAAGAACTTTGAGTCTTAAAGAAATTAAAGAATATACCAGAAAATGGAAAGATTTCCCATGCTCTTGGATAGGTAGGATCAACATAGTGAAAATGGCAATCTCGCCAAAAGCCATCTACAGATGCAATGCAATCCCCATCAAAATCCCAGCACAATTATTTACAGACGTTGAAAGAACAATTCTCAACTTTATATGGAAAAACAAAAGACTCAGGATAGCAGAAACAACCCTGTACAATAAAGGGACTACCAGAGGCATTACCATTCCTGACTTCAAGCTCTATTATAGAGCTACAGTCCTGAAAACAGCTTGGTATTGGCACAAAAATAGACAGGTAGACCAATGGAATCGAATTGAAAACCCTGATATTAACCCACACACCTACAAACACCTGATTTTTGACAAAGAAGCTAAAATTATACAGTGGAAAAAAGAAAGCATCTTCAACAAATGGTGCTGGCATAACTGGATGCTGCCATGTAGAAGACTGCAGATAGATCTATATCTATCGCCATGCACAAAACTTAAGTCCAAATCGATCAAAGACCTCAACATAAATCCAGTCACACTGAACCTATTAGAAGAGAAAGTGGGTATGGGATAGGTAGGGTATTAGTGGGGGACAGGGGAGGCAGGGAGGGAGAGGGAACTGGGATTGATATGTAAAACAATCTTATTTCTAATTTAAATTTAAAAAATGGAGTTATCTTCCCTCTGACTTCTCAGGGTCTAGGTTAGTATATTATAACTGAGAGGGATTTTCCTTTGTGTCCTGAACTACCTCTAGAAGCTTTTCAGAGTTTATTGGCTTTAGAGCAGACTTACGGAGACCAACCATGAGACAGGTTGTAAACTGATCTCTAGCCAGAAATCCCCTCTGGTAGAGTGGGCTGCCTAAACCTGGTGAATTTTATCTGCATGGGCTCTAGCCTGCTCCTAAACTTGTCTTCGTTCCTCAGGTTGTTTAAAATCATGTATATATTCTGTCAGGGCTCTCTGTGGGGAGGGAGTGGCTGGGTCAAATTCAGAGAGGGGAGAGTGCACTGTTCACCCATCCTGCAGCCTTCCGGAACCTGGAGTGAAAAACAGCAGGGCGAGGGAGTATTCACCCAATAATTTTAAAGGTATTCCTGTGATGTATCTAGTGTCCTATCCCCTTTTGGGCACAGTCTTGAGTAAGATGACCTCATCTGGTCTGAGCTTGGGCAGCCAATGTTTTGCTTAATAAAAAACTGAAAGCTTGCCACTGTAGCTTCCTCTCAGCGCCATCTTGTAATGGAGCCTGTCAGTCGCCGGCTTTGGGCCACTCCCTGTTTTGTTGGGACATGATCTGTGATCCTCCACATATATCCCGAAGATTGGGTGATATACTGGAACTCTTTCATGAAAGCCTTGGAGTTAGAGGTATAGGAGCCCAGTCTCTGTTGTATTTGAGAAAATTAAGATAGTGAGAAAAGGACATGTACTTTAACAGACCATCCATAGCCAAGGGCAAAAAGACTCAGTAGTGATAGGATTCAGCAGCCCAAAAGGTGGCAACAAGAAACCACCGAAGGCTTAAAGTCAAAACCAAGTGGGAAATGTATGGTCAGTGAGAGGGATCAGCCGTGGTCTTGTAAACTGTGGCTGGGAGCTTCCCTGCTTCCAAGAACACCAGAAGGTTTACACTGATCGAGAGAAGGGGTACCTTACCAAATAGTAGTGGATGCTGCATGAGAGGTCCCAGCGAATTGGTAGATAAAAAGTGGGCTGTCGTTCCAGATCAGGATCCCTGAGTGTCTCCGGGCTATCCACCAGTCGGCGATGGGAGTTTCACGGTGAAAGGTTCAGGCTTTAATGCTGATCAGCTCTACCTCTTTAAGAGACAGACCCTGCCCCCTGGCAACAGTCAGGGCATGCACAGGAAAACATGCCACATCATCACCACGTCACCTGCCACGCATTATGACCTGCGTGAGGACTCTGGGCATGCATGGAACCTTAGGGCGCATGCACAGTCTTCCCTTTAAAAGTTCCAACTTCCCTGCTGCTCTCTCTCTACTCTCTCTGTTTCTTCTTCGCTCTCTCTCACCTATACACTGTCTCTGCCTCTCTGCCTCTCTATGGCGACTGGCCATGGTGGTCAGACATTACCCCTGTTTCTCTTCTCTCTTAGTCTCCCTACTCTGCCAGGCCCTATAATAAATTAGCTAATATGTCTTATCCACCAAAAATGTTCTTTTGCTGCAGCAGCAGGTAATGAAATAGGAACCACAAGCCCACTCGGAGTTTATTGGAGAAGAGGAATAAGGGGGGTTAAGTATTGGTCAAATGGGAGCAGAGAAAGAGGAGGGGTGAGGGGTGATTGCTTAAAAGAGGAAGCTTGCACATGCGTACTGTTTCCTTAACACAGCCCCTTATCCAAAGTTACACAGAGAAACCCTGTCTCGAAAATAAAAAAAAAAAACAGCCCCTTAATGAGTGACATAGCCATGATGTGGCCCACCCATTATCATGGGGTGGGGTCAGCATAATGCCAGGATATCAACAAGTATCCTCCCTATGCTCATGCTCTATACCCCTTCAGAAAGTCTCCACCATCATAGAACCTTCTCTCTCTCTCTCTCTCTCTCTCTCTCTCTCTCTCTCTCTCTCTCTCTCGCTCTGTAGGCTGACTTTCTCTGTGTCCTAGCAGTCAGCTCTGTCCCAACAGCCAGCTCCCAATAACCACAAAAAAATAATTATTAATTATAAATGTTCTGCTGATTTACCTGTTCCTAGGAGCAAATGGGGGAGGGGGAGAAGCTGAGGGAGCAAGAGGAAAGGAAGGAGAGGGACCTGGGATTGGAATGTAAAAAATAAATTTAAAAAATATTAGCAAAATTGTTGGGCGGTGGTGCACATGCCTTTACTCCCAGCACTAGGGAGGCAGAGGCAGGCGGACCTCTGGGAGTTGAAGACCAGCCTGGTCTACAAGAGCTAGTTCCAGGACAACCTCCAAAGCCACAGAGAAATCCTGTCTCAAAAAAACAAAACAAAACAAAAAATTAGCAAAATATATAAATAAATGTTTGGCCAATTGATTAAGCTTGTTACTAGTTCTTAAAACTTTAATTAACCCGTATTTCTATCTACATCCTACCACATGACTTGGTACCTTATCTCAATATGGCACTTCACCTCTGTTCCATCTTCCCAGGATTCTCTCTGCTCCGAAAATCCTGCCTAGCTATTGACCAGTCAGTTCTTTATTAACAACGAGAGCATCACATCATAATAGTGTACATAAGGATTATTCCATAGCATCTCTCTCTTGTGTGGTATGATCTCTGCAGCATTCTTTGGCTCCAATCCACCAAGGTACTCTTCTACAGCAGAAATCCTGACGATGTGGCCTCTTACAACTCCATACGCAAGGGAAACTGGTAAATGTAGTCTTTCAGCTATCATTCCTAACTGCTAGAAAATATTAAAATGCATGGCAGGGGGACATTATAGCTGCTTTCTGTCGAGGATGGTCTGTGTCAAAGATAGTTTTGAGTCCACGGGTCATGTAGCAGTGGGAGAGTCTTAACTTGATTAGCTTCGATGAATCAGACGACTGGTGTCCTGTATTCCTGAAGAGACTTGAAAATAATTAGACGCTGTGAGCAGCTGGTTGCCAGGTCCTCTGGCAGTCAGGGCTGTAGGAAGGGTAATCCTAGTCACCGGAGAGAATCACACTGAGCTTTATTGTAACAGGCATGCGTTTATATAAAGTTGAGAAAGTGGGCTGGGACCTCAGGATGGGTAAGACCAATAATATCTCACCACGTCAACAGTAGCTGGGTAGACCCAGTTTTGCTGAGTCACTCCTATGTGGAAGTGATAGCTCAAAGACAGGTCTCCAAACTCTACCGAGGCTTAGGACATTCCACTAGGCCTTTTTAGGCCCAACATCTGGTTATGGAGAAACCAGAGATTTTTTCCAGGAAGGCCTGAGGAGAAAAAAAATGAGGTAGCATAAATAGCAGGGGCTGCAAAACATAAATAAAGGAACAGCAGAATATAGAGGTGTAAGGAGCCTTGTAACCAGGCAGGCAAAGGCCTGGCTGGAGGGAGATTAGGAAGGAGGTTTAATCTGGCAGGCAAAGGCCTGGCTGAAGAAAGATTAAAGGAAAGGGAGCATAGGCTCACTACTTGGCCATTGTAGATAAGAGTGAGAATGTGTGGAGTGTGGCAAAGTGTGATTAGCACAATTTAGCGAAGTATTTAAGGACCAGCTCAGAACTGGGAATTTTAGAGTGTGCCACTGCTCTATGTCCTGGAGCTCTCCTCCGCTAACCGGAGACTACCAGTCCTTCAAGCTGAGCCTGATTCCACGATTCCACAACACCAGGCCCTCAGGAAATTTGACAGCCTGAATCCAGAGGAGCAGAAGTCCTGAGCCCAAACCTGCCGGCTGCTGCAGGAGAGGTACCCCGCCCTGCTGTGAGCCTATTGTCTGTGGTTCTTAGGATTGTTTCCTTATGCTTGTGTGTTGCTTTGACATAAGTGTGAAGTAAAACTTATATACTCAAAACCAACTCACTGAGTTTGTCATTCCTCCCAGGTCAAAACCTGGTAAGGGCTCGAGACAGTTGGCCTAGTCGCAGGATTCAGGCTAAGAGCGAGCTTTGAGGAATGTGCTGGGGATAATTGATTTAGTTAGGACTGGCTTGGCAGAGTAACAAATTTAACTCCCCAATGCACTTGCTAATCCAAGATGCTGACGGACGCCTTCAAAGTACCACCAGCTCGAAGCCAACTGCGCTAAGTAGGCCAAAAGCCGAAATACTGTAGGAAGAGTGGGCAGAAATGAGGGATTGAAGGTTTTCCGGAAACACCACCCTCCCTAAAGGTGCGGAGTATGGAGAGATTACTATACACCTTGATGTCAACTCGAGGACTTAGAAGAGTCTAAGTCTTGGAGGAAGAGCGGAAGGTTGTAAGGGAAAGCTCCTGATGTGTCAGTGGATAAGCAAGAGAATAGAAAAATGAGCAGATCGCAAATTTGAAAATTTACTGGGAACAAAACAAATTGGAAACTTACAGTGGTGATGGAGGAAAGAGGAAATTAAATTTTTATATACTCTAGCCTGTTGGTTTTGGCCATGAATAGGTTAATTAAGAAATTCAAAACGGCAAAGATTTCACCAGTGACAGGACAGGAAATAGGAGATGAGGTTGAGGAGATTGGCTTCCTGTGGCCAACAAAGTAAAGTGTAAAACAAACTGATGAAGCTTCCAAAGGGACAATGCCAAGTGCAAATTCTCAATTCATGAGGTACCACAGTTTTCTGTTTTCCCCCAACCAAGTTTTGCATAGGCTTTGTATCCTTGGAAAACTCTCAGGCAAGATTCACATATAGGGCAACAAGGGAAACAAAAGGTATCTGCTAAACAAAAGATGAATTAGGGCTAGGTGCTAGGAGTCAGACCAGGTGTAGCCCAGCAGAAATGCTACCACAAAGCATAGTTTGTAAAGCAAGATGACCATATTAAATGAGCTTTTGGCTTTTGAAATTTCTTAGAAAATATCTCTCAAAAACCAGGAAAACAAACAAACAAAAGGCAGGTGGTTGCAGTGCACACCTTTAATCCCAGCACTTAGAAGGCAAAAGTAGGCAGATGGGAGTTTGAGAACAGCCTGGTCTATGTGATGGTTAACATTACATTTAAGTTTGAACTTACTGTGCTTCAGAGACCAAAAAGAAAACAAAAATGCCTCTAACATATGATCCCCTAGCTTGAACAGGCTGTACCCTAATAGCCCACTTCCCAGACATTGAACACTATTCTTAAAATTGACTCATCTTGAAAAATTTGCTATTCTTGCAAGATAGTAGGTCATAAGACTGCCATTTCTGCTTTTGTAATCAAGGTTGCTTACTCTGCTCAAAAAGACAATTGCAAAACCCAAGATTATTATGTGGATTTTGCTTCTATTAGCGCTGGGCTGATATGGGTAGGGGGTACATCTCAGTTGCAGATGGGAGAACTCTCAGATGCACTCCTGACACCAGGTTTGACTGCTAGTACCTAATTTAAAAGCCTCTTCTTTTAAAAATTTATTCATGGTCATGGTGAATCTCTGAGCAACCCAAAACCAACAACAGTATACACAGAGTTCCAGGACATGACATCCAGAGCTACACAGAGAAACCCTGTGTTGAAAAATCAAAACAAAGAGGAAGAGAAGAAGAAAATATCCACAAGCACTACTACGAAAGCATAATCCTGTATACTATGTGAAAGGTCCAGGCATTACGCTGGCCTGGCCCTGTTACCTGGCAGAATCCACTCAGGCAGTACCCTGGTCACCCCAGGGTTCAATGGGAACTAAGTCTGCACACAGGTGTGAAGGACCCCTTTAAAAGACAGACCCCTGCCCACTTACACACTCTTTGCTCTCTCTCCTCTCTCTCTGTTTCTACTAATTCTCTTCTCCTACTCTCACGTCCTCCTCTCTTTGCTCTCTTCTCTCTCTTACTTCTCTCTCTTGCCTTCCTCTCTCTCCCCTGCTGTCCTCCTCCCCCACCTGTAACAAACTCTATGATTAATGTATCTCTCGTTCTCACGTCTCATCTCCTGCGCCTTTCTTTTATATTTTTAAACTTAAACAAAATAACATTTTTTGGCGCCCAACAAAAGTGGGGATAGGCTCTCTCTGTAACCTCTCCTGCCAGGGGCTCCGGAATTTGCAAGGATCCTAGAATCAGAACGGACAACCCACTTTCCATCTCTCAGTTTTTCCTGGCATTTTCTCCTGCCTATGGTGACCTGAGATGCTATAACTCTGTACACTTCAACTTGCCGTTTTTCAAACCAAAGATCTCTGAATTCTTCCATCCAACATCACCATGTCTGCATGTCTGGTAAGTCCACCCCTCCCTTGCTTCCATAAGTTGGGACTCTTATACAGACCGTGATCTGTAGGGAGAAACCCTGATTATAGGTATCTCTGACCACACCCACTTGGCTGAGCTGACTTGGAAGCATTTGTGAGTCTGTCCTGCTCAGGTGCAAACCTGGTCACTGGTTCTCTTGTGTGAGAATTTTCCACCAATAAACTGCTGGTTATCAACCTGTCTCTGACTCCACTTTGTAGTCATCAATATCTGGTGTCAGAAGTGAGATTTCAGCCCCATGCCCCCTGGCCTTTCCTGATCAGAGACCCTCCGTGGGTCTCCCACCGGGACTGCCCCAAGTTCCCATCCCTTGCCGCTCCCTTGTCAATCATCAGCTCCAATGAGCATTTCTTCCACAGGTCTCACAACCCAAGGTTCCCAGAGGAAGCAAGGACACTTGCCGCCACTGCCACCGCCACCTCCCCGGGTCTGTCTTCCAGCCCAAGCCCGGCTTCTGCCAGCTGCCCTATAGAGGGTTTTCCCAACCCGAGGCCCCTCCCCTTCCATTCTGCCTCCACAGCCACTGTTGAGGCTGGACACCGCCTCAGTGCCCAGAACTAGCTACTGCCCTACAGGTTTCCAAAACCCTTCCCTTTTGGGGAAAAAAAAAAGAAAGAAAAAGAAAACCCTATCCCTTCCATCCGTTCTAACTGGGTCTGAAAACCGTTCAGATATTTTTCAGATTGTTTTGAGAACTTAACTATTCGCAGCTGAACTCCATTTTGAGGCATACCTGTGCCACCACAACTGACCACCTATGCAATCTGCTGGTCAAACATAGTTACTGTGAGCTGATATCAAGCAAGACAAAGGTAAAAGCCTTATATTTTACCTGATAATAATACCTAAGGTTTATTACTCCGTAACAATGGCAGATAATCTGACAATGCATTGGGAATATTCTTGCTTCTTACAAGAATTAAATGTTAGAGGAAGCTTATGGCTTGATAGTAACATACCTATATATTATGTTAGCAGTCAGCTTCATAGCTCATGTGATATCTCTAACCAGAAGACTTAGACACAGGGAAAAGGACAAAGAACCTGTACGAATTATGGGCAACTTAGAATGTTGGATGCAAGATATAAAAGCCAGCCAGAAAAACTTGATCTCTGAAATGCAAGACATGAAACGTTTACATAAAGAAGTTGAAGATACTAAATCTGGCCATGCTACATTACTAACACAGGTAGAACAAACTCTTGGCAAAATAGAACCAAAATTTGTTCCATGTCTGATGCCTTAAATGGAAAGGTAGCTAAGAACCAGGACAGGATTAGTGAACTGGCACAGACAATTCGCTAAATGTCTGATGAATCTACTGCCGTAGTCCAAAAGCTGGAGTCTAGAATTGGATATTTAGAAGGCAATTTACATGCTATTCATATACTATCTAAGGATGAGAATATTAAAGGTTTAGAAGCATATGTAAATGAAGAAACAAGAAAAATTAGTGATTCTATCAAATCCTTAGATTCTTATATGATTCAGGAGGTTCAGGCTCTCAAGGAGACAATGGTTGTCAGGCTACAAGCCTTGGATGACTGTCAATCAGATTTCTCCCAATCCGATGCACCTATTCCAATCAAATGTCAGGAAAACCTTCCTAAGGTTGTTATGTGCACACCACTGGTCTTCCCAGGGACTATGTCAGAAAAAATCCCATCTAAGAAATATCCAAATGGCCATGTCACATATCAATGGCAACCGATACAACTAAAAGACTTGAAAAGAATTAAGGAGGCTGTTGTCTCATATGGTCGCCATGGCCCTTATGTCAAAGAATTATTAAATTCATGAACAACTTTTAATAGGGTAACACCAATAGATTGGGAATGCCTAATATCAGCTCTGCTTGAAAATTTGTCTCAAATACAGTGGAGGGCTTTATGGAGGGAGGTAGAAAAAGCCCTCAAGCTTCAAGGCTTAAAGAAAGGTTATGAAGCTCCCCAAGATAAGATTCTTGGTGAGGGTCTTTATGCTGACCCACAGACTCAGGCTGCATATGATGAGCACATATTGTCCTTAGCAGAACAGCAGCCTTAAATGCCTGGAACAAGGTTCGTGAACCAGGAAAAAGAGTAGAACCCTATACTAAGATAGTACAGGGACCAACATTACAGTTCACTTACTTTTTACAAAGATTATTCAGGGCAATAGAGTTACGGGTAGCAGATTTAGACTATAGAAAAAGAGTCATACAATCTCTAGCCTATGGAAATGTGTATACACTATGCAAAAGGATACTTTTGCCTTTAAAGATCAGATCAGCACCACTCGAAGAGTGGGCCTTGCATACAGCTAATCTCGAGTATAATGTACAAGATACAGAAGCATGGGTAGGAGACACAATCTCAAAAGGGTGAAAAAGACACCAAGAGGCTAAATGTCTTAAAGGTGATGACACAGAAGCTTAGGAAGGAGAAGCAAACCCCAAAGGTCTAAAAAAGACACCAAGAAGCCAGATGCTCTAACTGTAATGAAACAGGAACATGAGTAGGAAGAGCAATCCCCAGAGGGTTGAGAAGGCATCAGGATCCTAGGTATTGCAACTGTGGCAGAATAGGACAGATTAGAAGGAATTGTAGGCAAGGAAATACCAACAATGTCTCGTATAGAAGGCCTCTGCCTCCTGGATTATGTCAGAGATGTGTTAAGGGGATACACTGGACCAATTAATATAGATCTACCAGACACATACAAGGAAACCCGTTATAATTGGGAAACTCCTTGGGGGACTCTTGAAGTCCCCCGCGTTGAGAAAGGTCAGGTCATTCCTAGTAACTGTGGAGGACAATCTCTCACAGGATGAATAGATAGTACATTGCCTATTGTAAAGAATGGTACCACTCTAAATGGTAGTATGGTTAGTGAGGAGGAATAATCAAACGTGACTGGAGGAGACAAAAATGCATATTTTGGCAAAATTCTTTAAAGGATCAGAGGCCTCAGTTGAAAATAAGAATAAATGAATTTATTACCAGTTTGGTAGACACTGGGGCAGATGTGACTATTATAACCCAAAAGTCCTGGCCTCAGGGATGACCCCTAAAAGAGGTGAATGTTCAATTTTTAGGAATTGGAACTTTATCTAAAGTACACCAAAGTGTGAGGTGGGTTGTCTGTATAGGACTGGAAGGACAGAGAGGAAGGTTAAAGCCATATGTAGCAGATATCGCAATAAATATCTGGGGTCCTGATCTTTTACAGCAATGGAATACCCAGATTAACATTCCTCCAGTATTAGATGTAAATCATATACAACCTCTAGATGGTAGACAAAATATAGTAAGGTACTATGGAAAACAGATACCAACCATCCAGGCTGGACATAAACAAAGTACAAATGCTAAACCTATAAAGGAACCAAAAGCTCTACCCTTAAAATGGCTTACAGATGAACCTGTTTGGGTAGGACAATGGCCTATGACCTCTGAGAAGCTAGAGGCTTTAGAAAAGCTAGTTCAGGAACAGCTACATACTAGGCATATAGAAGAATCTACCAGCCCTTGGAATTCTGTATTTGTTATCAAAAAGAAGTCAGGTAAATGGAGGATGCTAACAGACCTGAGAGCCATTAATAAAGTAATTTAGCCTATGGTCTCTCTACAGCCTGGAATGCCTTTGCCTTCCTTGATTCCCAAAGGAGGGCCAATCATTGTCATTGTTCTAAAAGTTTGCTTCTTCACTATACTATTACAAGAAAAGTATAGGGAAAAATTTGCATTCATGGTGCCTACTTGTAATAATTCACAGCCAGTTAAGAGATTTCAGTGGAATGTTTTGCTACAGGGAATGTTAAATAGTCCTACCTTGTACCAGCACTTCATACAAAAACCTTTGGAGATAATTCATAAGAAATTTCCACAATCCATAATATATCATTATATGGATGACATATTATTGTCGGATTCTAAGAAGGAAACATTAGAACGGATGTTTGAGACAGTGAATGAAGTTCTACCTCATTGGGGATTACAGATTGCCCCAGAAAAGATACAAAGAGGAGATTCTATTAATTATTTAGGTTATAAAATAGACTTACAAAAAATATGACCACAAAAAAGTACAAATTAGAAGAGATCATTATCAAACTCTTAATGACCTGAAGAAATTGCTAGGGGAAATTTCTCAACTACAGACAATAGTTGGAGTAGAAGGACATGACTTAAAGCATTTAAAAATGGCCCTAAAAGGAGACAAGGACTTAAACAGTCCACGAATATTATCATCTGAAGCAGAAAAAGAATTACATTGGGTAGAAAACAGAATACTGGATGCACATGTACACTGTGTGGACTCTAATTTAGACTGTATTCTTGTTATTTTACCATCTAGAGAATACCCTTCAGGGATTCTGATGCAGAGGGAAGATATTATATTAGAATGGATATTTCTGCCACACAAACAGAATAAAAAGCTAAAGACGTACATAGAAAAGATTTCTGTTTTGATTGTAAAAGGCAAATTAAGACTTCAGCAACTGACTGGAAGGGAACCAGCAGAAATTATAGTACCTTTAACTAATGAGGAAATTCCCTCCTTAAGAAGGACAATAAATTCTGGCAGACAGCTTCTACTAACTTTTTGGGAACAATTAGCAACAATCATCCCAAAACTGACAGAATTAAGTTCATAAAAAAAAGACAATCTGGATCCTTCCACATACTGTAAGAAAAACACCTATTTCTGGAGTCCCTACCTTCTACACTGATGCAAACAAATCAGATAAGGCAGGATATAAGTCAGGAGAGATAAGTAAAGTAGTTCAAAGTCCATATAACTCTACACAGAAGGCAGAATTATATGCAATTCTTATCATACTTATGGATTTTACAGAGCCTCTTAACATAGTTACTGATTCTCAATATGCAGAGAGTCATTTCATACATTGAGACTGCTGAATTCATTCCTGATGATACAGAATTAACTTCACTGTGAAGGGATTGAAGTCTCTTTATTCAAGAAAACACCAGGGTAAAACACAGGCCGGAGCGAGGTTACAGGAACCCAGCAAGAGCGGCCAGAACAAAAGGGACTCGGGTTTCCACGAGCCGTCTTTAAGAAGCCTCCCTTACGTCACCTTGGCTTTCCTACACCACGCCCTAATGGACAAGTCCCAGGTCCACCTGGTACCTGTCCCAGGGTGGGGCTAGCGTGTCTCCCTACAATTCCCCTTTTAGTCTAAAAGAGGATTAAAACTTAATAGTGCAAAATATCCAAAACTAACAATCATAAAGGTGAAATACAAGAAGATACAATAATCTGCTATGGCACATCCTATGTCTATTCCAGCTAAGTCTTAAAGTCATGTGGAAAAAGTGTCTAACTTGAACACCTTCTTCCAATCCCAACTCTAAACAATAAGAAGGTCATTCTTAACTAGACTTACACTACCTTAATAAACAATAATGGGGAACGGGGGCATAGCATCTTCTAGGTTACTTCCTGCTGAGATGGGACGATGATAGTCATGTGGGGGCCCTGTGGGAAAAAAAATGCTAGTGCAGGGAAAGTCTCTAATGAGTTATGTCTAGTCCATGTTAGATGAGATTTGCTTGATTGAAGATCTATGTTGAAATCCTCAACTTGATTGAAGTCATTACTTGAGGTTCTGGTTGGAGTGTCAGTCGAAACGGAGTGAGTTGAATCTAGTGCAGTCGGGGAGGTGTAGTCCAATTCGTTTTCCGGAGCATGCAGGGGTTGCTGTCAGGCTGGTTCTTGTTGGCTGTATGGGATTCAAACATAAGTGTCATCAGAGAAATGTTCGCTTGTTCATGTATGTGTACTGGGAAAGGCAAACCTTGAAGAACAACAATTATGAGAGGGTGTGGGCCTTGAAAGAAAAAGCCAAGAAAAGGCAAAGATAGTCCTTTTATTCTTCATTTATTCTGTATTACAGCAATTGGCTTCTTGATATAACACAGAAACTTTTAAATGTAAATAACATGCTTGGATTTTAGATTAGGAAAGCTAAATCCAACTCTAAATCCAGTATCGATTTAATTGAATAGGGACTAGGAAATGAAGAGACACAGAGTTATTCGAGAGACAGCTGTAAATTTTACCGTATGGCATGTTCCTTTTGTTCGATGGTTATAGCTACGTTCGTTCCTTAAGTATCCACACATGTAGTGTCCTTTGACTTCTAGAGGAGGGTTCCTCAGTAAATACCTGTCAGTCATCCTTGTCGAGAGGGTTGTCTTCCTCAACTCGAATCTTGATCAATTTTGATGGTATCCAAAGATTTTCTTCTCCTGTGGAGACAAATGCAAAACCCCTACCCCAACGTAACACATGTCCAGGTTTCCATACCGAGGTCAGCACATCTTTGAAATACACTGGTTGGTTCAGTTCAGCAGTTTTTTCCGTAGTCCAGTGTCTTTTCCCAGCTGTCTGTCCACTGTCATTGGCATTAAGAAAGTTTAACGTTAATAAAGCATTATGCAATCTATGTTTGGGGGGTTTCGACTTACCAGCTTGCCTATGGAGCATCTCCTTAAGTGTCCTGTTAGACCTTTCAACGTGACATGCTTAATGTTATAATATTTGAAGAACTGTTCCATTTTGTGGAGACATATGCTGGAGCATTGTCAGTTTTTATCTGCGCCGGTATGCCCATAACTGCCATCACCTCCAGTAGGTGTGTAATAACGGAATCAGCTTTTTCAGAGTTGAGAGCAGTAGCCCATTGGAAACCTGAGAATGTGTCACATTTTTCACATATTTCAAATTTCCAAATTCTGTAAAGTGAAAGACATCCATTTGCCAGATCTCATTCCTCCGAAGGCCTTTAGGATTACATCCTGCTGGCAGTGGAGTTTGGTTATAAAAGGAACAAGTAGGACAGTTTCTCACTATCTCCTTGGCTTGTTGCCAAGTGATGGAGAAGCCCTTCTTTAAACCCTTGCTATTTACATGATGCTTTTTATGAAATTCTGAGGCTTCTAGCACAGTGCCAATCAATAAACGATCGATCTCATCATTGCCTTGTGCCAGTGGGCCTGGCAGACCCATATGGGATCTGATATGCGTAATGTACAGTGGGTTACTTCTGTTTCTGATTGTTTCCTGTAACTGCAAGAACAACAAGGTTAGTTCAGTATTATCAGGGACGAATTCTGCAGTCTCTATGTGCAAGACGACTCTCTCTCTGCATATTGGAAATCAGTAATTATATTAAGAGGTTCCATAAAATCCATAAGCACCATAAGAATTGCATATAATTCTGCTTTCTGTATAGATGTATATGGACTTTGAACTACTTTACTTACCTCACCTGCTTTATAACCAGCCTTACCTGTTTTGTTAGCATCAGTGTAGAAGGTAAGAACTCCAGAAATGGGAGTTTGTCTTACAATGCGTGGAAGAATCCAAACTGTCTTTTTTATGAATTTAATTCTGTCAGTTTTGGGATAGTTGTTACTAATTGTTCCCAAAAAGTCGGTGAGAACTATCTGCCAATATTCATTATCCTTCCATAAGAAGGAAATTTCATCATTAGTTAAAGGTACTATAATCTCTGCTGGGTCTTTCCCAGTCAACTGACGAAGTCTTAATTTGCCCTTTAAAATCAAATCAGAAATCTTTTCTATATATGTCTTTAACTTTTTGTTCTGCTTATGTGGCAGGAATATCCATTCCAATATAGTGTCTTCCCTCTGCATCAGAATCCCAGAAGGGTATTCTCTGGATGGCAAGATAACCAGAATGCAGTCTAGATCAAGGTTTATCCGATCTACATGCGCATCCAATATTCTGTTTTCTACCCATTGTAGCTCTTTTTCTGTCTCAGCAGATAATATTCGTGGACTGTTTAAGTCCTTATCACCTTTTAGTGCCATTTTTAAATGCTTTAAGTCATTGCCTTCCATACCAATAATCGTCTGTAATTGAGAAATTTCTCCCAGTAGCTTCACTGTTTATACAATTACAAGAAACAATCATGAACAGGACCTATCCAAAATATATAACACACATCAGATCCCATATGGGTCTGCCAGGTCCACTAGCACAAGGCAATGACAAGATTGATCATTTATCAATAGGAAGCAAGCTAGAAGCCTCAGAATTTCATAAGAAACACCATGTAAATAGCAAAGGTTTAAAAAAGTATTTATCACTTAGCAACAAGCCAAGGAGATAGTCACAAACTGTCCTACCCATTCGTTCTATAATCAAGCTCCATTACCAGCAAGCTGTAAATCCTAAGGGCATTTGGAGAAATGAGGTCTGGCAGATGGATATCTTTCACTTTCCAGAATTTGGAAATTTAAAATATGTGCATCATACTATAGACACATTTTCAGGGTTTCAGTGCTGCTCCTTTCAGCTACTGCTCTTAGCTCTGAAAAGGTCGATTCTGTTATAACACACCAGTTAGAGGTAATGGCCATTATGAGTATACCTGCACAAATAAAAACTGACAATGCTCCAGCATATGTCTCCACCAAATTGGAATAGTTTTTCAAATATTATAACATAAAGCATGTGACCAGTATACCTACCTCACAATCCCACAGGACAAGCAGTGATAGAGAGATCTAATAGAACACTGAAAGAAATGCTCCATAAACAGGCAGGGGGAACAAAAACCCCCAAACATAGGTTACATAATTCTTTATTCACACTAAACTTTAGTAATGCTAATGAGAAAGGACAAACAGCTGCAGAAAGACACTGGACTACAGAAAAAACTTCTGAACTAAATCATCCGGTATACTTCAAAGATTTATTGACCTCTGAATGGAAAGCAGGACATGTGTTATGTTGGGGAAGGGGTTTCACCTTTGTTTCCACAGGAGAAGAAAAGCTTTGGATACCATCAAAGTTGATCAAGATTCTAGTCAAAAAAGAAAAACCATATGGTAAATTCCACAGCTGTATCTTGGTAAAATCTATTTCTCATTACTTCCTAGTCCCTATTCAAGTAAACCAATGCTGGCATTAGAGTTGGATTTGGCTTTCTTCCTCTAAATCCAAGCATGTTGCTAAAATAAACTTCAGAGTTTCTGAACTATATCAAGAAGCCAATTGATGTAATACAGAATAAGAAAAAATTGGAAGATTGTCATTAGTCTATTCTCGGCTCTTTCTCTGAAAGTATAAATTCCCTCATAATTATTATTTTACTTATTGCTGCCTTTCCCGGTATACTTACAGATAAAAGTTAAAATTTCTCTGCTGACATTAATGCTTAAGTTCTCCACAGCAAATAAAGAACTCCCTAACAGCAATCCTTGAACTCTTTGGAAAGAAAATGGGCCCCACCTCATCTAGTCCAATTTGATTTGTTTGATCTTTTCTGCCTCTCTCATGGAAGCTGGGCCCCCCTGTGCCTGCCTATCAGCACTCTACATTCTGCCAGTGATCCATGGTTGGGAATGCAGCCTCTACTCTCTTTTACTTGTCTATTCCCTTTTCTTCCCTGCATGCTAAAACTCCTGCCAGCCATGTCAGAAACTTTCTTTCACCTAGGAATGTCCTGTTTAGCTAGAACTCTTATGCTCCTGTTCAAAATGTCTCTCACTCTCCTGTTTGTTACATCTTTCTGCCTCACTCATGGAGAAAAAAGAAAAAAAAAAGGGCTGTTACGATAAATCTTTCCACCAAAAGCCGCCCAAGCCCTACCGCCATGTGCGCGCTTTACACCAGCCGCCCGCCTGAGTTAGGGCCCCAATTAATGCACAGAGAGACTTGTATTAGGTACAATGCTGCGTGGCCAATGACTAGGATTCCTCATTTGTTAGCTCAGTCTTAATTATCATAAATCTATATATTTTATAAGACTTATCTTATAGAGGATGCCTTTCGCTGGCACCCTCTCTTGCTGGTGGCTCACGTGGCGCCGCTGGAAGAGGAAGGTGAAAAAGGGACACTTCCTATTTCTCCTTGGTTAAATATGAGTCTCCTTGCTATGTCACTTCCTGCCTGGATCACCACTTCTCTACTACATTTCCCAGAATTGTCTTTGACTCCTAGTCCCATCTAACTTGCTGTTTCATTGGCCAAACAAGTACTATATTTAATAATCAACAAGATAAACATACAAAGAAATACATTCCCAATCAAAGTCCACTTCCACTAGCAGACAGGAATGTATTTATGGCAGCGGCCATATTGGCCATGTGGCCTAGCTGTAGGCATGCCCACTCAGTCCAGCTGCCTGTGCTGGCAAACCCGGCTACCAGATACAATTTATTCACTTCTTGCTTTTTATTTTTTTTTTTGTCTCTGATTTCTTGTTTCACTGGCCTTGTTTTGCATGGCTCATTTATGGAATACTGTGCCTTATCAGGGCCCCCTGTTTAAGTCTACTCTGTCCCTTTAAATCTCCTGTTTGCTACAGCATACAGATCAGAGATTGCACTCTGGTTCCCCCTTTTACTCTTATCCAGTCCTGTTCAATATATCTGCTTGTCTCTGTACATGTGATTTAAATTTAACTTTATACTTAGCTAACTCTATATGAAACTTAAATTTAACTGTGCTAAGTTTTATATTTCTAAATTGTTATATATCACTAAATGATAGTAAACTTTAAAAGTCATAAAGGTCTAATTTAGCTTTATATTTAAAATATAAGCTAACTATACAACTTAGATTTAACTGATGTATCTTTAAATGATGATGAGCATTTAAAATTATAAAGGTCTATTTCAAATTAACAAAATATTTATACCACTCAGTCCATCCTGTAAGCTGTTTACAAAGGAAAAGCTTTTTATTACAAAAGGGTACTTTCCTCCTCTACTTTGATAGACAGACAACCCTCAAATGCTCAGAGATCTAGAGAACATGGCATTTAAAATGTTTTATTAAAAAGCTTTTTATAACAGAGAGACAGGCCAGCTGCTGGCCCCACCCCATTTCCTCCAAGAAGACTGGTGGGCACTGAAGAAACTCTAGCCACAAAAATGGCAACACTAGTCACTGAGCAACCCTGCCCTTCACCTCAACTGCTGCAAAGGACTCTTTGGACCATGGGCAAGAAGACTTTCTCCACGTTGCTTGGGTCAACAGTAGGCAAGTCTTCTACAGTTCCCAATCCACAGGTCCCATGTTATCATCAGAAGATGGGTGTCCTGCAGCCCACAACCATGGATGGAGGACCTTGGGGGTGGCTATCCATGCAGCCTGCTAGCAAGTCTCTGTTATTCTTTAGTCATTAACTCAGGTAAAAATCTTATCCTTCTCAAGAACTCTGAGCCAGCTTAAAGCAAAACAGATTTCAAGAACAGGTATTTTAGGGTTTATCTATGTGAATATAGGAAAGTGAAAGGTGTGTGAAGGTCTGGGAATGTAAGTTACAAAGGACTGAGAATGGAAGGACTAAGATGATAATGTAAGGTGTATGATTTAAAGTTATGAAGGCCTGAGGATAAAAAGGTTTAAGTGATGGTAAAGTGATTTGAAACATTCAAAAGAATGAAACATGTTTCAGATTTCTCTATTTCTCATGCTACTGTTCATAGTCAATAAAGTTCTGCAATACCACTATACGATCAAAACTACAAGCTCAAAATTATGGTGTTTTTTATTATGCTAAAAATATCTGTCAATTTTAAAATGTTAATGCTTTCAGCCAAGTCGATTCTAACATGAATATGCTGCTAATGTGTCTAATACTTATGTTTCCACAAACTCTAAGGATTCTTGTAAGTTCCACAGAGCCGAACTGGATCCACCCAAGCAGGTCAGATTCATTCTAGATATTATTCAATCTTTCCCTGGTCCCCGATTCCATTCCCTCATCTTAGGAACCCCTCCCTCATCTTACAATCTTCCCATCAAGTACCAGGACCTAAAGAAAATTTTTTTCTAAACTTAACCTTGTCCTCTATTCTGCTAACATCTTGCCAGGTCTAAGAGGTGCCAGGGAGTTCCATACAGCCCAGACTTCGATGGACCAACCAGCTACCCCATGACGTGGCAGCACCCCAGCTTTCTCAGGCCCCCCAAAGATGGTCACACCCACTAGGTCAGCAGGAAGCAGTCTTAAGAATTCTACACTTTTATTCCCTAACCTACCACATCTAACACCCCACCTTTTTAATAATAAGTAAAGGTGGGAATGAAAGGTTCAGGCTTTACTCTGGCCTGGCCCTGTTACCTGGCAGAATCCACTTAGGCAGTACCCTGGTCAGCCCAGGGTTCCATGGGAACTAAGTCTGCACGCAGGTGTAAAAGACCCCTTTAAAAGACAGACCCCTGCCCACTTATGCTCTCTTGGCTCTCTCTCCTCTCTGTCACTGTTTCTGGTGGTCGACTACAAATTCTTTCTCCTCTTCTCTGTTTCCGGTGGGCGACCACTAATTCTTCTCTCTTACTCTGCCCTGCTCTGTTCTTCCATTTCTAACTCTTCCCCCCTCACTCTCCTGCCCAGTAATAAACTCTATGATTAATATGCTCTTTATGCTCTCTATAGTTCGTGTTCCATTGCACAGGCCCAATCTTGCGGCTTCTATTTTTCTAATTTTTAAACTTTCACAAAAGAACAACACTATGTGTCTCTCTGTATGACTTTGTCCTCCTGTGTATGTTACTGTGTGTTTCTAACGAAGGGACCAAACCCTTACCCAGCTCCCTGCTTTGGCAGCCATGACAGGCTGCATAAAAGACCCAGCAAGACAAAGGTCCCTGACTCTGCAACATGTGATTACCTGACCTTGCCTGACCTTCTACTCACTAGGAAGCCAGATACCCTCCATGTGGCAAGCAACCAATCAGAAGTTAGCTGGAAGGCTCTGCATGTCCTTTATGGTACATGAGGTGTACAAAGCATAGCAACAGCTCTGGGAGGACCAATAGGCCATAGCAACCAGTTTACCAATCAACACAGGACAGGTCGCCCAAGCCCATAAGTGCACCAATCCTAAGACTGTTGTGGACCCTAGACACTTCTCTTGCTCTACCCCCAATAAATTCCCTGCCCCACAGTCCCTCCAGGTCCTTCCTGCTCTACCTGCTGTGTTGAACAGACAGAGGACCTCAGTTAATACAGTTAACTTGTTAAATGATTAAAGACTCCTTGCTTTTGCATTGGATAGGGTCTCTTGGTGATTTTGTGGTTCAGAATTTGGGCACAACACTATCAGTTCTGTTGGTTGGAGAAACAGATCTAAAATGGAAGAATGAGCCAGATGGATGGCATGTATATGATCCATAGCTACCACTGCTCTACAGTTACTTTCAGGAAGTAACTGTTCCTGACAGCTTCTGTTGAGGCCCTCTTGGGGAGAGCAATTGAGAAATGAATGTCTAACACCCAGCTGACCCAATCCTTCTGTATTATCCCCTCATTCAGTTCCACAAGTCACTGGGCCTCAACCATGCCAGTCTCCCGCCAAACAATGACCCCACAGGTCCCCTGAATGACTGAGTTGAGGTGACTGACCTGATCCAATCACATTCCATTGGTGACAACAGGCAAGGTATTATTCAATGATGGGAGCAGTTTCACTCAAAAATAGGATCAGGTTTGCATGGACAGTGGTGGCAACCCAAGGTAAGACTCTCTGGACACAATTTTTAAGCAGAGGAACCTTAGCTCTATAAGCTTAGCTTTTAGGTTTGACTCAAGCACTCCACTGTAGAGAAGACAAAGCTATCACTGAGAGCAGATATGCTTTTTCCATGGCCCATGCCCATAGGGCTCTATACAGGGAATCAAAATTTCTAACCTCAACAGTAAAAGAAATCAAAACTAGAAAAGAAATCATAGCCCTATTGAAAGCTATATGGTTAGAGTTAGGTGGTGTTGTGCCCAAATTCTGAACCCCAAAATTAGCAAGATACCCGATCCAATGCAAAAGCAAAGAATCTTTAATCAATTGACAAGTTAACTGTATTAACTCGGATCCTCAATCCATCAGGTCACAGAGGACCCGTGGGGCAGGAAATTTATTGGGGTAGAACAAGGGGAATGTCTGGGGTCCACAATAGTCTTAGGATTGGTGCACTTGCAGGCTTAGGAAACCTGTCCTGTGTTGATTGGTCAACTAACTGCAGCTGCAGCCAGATCATTATGGCCTATAGGCCCTCCCAAGGCAGTTGCTGTGCTATGCATTCCACTGTTACCGTAAAGTACATCCAGAGCCCGACAGCTAACTTCTGATTGGTTCCTTGCCACATGGAGGGTCTCTGGCTTCCTAGTGACTGGGGCAAGGTTGGAAGCCCAGCACATGTTGCTGAGTCAGGGACCTTTGTCTTGCTGGGACTTTTATGCAGCCTGTCATGGCTACCAAAGCAAGGGACTGGGTGAGGGTCTGGTCCCTTCAGTGGTGGCCATTGTCCATTGCAAATGACACCAAAAAGGTGTTTCCCCAGAAGCCAGAGGCAACGGTACATCTGACTAGGCTAACCAGGAAACCGAGAACCAGTGGGGTTTCTCCAAGTCTTGGTAGTCCAGCTTACTGAACCTCCTAGAATATACCCCAGGGTGAGATTGACTGGGCAAAATAAGAACTGTCCAAAAAGGATAAACAAGAATGGTAGAACCTTAAGTTTGGGAAGGTAGCTATTTAAGAATCTCCACCAAGTTACCCACCTATGAGACACAAAAGCTGCTCAACTCCTCAGACTCTAGTATTATGTTCCAAATTCGGAAAGCCTAATTAAAGACATCACTTTTAAATGTGCCACCTGTGCTCAAGTAAATCCCAAAGAGGGAAGGAAGCTCCCACAAGCAATATGGGCTCAAGGAAATGGGCCTGGGGAATAGGACTTTACTGAAATCTGAACTACTGTTTTTGGCTGTGCATGTTTGCTGGTGTTTATCAGGATTAGTGGAGGCCTATCCCACCCATACAGAGATTGCTCCACTAGTTACTAAAAAGCTTCTTCAGGAGATAATTCCCAGGTTTAGGCTGCCACCTGGCTTTAGGGTTCAACAATGGCCTCACCTTCTCAGCCAAAGCATCTCAAAATCTGAAAAAAGATATTAAATATTAATGGGAAATTACATTGCGCATATAGGCCATAGAGCTCAGGGTAGATGGAAACAATGATTAAAAAAAAAACTCTTAAAGAGACTGAAACTGGAAATTTTTCACTGGAAACTAGTGAAAAATTGGTCCAACCTCCTCCCCTTGACTGTGCTCAGGGCCTGATGTACTCCTTACTGGGAGGGGCTTACTCATTTTGAAATTCAGTTTAATAGGCCACCTCCCATCCTCCCCAATCTCTAAGATATTCCCTTTACAAGTCCTTGCAGGCTTTGTAGGAAGCTCACCACACCATTGACCAGACAGTGAAGGGAATCCTGTCATCTTCCACCGCCGAACACACCCACCAGTTCCAGACAAAGACTTGGTTTGGATAAAGAGGATCCCTGCCCAGACTCCAGAACCTGTCTGGAAGGGGCCCTACCCAGTCATCCTCACCACCCCAACTGCTGCCAAAGCAGCTGGTGTCATCCATTGAAAAGGGCCACTTCGGAAATGACAGACCCTTTAAAGATAAGACTGACCAGAGTTTACTAACCTGGGATTCACAATTCCCATCACCTCTAAACCTGGATGTGAGCATTCATAAAAACCAGGGATGGGAAACTCTATCTTTCAGGTGGACCTTTGCCCTCTTATGTCCCTTCCAAAGTAGAACAATGTGTCTAGGAAAGGGATGGGGGTCAGAAAATCAGGTTGTGGAAAAGACTGGCAAAAAGGGGGCCTACAATCAAAAATTAGCTGGCAGGCTCTGGATGTGCTTTATAATAACAGTGGAATGCAGTGCATTGCAACTACCCTGGGAGAGCCTATAGCCCATAGCAACTTACCTGTTACTATTGACCATAGCAACTTACCTGTTACTATTGACCAATCAACTCAGGACAGGTTGTCCAAGCCTGGAAATGAGCCAATCCTGAGATTGTTGTGGACCCCTAGACACTCCCCTTGCTCTGTCCCACTGCCTCTTAGTTCCTCCAGGTCCTTCTTGCTCCACCTGCTGTGTCAGACAGGATGGAAGAACTGAGTTAATGCAGTTAACTTGATGAACAATAAACGACTCTTTCCTTTTGCATCAGAATGAGTCTCTTGGTGATTTGGGGGTTCAGAATTTGGGCACAACATTAGCTTTTCCAGTATGGTGGTGTACAAGTTTTTAAAGTACGTCCTTATGATCTCTGAATATCCTTCATGTCTGTTGTTATGTTCCCATTACATCTCTAATTTTGTTAACTTGAATCTTCTCTACTTTTTGCTTAACTTGGCTAAAAGTTTGTCAATATTATTGATTTTCTCAAAGAACCAAATCTTTATATCATTGATTCTTTGCATTGATTTTTGTTTGTTTCTAGTTTATTGATTTCAGCCCCAAGTTAGATTATTTCTTGCCATCTACTCCTTTTGGGAGTAATTTCTTCCTTTTGTTCTAGAGCTTTCAAGAGTGCTGTTAAGTTACTACTATGAGATCTCTTCAATTTTTTACCAAATTTTTTTACCAAATATATAGAGTTTATTCGTTTCCTTTTTTCCAGCATAACATTTTCATTGATTATGTGGGAATTTCACATAATGCATCCCTTCCAAGACCTCCCAGGTCTACCCCAACCTTGTGACCTCCTTCCCCCTTAAAAATAAAAGAACAAAGAAAGAAAAATATCACGTCCATTTTGTGTTTCCCATATACTGACTGGAATATGGCCAAACTCCCAGTGGCCAGCCCCTTAAAGAAAACTGAGTCCTTCCCCACCCCAACCCCTGCCAGAAGCCATCACCTGTGAATAGCTGCACTTTAGCATCCATGTCACAATTTTTAAGAGTTCTCTTTAGTGGATTCCTCTCTAGACTGTTTCTTTTGGGGGGGGTGGATAAGTTGTCTTGGAAGCTTTCTATGTCTCTCATTCTCAACTGTAAATCCAAGTCATTGATACCACTGCAGAAGAAGATTCCTTGCCCTTTACAGCAGCATCAGCATAGACCATGGACTTCCACATGGTTTCTGCTGATAGCACAAATCATGGACATCCATATGGCCTCTGGAGTCATCACAGGCCATGGACCCCCAGCATGGTCTCCAGCAGCAGTACAGACCACAGATATCAACATGATCCTCAGCTGCAGCACTGACCAGGGATTCCAACATGGACCTCAGCAGCAACACAGGCCACAGACATCAACATGGCCTCCACTGGCAGCATGGACTATGGACACCAACATGGCCCCCAGTGGTAACATGGCCCACAGACCAATTTGTTTCATGTAGGCACTTGGTGCTATGGACTTGCATCTTAGAATCACCTTAATTGTGTTCCATAAATTTGGGTGTAGTGTGTTTCATTTTCATTCAATTCTAGAAAAGTTTTTAATATGTTTCTTAACTTTTGTCTTGATCAAGTCTTCATTCAGTAGTGAGTTGTTCAGTTTCAACGAGTTTGTAAGCTTTCTGTTTTTGAAATTCAACTCTAATTTGTCCTGGTCAGATAGGATGCAGAGTGTTATTTCAATTTTCTTATATCTGTTGATCCTTACATTGTGTTCAAGAATGTTTCCAATTACAGAGTTCCATGAGCTGCTGAGAAGAAAGTATACTCTTTTGTGTCTGGGTGAAGTATTCTGTAAATATGTGATGTCCATTTAGTTTATGATGTCAGTTAGTTTTTGTCTAGATGACCTAACTATTGGCAAGAGTGAGGTATTGAAGCCACATGCTATCAGTGCATTAGGATCCATATGTTATTTAAGCTGTAGTAGTATTTCTTTTATGAACTTGGGTACCCTTGTGTTTGGTGCATAATGTTAACAATTGCAATATCTTCTTGGTGTGTTTTTCTTTGATGCCTATGTACTATCCTTCCCTAACCCTTCTGGTTAGTTTTGGGTTGAAGTTTATTTTGCCAGATAATAAAACTTGCTTTTTGGGTCAATTTTCTTGGAATATCTTTTTTCATCCTTTGACCCTGAGGTGATGTCTGTCTTTATGTTTATTGGATACATAGAATGGAACCTGTTTTCATATACATTCTGTTATTCTGTGTCTTTTTACTGGGGAATTGATACTGTTGATGTTGAGCAACATTAAAGAGTAGTATTTTTTGATTCCCATTTTGTTGTGTGTCCTTATGTTCCCATATGTGTATGTCCTTACACATATACCTTTGATTTGCTGGTCTGGAATTATTTATTCCTTGTTTTCTTGGATGTGGTTAACTTCTTCAGGTTGGTTTTCCTTCTAGCACCTTCTGTAGTACTAGATTTAAATTTAATACTGATTAAATTTGGTTTTATTATGGAATGTCTTTCTCCAATTATTATGATTGAATGTTTTGCTGGTTTTAGAGGTCTAGATTGGCATCCATGGTCTCTTAGAGTCAGTAGAATATCTGTCCAGTTTCTCCTGACTTTTAGGGTCTCCATTTTGAAGTCAGGTATTATTCTAATAGGTCTACCTTTATATGTTATTTGCTGCTTTTTAATATTCATTGTTCTGTACATTTAGTGTTTCAAATATTATATGCTATCAGGAGCAGTTGTCATGAGTGATTGTGGGCCATGATGCAATTACAGCTTATAGCAATTGATAATTCCAGTGTCAACTCACCAGACTCTGATGGAGACAATCCTGTATAACATGGCTTACAGGACCACTGATTCTGAAATCCAGTTGCCTGTATCTGTAATTTCTCTCACGTGCCACTTCATTGGGTGTTTTCCCACTACCTGTGTGTTTATTTAGTGAAAATATTCCATCCCCTGGGTGCACATATATCTGTGGATGATCAGAAAGATGACTTCTCATTTACTAAATAATTTTGATAAATAGAAACATACTAAAATATGCTTCATAACGAGATCTATTGTTCCAGGTGGACTGTAAAACACATAGAGATCTGTTCTCTATCCTTGGCTTACTGACAAGGCAAATTGGCCAAAGTGTCCTTATAGAACTTTCACAGAGCGATATTGCAGATGTCTGTCTTTGTTATGTCATAGTCCTTTGAGAGATTGGTATAGACTTATGTTTCCCCTGCTGACCCTTAACCAACTGGCACTTCCCTGCTCTGATTCAAAATAGCAATTAACACTTTGTTTACAACTTACACACCAGTTTTTGATGCAAGATCTAAGCTCAGTTTACTAACTGTTTACCTTCAGTCCTGGATTTTATGTGAACAACAGATAATTAGCCAGCTAATTATCTAACCCAGTCCAGAAGGGATCTAGCCTTAAGCTCAGCTCTACCATGGGTGTTGGAACCTGAGCATTATGCTGACCCCACCCCCTGACAATGGGTGGGACACACATATCGGTGTGGCCACATCATGGCTGCATCACTCATTACGGGGCTGTGGCTGCATAAGGACTCAGTATGCATGTGCAAGCTTCCCCAGCTTCTTTCTCCAACATCCCCCACCACCACCACTTGTTCCCTTCCTTCAATAAACTCTACAGGGGCTTTTTGACTCATGGTTAGTGTTTCATTGCCCGCCACTGCAGCAAAAGAACATTTTGGTGCCCAAACTCTCGCAGGCTCTCTCTGTAATCTCTCCTGTCCCCTGCTGGTGGGCAGCCAGGGACACTTGGGGACCCTGATCACGAACCAACAGCCCACTTTTCATCTACCCACTCACTGGGACCCCCCCCCATGCCAACTGTCCACTCCACAGATCACCTACTTGGGACTAACCATTACCTCAACTCACAAAGCTACCTTAGACAGAAAGAACCTAATCCAGTCTTTTGAAGTTCCTTCTACTAAGGAGGAAATTTTATCATTTCTAGGAATAGCTGGCTTCTTACACTCCTGGATCCCCTCTTACTCTCTCCTTATTCATCCCCTATATGAGGCAGCTCTTGGCACTCCATATGAAGCCCTCCATAACCCTATTACTAAGCCCTTTCAGAAACTCCAAAAGGCTCTTCTCCATGCCCCAGCCCTTCATCTTCCAGACCTAATTCATCCTTTCGCCCTCTATGTAGCAGAAAAGGAGGGATATGTCCTTGGAGTTCCTTTGACCTGTAGCATATGTGTCGAAGAAACTAGACCCAAGGGTGGGCACCCTGCATACATGCCTTTGCAGCTGTTGAGCTCCTTATTTGTGAATCAAAGAAACTAACCTTTGGGTCACCTATCACTGTCTTCTCCCACCACAACCTGTCTCATCTCTTAACTTACAGAGGCTTACAAACTTTACCTCCTTCCCGAGTTCTTTCTCTCCAGGTGGCACTTGTAGAAGATGCCACACTTACTTTCCAATCCTGCCTACCCTTCAATATCTCAAATCTTCTACCTCAACCTAATACTAACTATTCCCCATCTCATTCCTTCATTGAAACCCTAGAAGAACTATTGCCCCATTCTTCACACATATGGGAGGGCACACTACCTTAGGCCACCTATACCTGATACACAGATGGCAGCTCCTTTTTATGTGAGGGGACCCTTAGAGCAGGCCATGGCATAGTGTTAGATACCAGGGTGGTGGAAGCAGGGGCACTCCCTGCCCACACTACTAACCAGCAGGCTGAAGTAATAGCCCTCACCCATGCCTTCCATTTAGCACAGGGACAATTTCTAAATGTTTACAAAGACTCCAAATATGCTTTTCACATCCTTCTGTCCCATGCTGCTATCTGGAAAGAGTGCAGGCTACTTACTACAAAAGGAGGATCCATAACTAATTCAGGTCATATTATGGCCATGCTAAAGGCCTCCCACCTACCCAAAGCTATAGGGATTCACTGCCGGTCTCATCAGACTGACAGCTCCATTAGCTCTAAGGGCAACAACTGGGCTGATGAAGCAGCTAGGGCTGCAGCCCTCTGAGACCCAGATTCACCTCATCCACCACAGGGAGTTCATACACTACAACCCACATCCTCACAGTCATCTCCTGTCACTTGACAAATTCTGTCCTATTTACACCAGCTCTTCCACCCTAACAGTAAGACTCTTCCTCAGTTTGTCAAGGCTCACCTCTAGCCCACTCCTAAGGACTTACATTTCTTAAGAACTATCACTGCCTTTGTAAAACCTGTCAGATGTCAGACTCTAACTCCAGCTATCATAGTCCCCCTTTTCCCACCCACTAGGCCAGGGGCTTTCTCCCAGAGACTGACTGGCAACTTGACTTTACACACATGCCCACAGTCAGACAATTCAAATATCTCCTGGTGTTAGTTGATACCATCTCAGGGTGGGTAGAAGCATTTCCAACCACTAACAAAAAGGCCCAGTCTCTGACATCCTTCTCAGGAAAATTATTCCCCGGTTTGGGATTCCAGCCTCTCTTCAGTCAGACAATGGTCCTGGGTTCACCTCTTACATCTCCCAAACCCTGTCTAAAGCTCTCAACATCCCTTGGCATTTTCACATCCTGTATCACCCCCAGTCCTTAGGGAAGGTAGAGCAAACTAACTGTTCTTTAAAAAACGTTGTTGTTAAATGTCACAGGAACTTCACCTTGACTGGGTAAAGCTCTTGCCTCTGGCTCTTTTCAGGCTCCAGGCTCTCCCCAAATGTCCCCTTTTCATCTCACCCTTTGAACTCATGTACAGGGCAGCCAGCTCTAATACCTGGCCTCTCATCTAAACTCTCACCTCTCTCTGATCACCTGCTTACACCTTTACGTCATCATCTCTGTTCCCTCCTAGGGACTTCACTGACCACTCCCTACCTCAACCATGTACCAACCCTTTACATCCCCAATTAACATCGGGGACCAGGTCCTTTTCTCTCCTCCAGACCAGTGCCCCTCTCCCCTTTCCTTTAAATGGCAGGGCACCTTCAAGGTGATTCTTGTCACTCCAACAGCTGCTAAGCTTGAGGACCTTCCCCCACTGAATTCACTTATCCCACCTCAAGCCATTCTCCACCTGAGACTCACCCCACATACACAGTTTCTGCAACAGGACCCTGTTCCCTTAAGCTTCGGAGGACACTGGAATCAACTACTTTGCCTCCTATTTCAGAAGAATAAGGCTCCACTCCTACAACCACACTCTGCCGGACTGGGAACCCCATATGCTTTCCTTCCTGACCTCTCTTCCTGTCCTTAGGCTGATCTGAACTCTCCTGTTTCTAATTACACCCTGCTCATCAATCTCCTATGTATCCCTTAATAACTCATTCAAAACTTCTAATCCAACCGATTAGCTGTTGTTACAGGAATGCCTGCCGGAAGCCTCAGATCTGGAGACACAAAGACCATCAAACATTTGTGCCTCCTGAGTAAAGGTAACCAGAAAAATTCCATACAGCCTAGATGACAACGGAACAACCAACTATTAAGCTATTGATCCAATTCTGTCAGGGTACCAAACACCAAACTATACCACTATACAATCATAACTACAAGCTCAAACTTAAGGTGCTTCTCATTGTGCTAAAGATATCTGTAAGTTTTAAAAATGCTAATGCTTTCAATCAAGTCATGTCTAACATGAATGTGCTGCTAATGTGCCTAATACTTACATTTTAACAAACTCAAAGGATTCTTGTAAGTTCCGAGGAGCCGAATTGGACCCACCTAAACAAGTCAGATTCACTCCAGATAAATATTATTCAATTTCTCCCTGGTCCCCAGACTCCCTCCCCTCATCTTGGAAACCCCTCCCTCATCTTACAATCTTCCCCTCAAGTACCAGGACCTAAGAAAAAAAATTTCTAAACTAAACCTTGTCCTCTACTCTGCTAACATTTTGCCAGGTATACAGAGGTGCCAGAGTTCCACACAGCCAGGACTGCAATGGAACAACTAGCTACTCCATGAAGTGACAACACCCCAGCTTTCTCAGGTCCCCAAAGATGGTCAATGGTCAGCAGGAAGTAGTCTTGAGAACTCCACACTCTTATTCCCTAACTTGCCACACCTAACTCCCCATGTTTTTAATAATAATAAGTGGTGAGATTGTTGGAACTTTGGCATTATGCTGACCCCGCCCCCTGACAATGGGCAGGACAGGCATAGTAGTGTGGCCACATCATGGCTACATCACCCATTACCAGGCTGCTTAAGGCCTCAGTATGCATGTGCAAGCTTCCCCTTCTAAGCCAGTGCCCCTCACCCTCCCTCCTCTTTCTCTCTGCTCCCAGTTGGCCAACATCCCACCACCACCACCACCACCACCACCACCACCACTTGTTCCCTTCCTTCAATAAACTCCAGGTGGGTTTGTTGACTCATGGTTCCTGTTTGATTGCCCACCACATGAACGAGAATAAGTTCTGCAAATGCCAGAGTTATAAAACAATTGCCCTGTCTCTCAACCTTGAACAAAAAGTTACTTGGTCCACTCCTAGGTTCTGAAACTACTATTGGGCAGAAAATATATTCTCAGATCTGAAATGTTTCCTTTTCTAATGCAGCCACTTTTTGGTGAAACTGCTAACGTGAATCAGCGCTGTTTGCTTCCTCCTTGTTTACACAGGTTGTCATGGTTACTCACTACTTTTGGAGGAAGCTGCACTCTCTAAGCCAAAGAAAGCAGTGCTTCTTGCAGTTTGCCTTTTTTGCATTTTTTCTGACCACAAAATATTAGCCTACACTATTAATTACACCTAAAAAATGTAAAATAATGCACTATTCTTTTTTTTTTTTTTTTTTTTTTTTTTTTTTTTTTTTTTTTTTAGATTTTTCAATGGTTTAGTTTCCTTGCTTTGTAAACCTGTAGGGGCCCTTTTAAGAGGCAGCCAGAACCTTCACAGCTGCAGCTGCCCTGATGCTGCAAACTAGCTGATAAATTTTGCTGTGTATCTTCAAAGAATGCCTGTGTCCCTGATAATTTGCCTTGTAGGTATTTTGTTGTTGTTGTTTTGTTTTTTTTTTTACTAACAAGTTGCTAGTGAATGGGTGTGTGTGTGTGTGTGTGTGTTTGTGTGTGTGTGTGTGCTTGGGATTTTGTAATAGCAGAAGAGTAAAGAATGTAGAAGGATAAAGAATGTAGAGGAGTAAGGAATGTAGGAAAAATAATGTAGAAAAATAAAAAGAGAAATAATGTAAAATAATTGGGACAAGAAAGAAATGGAACAGAGAATTGGAATTAGAATTGAGAGAGAATTGGAGCTAAGAAATTATAGACTATTAGGATGGAAGAATTAGAATAGGGACAGAACAATAAAGAGACATATTTGGAACAGCAAGCGATTGAGCCTTTTGCACAAACCCTCAGTCTAATTAGAGCTATCCTAAGCCCCTCCACTATGCTGTCATCTAATCTGAACTCTGGAGGAAGTCTATAGAGCTAGACTCTGAAAGCTTCTGTTAATGTGTCATGGGGAATTCCTTTTCTGGTATAGTCTATTTAGTGTTCTGTATACTTCTGGTACCTTGATAGGCATCCCTCCTTTAGGTTAGAGAAATTTTCTTCTTTGATTTGTTGAAAATAGTTTCTGTTCCTTTGACCTGGGTTTCTTTCTTCACCTTGCTCTATTCCTATTATTTGTAGATTTGCTTTTTGCATAGTGTCCCAGATTTCCTACATGTTTTATGCTGGAATTTTTTTATTTTAGTTTTAACATTTTCTTTGACTGAGGTATCCATTTCTTCTGTCTTCTCCTCAATGATTGAGATTCTCTCTTCCATCTTTTGTATTTTCTTGATGAGGCTTGTTTCTGAGGTTCCTGTTCAAGTTCCTAAATTTTTCACTTTGTTTTCCCTCAGTTTGGGTTTTTCTCATTGATTGTATTTTCACTTTCAAGTCTCAAACTATTTTATTCATTTCATTCCACTGTTTGTGTTTTCATAGATTTATTGATTTCCTCTTTAAAGACCACTAACATATTCATTCATAAAGGCTATTTTCAAGTCCTTGTCTTATGCTTGTTATGCTCAGCTACAGAGCCTACTGTAGCAGAGTTCCTGGGCTCAAGTGGAGACATATTGTCTTGGCTATTACTGTGTTTTTATGGTGGCTAGATAGCTGGGTTTATGGTGACTGTAATTCTTAGGTGCTGGTATCTGGTCTTGACTTTGTTGGGTGGGTTTTTTGTTCCTTGGATTCTGCTGCCTTCTCTGGTTCTTAGGAGTGTGTGGTACCTGAAGGTTGCCTGGTAGGGAATGCTGCTGTGATCACTGGTAGGGAATGCTGCCAAGTGTGATCTCTGGAGGTTCCAGTTATACAATGTTCTAGGTGTTGGGGGCTGACATTTAGAAATGGGCATAGGCTAGAAGGGGGGGGGTTGCTGAGAAGATCCACAAAAGGGAGGAAAGCAGTGTACCCCCAGATTCTGCTTAATCCCCTGGGAATGAGAGCAGAGAAGGAGGACAGGCCACATCAGGTGATCTGCTACAGAGATGGGGATGAGAGTGGGGGATTATATTTGGAGGAGAATGAAGATCTGACAATCATGCCTACATCCCTTGCCTATTGCTTCTCTGACAGGCACGGTGGACAGGCTCGGGGGGATGCATGTGAGAGTTGGGGGCTGAGACAAAGGGATGGGTGAGAAAGAAGGTGGTAGAAAATGAACTGTTGACTGTGAGGGCAGAGAGGAAGGGGAGGCCACAGCAGGTGGTCTGCTACAGATCTGGGCATGAGACTAGGGGATTGGATTTGGAGTAGGGAAAGTGAAGATCTAATTGTTCTCTCTTTCCATAACAACAACTTAGGTTGACTCCTTTAAATATATATGCATATATAAATACAAATATTTTTAAACATTTTAAAGATACTTTGACTTCCATGGTCTCTTTAAATACATACTAATAGGGTGCTGGAGAGATTGCCCAGCGGTTAAGAGCACTGGCTTCTGTTCCAGAGGACCCAGATTCAATTCCCAGCACTCATATCACAGTTCACAACTGTCTATAACTCCAGTTCCAGGGCATCTGATATCCTCACATAGACCATGGTTTCTATGGTCTGGCATCTGCTGGGGTCCTTGCGGTTGTCTGTGGTTATGTGGTGGGTGGTGTTATCACCAAAGGCTAAGTTAGTCTGAGCTGCCATCTGAAGTCATGTTGCTGTCTGAAGACCATTCTATTACCAAGGGCCACAATAGTGTCCAAGGTCCATATTGTGGCCAAGGGCCATGTGGATGTCCATGGCTCATATTTCCACCAAAGGCCATGGGAATGTCCATGGTCTTTACTGCCACCTGAATCCATATCGATTTCTGTGGTCCATGCTGTAACCAGAAACCTTATGGATGTCCATGACCCGTGCTCCTACTAGGGGCCATGTTAATATCTGTGGTCCATGTTACCCCGGAAGACCGTATTGATGTGTGTGACTGGTGCTGCCACCTAGGCCATGTGGATGTCCACAAACAGTGTTACCACTGAAGGCCATGTGGATGTTCATAGTCTGTGATACCACCTGAAGACATGTTGATGTACATGAGTCATGCTGCTGCCAGGGGCAATGTTTGTATCTATGGCCCATGTTACCACTGAAGGCCATGGGGATGTCTATGATTTGTGCTGTCATCAGAAACCATGTGGAAGTTCACGATCCGTGCTGCTGCTGACTACAAAGGTCAAGGAAGTTTCTTTTACAATAGTATGATGACTGCAGACTCACAGATGAGAATGAGAGAGACAGAAGGCTCCTAAGACAACCCCCACCAAAGGAACAGTCTAGACAGGAAGCCACTGAAGAAAACTCTTAAAAATTGTGACAGAGATGCCAAAGTGCAGCTCTTCACAGGTGATGGCTTCTGGCAGGGGTTGGGATGGGGAAAGGCTCAGTTTTTTTAAGGGGCTGGCCACTAGGAGTTTGACCATGCTTGAGTGAGTATATAGGAAACACAAAGTGGGATAAAACCAAAAATTATTGTTTTTCTATAACATCCAATAAGCAATGTTTGTAAGGCTCTAAATTTTTTAATTTAAAGTTTTATTGGTTTTCTGTTGCTCTCTCAATAAATAGGCTGACAGTGCCAAAGGCTTAAGCTCACATTTCTCAGATTGGCATTGTAAGCAATTGCTGAGGTTTGTTCTGGCTCAGTTCTATGGTTCTCTGAGAAGTGGTTATGAATTCCTAGCTAACTACTTAAATAGGAAATAAGCTTTAAAAATACATAGAAAAGCTGAACATGGAGGGTTCCCAAAAGCCCAGTGCCAGCCTGGACTACATGGCAAATTCCAAAGCCAACATGAGACCCATCTCAAAAAAAAAAAAAAAAAAAAAAAAAAAGAAAAGAAAGAAAGAAAGAAAAAAAAAAAAAGAAGAAAGATCTGACTAGCTTCAAATGCCACACTTCCCAGTTGTTGTTCCATCATATCACCCTCAGAAATGACAATACAAACTGTCCTTTTCAATACACTTTAGACTTCAGTCTCAACAAGTACTAACAAGTTTAAAAAAAAAATACTGAGCTTGCAGCTGGGTGTGGAGGTATATGACTACTGTTCCCGCACTCAGACAGCAGAGGGGAAATGGATTATGAGGTCAAGGTTGGTCTGAGCTGTGAGACTTTGCCTCATTAGTCTACAAGCATTCCATTGAGGCAGTTCAGGTTGAAGATAGACTTCTTTTGAAGATCCTTGGGGATGAGAACCTTACATGAACATGAAGGAGTTCACTTTCTCACTCTGACTCCTTGTCAGTGTCTTGATTGTTCAGGATAGCTGGAAGACAAGGATTAAAATTTTATGTACACACCAGAAATAGGATCCTCAAAATCTCACTATAAAGATAATAGATATGCCTCATAGCCCCTTTAATTAACTAAGTTAATTTAAAAATCATTATTATTAACAAGTATTTTATATGTGAAAAAACAGGTGTGCATTTAGCCTTACAGTCTTACAAATATATTCAATTTGCAAAACATAATGCTAGTGTGCACAAATTTTTGCCAAATATGTACACCGTGTGTGTGTGTGTGTGTGTGTGTGTGTGTGTGTGTGTGTGTGTGTGTGTGTGTTTGTATAGCTGTGTCTCACAGGGTTTTTTTTTTTTCTACCAATAAGCTAGCATCTTGGCCAATAAATGTTTCTTTTCTTTCTCTCATTTTTTTTCTTGTTTAGTTTTTGGTTTTGTTTTGAGAAAAGGTCTCTTATTGTCCATACTAATATTGAACTCTTGATCCTCCTGCCTCCACTTCCCAAGTCCCAAGTGCTGGGATCAAAGGCATGTACTGCTTCTAAATTACTATATTTAGTTTGAGATTTCAGAGAAAAAAAACCTAGACAGTCCATTCAGGCAACTGCCGACTTGGGCCATGGAGGCCTAAAAGCAGGTCCAAAATGGCTCCCAAAGCTCAAAGGCATTGCAGAGCTCAGAGTAACCAAGCAGCAGAAAAAAAGTGGTTAAACAAGACAAAAATTCTGCCAAGGATGGATATGAGCAAAAAGAAGGAGAAGGGGTATGTATGGACAGGCAGAACTCAGCTCAAAGTCATCACAACATCCCAAAGATAGCTGGACCAAACAGCATCCCAGCCTGGCTGTTGGACAGCATCCAGAAGAAGCAGAAGGCAAAGTTCAAGATACTTTGGTATTTTCTAGAATCATTCTTTCCCATACTCTCATGCATCTTCTAGAATCATGGCTTTTGAAGCTGTATCCTCTCATTCTACAACATAATCTAGACTGCCTTTTACTCAATCTTCATTTCTAGGTAGCACCTCTTTTACAGCCCCAACCAGGCTACCAGAACTCCATGAGATGCCTTGCCAAGTTCCTCTAGCTTGAGACTTACACCATTCTATCTAGTCCCTAGAGAAGCTATCCCGCATTTCTGTAGCATTCACATTGCCTCTCGGTGACTTGACAGGAAGATCATGCAACCTGGGTAACAGAATAGCCACCTCAGGTCTTGTCCCGAGCCATGGCTGGCATGCAGCGCTGTGGCTGTCACAGTATACACTGCTACCAGATCAGTTCTCAGTAATAGAACCAGGCACTGCAAGCCTCACAACTCAACCTGGGGCTCCAAGCATCATGTAGAGCCTGCTTGGCCTAAGGACTCCTCATGAAAGAAAGGACAAGAGCAGTGCCCCCAGCACAGTCAGACAGGACTGTAATCAAACAGGAGAACCATCGTGCTGAAACTGGAGAGCTGAGCTATTTAAATTTCTAATGAACATATGGCAATCAAAGTGCAAGACTGTGGGAAAAGATAACTTCTGTTGTGTTACACATACTACAAGAACGCAAAGTCAGAAGAGAAAAACCAAGTGTTTGGTTGGAGCTATTATATAAACTATAGAGTAATGTAAACATCTGTTATTTTAGAAAAGGAAGAAAGCAACATGTATAGGAGTTTGCAATGATTAGGAAGCATTAGCAGCCTGGTCAGGTGCATGCCCTTAGAGGGAAGCTCCTACATTAACACATCTGCAACTATTCTTTTCTTTGGTATCAGCTAAACGGTTTGGGAAAAAGAAACTGAACATGTCTAGAAGAATTCTTCCCTTCCACCTTTGAGGGGTTTGGTTTGTTTTATTGGTAGGTTTGTGTATGTGGTAATATCTGGTGTATGCATACAGTTGTGTCAATGCGCCTACATATGGAGGCCAGAGCAGGACATTAGGTGGCTTCCTTTATTGCTCTCTGCCTTATTCCAGGAAGACAGGATCTCTTACCAAACCAGAAGCTAGACTGGCTGACAAGTGAGCTCTTGGAATCCACCTATCTTCATCCCCAAATGCTGAGGTTACAGACATGCAGACATGCCACATGCAAACATGCTATCCTTTTTACATGAGTCCTGGGATTTGAACTCAGGTCCTCATGCTTACACAACCATCACTCATACCTATGGAGGCATCTCCCTAGTTTACTGTCCACTATCTTTCTATGATACCAATTGAGCATGCTTAGAAGTGGTCATATCTGTTGTTTTGTTTTAATTATACTTATTGCTGGGCATGGTGATGAACACTTTTAACTCCATCACTCAGGAAACAGGCAGACAGATGTCTAAGGCCAGCCTGGCTTATACAGCAGGTTCCTTACCAGCCAGGGACAGAAGGTGAGACACTGTCTCAAACAAAAAACAAAAACATACAAACATTTCTTTATGGTGTTTGGGCAGGAGTGTGTGTGTGGAAGTCACAGGGCCCTACAAGAGTCAGTTCTCTCCTTCCAACACCATGTGGGTTCCAGGGATCGAACTGAGGTCACTGGACTAGGTGGCAAATACCTTTACCCTCTAAGCTGCCCTGTCTGCCCCTAAATGCTCCCCTGAGCTAAGCATGGCCAGGATGGGTCCAGTCTTTCTTCTAGTATGACCTTTAACTGAGCACAGTGGAACTCTCTATGCAGCTTATTCTTCTGCCTCAGCCTAGCCAGTGCTGGGATTACAAATGTAAGCTACTAGGCTGGGCAATAATACACATCTGCAAGTGAGTATGCTGGGGACTGTGCTACTCCACAGCAGCATCCTATATGAATATCCTCACACAGCCTTTGCTTGAGGAGGGCAACTGTTTTCAGAAGAAGGCCAGAAAACTCTTTACTGCAAATAACATTTCTCCATTAGTTTCTCTTCTGTTGTGTCTGCCAATAAGCACTCACGAAGAGAACAGTGTGTTTGCTTGTAAACAGATTAGGGCTCATTGATCAATGAAAGGTTAAGAGAAACTTGCTTGCAGAGGCAGAGGCAGGCAGATCTCTGTAAATTTAAGGCCAGACTGATCTACATAGCAAGTTCCAGGTCTGTCAAGGCTACAGTGAGGTCCTGTCTCAAAAACAAACAGTCACAGAAACTTGGTGTAAAATTCTGAAGCACCAGAGTGGATGGGTATCTCAATGATACCAATCCCTATAACAGGTAGGAAGGTTAAACACTGTCTTTCAATACACATTCCTGTAACATGGAAGTAAGAAAGTAAACACTGTCATTCCCAACCTCCAGTTCATCAAGGGCTCTGGATATTCATCTTTTAGTTAGGTAATCAGGCATACTTACCTGAGACTTTGTCTGGAGTTATATGGGCATGGAAACAGGAAGTGAGTCCTTCACCTTTATAGCCACAGCACCTGGCAGAGCTGGTGAGGTTCTGGAACTGGCACTTGTCCGGCTTTCCTGACACAGCAGGCAGCTTTCTGGCTGTTGGTTATCCCCAAATCTGCAGCTCATCCTCAGCCTACTCTTGTAATGAGGTGCCTTGAAGCTCTGTTTCTTTGTCTTTCCTTTTTGAGACAGGGTCTCATGTTGCTGCCCCTGAACCCCCTGAGGATGACCTTGAAATTCTGGTCGTGTAGCCTACACATCTGAAGAGCTGGGATTACAGGCATGTGCCGCCATACCCAGTTTATGCATGCTGAACTACATCCTAGGTTTTAGATCTATTTCTTCAGGAAAAATTTGAAAGCCTCCTAAAGATTCTGAGAACTATCTATACTCTTTAATCCTCTTCTACCTACAGAATGAGAAGAACCCTCTTACAGAAGATCTCATCGCCTAATTTTTGAGACAAGGTCTTGACATGTAGGTCAAACTCATGGCACACACACACCACTACACCCCTGCCCTGCTTCATCCTTCCTAATGCTAGGATGATGGGCATTCACTACCACACACACCAAGGGCACATGCTCAGTGGGTACAAGGCCATGTGTAGATTTAAGGCCCACCACCACAAAAAGAGGAAAGGAATTGGTTTGGTTGAAGAGAAAGGATTCAGCAAAGCTACAGCATAAATGTGGCTCAGGCTACGTTACAAAAGACAACAATGGTATAGGCTGAGAAATGCCCAAATGCAGAGCCCAGAAGAACTCAAAAAATCAACTGCAGATGTCCTCCCAATTGAACTGGGAGTAAGCAAAGGCTCTGGGAACTGAAGCTTCCTCAGTCTTTCCAAGGACTCTCCCTTAAGAATTTTCCACCTTGGAGGGAGGGCTCAGCCGTTAAGAATACTTAGTGACCTTTGAGAGGATCCAGGTTTAATTCTCTGCAGCAACATGGTGGCTCACAACCATCTTTAACTCCGACCCTAGGGGACCTAGTGTTCTTTTCTGATCTCCCTGGGCGACAGACACACACATGATGCACAGACAAATATTCAGGCAAAACATCTATACCCAAAAAATAAAAATAGTTAAATCTTTAAAAGAAAGAATTTTCTTCCCAGTGATTTTAATCATCCCATGAAAGACCCAGTGAAGGCAGTTGTCATCCCATGCAAACCTATCATCCGACAGAGCCTCAGGAGGCATCATGGGCTAAGACCCCAGGGGAGGAGAGAGCTCAGAGGCCAGCAGACAAATGATGAGATCCTTTCTTCAAACCTGTCTGCCGAGGGTGTTGCTCGGTGGTAGAGCACTTGCCTAGCATGCAGACAGCTCTGCATTCAATCCACACCATCAGAAACCCACCCAGGAGAAATAAATAGAACCTGTTAAACCTTGCTGAAACCATAACTTAACCAAATATCCAGGCTTACACCTGCAATCCCAGCCCTTGGAAGGCTGAAGCAGGAGAACTGCCATAAGTCTAAGGCTCTACAGAGAGTTCCCAGCCAACCTGTGAGTCTGTCTCAAAATAATAATAATAATAATAATAATAATAATAATAACAACAACAACAAAAGATGTACCTCTCACTAGCTGCTCATCAAAATGATTAAAAAAAGAAGGGAAAGAAACCCAAGATAACCTGCTAAGACTTGCAAAACTGTTTGGCAAAAATACAACAAGCAAAACATGACCCAACCTGGCGATGCCCACAGCTGTTGCCTAAAGCAAGTCTTGAGCCTGAAGCCTGTAGCAATAGGACATGGGCTAATGCTCAGCCAAGTAGGGCATCCTTTATAAAGTCCATTCAGGTATGTCACAGAACATTCGTGAACATAAAAATCTCCTATAGGACAGAACCCAAGGCCTCTGAGGGCACTGAGACAAGGAAGCTACTCTCAGAACTGTCAATCAGGGATTGCCTGATGGGCAAACAAAGGGATATTCACACATTACAGCAAAGCAGCCACTGTGCTTGCCAAACAGTACCTTTTAAGTGCTAAAGATCAACTGTCCCATTCCTGATTCTTTCCTTTCTTCTGCTTTTTAACTTCTTGAAGTTCTGGGGGATGGTTCGTGGCAAGCAAATGCTGTCCCCTTCAGCCCATGAGTCATCCTTCCTTTAAACTTGCTGCAGTTCCCCTGTGCCCAGGAATCCTGTATGTGGTGTTCTTGGGGCAGAAAACACAAGGAGCCATGGCCTAACCTAACTGAGAGGACAACAAAGTGATATTATGGTCTTGGGGCTAATATGTGGTGATAATTGGTGAGTTTCTCCTTGGGGCTGGAAAGGTGAGTGTTTTCTGTCTCAGGAGAGTGCAGATAGAAATGTAGATGATGAACAAAGTTGACTGGGGTTGATTTAAGACCAAAGAGTGTCTTCCAAACATTGCCTTTTCCATTATAAGAGAGTCCTAAGTTGAGGCTGGTCACTTCCCCTTGTGGGTTATTCAGCTTGCAGGGTAATGAGTAGTGCCATGTGACCTGTAGTGGTAGGACACAGACTAGGCTGTCAGCCAAGTAAGACATTTATCCTAAAGTCCATTCAGGTATGTCCCTGATCATCTGAGAACAATAAAAACATGGGAGATGTAAATTCAAGTACTGGTGAGTTCTTCTGGAAAATTCCAAAAGTTCTTTTTCCCATCCTTCCCCACTGCCATGACAGAGAGAGTGAAGTGATTTAAGGGTAAAATCATGCACTACGAACAGCAGAGTAGAAAGGTGGAGAGTTCCACATTACTCCTTCTAGATTTCCTTAGAGAAAAAGGAGACTTCCAGTCTACTCTAAATCATTGTCATTGGTTTTCTATCACATGAGGAACGGAAGGCAAGCACATGAATAAAGAAGCTCTGATATGGGGGCAGATGCTACTCAACCAAAGCCTTCTAGAGGGTGGGGTACTAAAAACAAGCCAAAGTCACCAGTCACACTGAGGGAAATGGCTCTTTCAGAATAACTGTGAGTATCAAAGAGGGGTTTTCTGAGAGAGGAAGATAAGCACCCATGATAGAAAACCATCCTCAGAGTGACAGCAGGTTATCCTCAAGCTACAGGAAGAACTCTCTCACTGAGCTAATGACAATGTCATCACACCATGGGATATGGCCCTTGAACCACTAACAAAAATGAAGAGCAATGGGAGGAGTGGCTGAATTTGTTTTTGTCCTGGTTCTGATAGATTTCAATCCTTAAATAAAAAAATTGTGTTCTCACTTAAAAGGTCTCTTCCTTTATTCCAAATGTGCTTTAAAGTATTTATTGAGTGAAGATAAAAGAAGGGATGTTGAAAGATGAGACAGATGTTGAGTTAACAGTTTTCTTCCAAGTTCTGGCAGATGTCAGGACTTTACGTGTCTGTTCAAAAGAAGTATGCTCACATTTTAAACATATCTTCCTTTATCCTGAATGTTCTTTTACTTAAAGACACATTACTTTACTTTTTGAAAGTATGGTCAGCTCATCATAGATTACAAATTATAAACATGTTCTCCAGTAAGATCAATATAAATGATCATAAAGAATTACAAATAATTTTGAAATAAATCACTGCACCATAATGATGGTCATGTAATTATGTGGCATTTGAAAAATGTTCACCAGTGAAAATTTTGGAGAACTTTTCAAATTTTCTTTAATGTAGATTTCTCTACTTCTTCAAATACATAGAATACAACATGAATTTCAATCATCTGAAGATAGACTATATTTAAAATGAAAATGGTTATCAATTTATAATGGTTTGTTTCCCTAAACAAACAAAAGAAAATTACATACGTGGCTTAAACTCCAGTTCTCCTGCTGGCCCTGATGGAGCAATCCCTTGCTGAAATTTCTTGTGTTCCAGCTGCTGTACAGCCTGGTGAGAGAAAAAAATATCAAAGTTTTGCTTGGCTGTTTTGTTTATATATATACTCTTGGACACTGAGGAAGGATGAATACTATCTAATGTCACACTAAGGTTCAAGAGCAGAAGAAGGCAGCAGGTGAGATGGGCTCTGAGGCAGAGTCCACAGCTGGTCATCGGTAATAAGATAAAAGCCCTGTCTTCCATGTGGTCCCCACCATCTCTTCCTCCAGTCTGTGTGAGGACTGCCATTATTTTTATACATATCCAGTTACTCCTCTGAAAGAGACTGCCCTCTTAGCCAGGTTTTGTAGTGCACATCTGCAATCCCAGCACCTGGGAGGAAAGGCCAGAAGACCATGAGTTCAAGGTTATCTTCACTCTGCAGAATTTGAGGCCACTACACAAAACCTTGCCTCAATTAAAGCAAACAAACAAATGATTTGGTAAGGGTGAGAGGTTCAGGTGGCTGGGTTTCATTTTCAGTTTCACTTTTCGGCTTGCTTTATAGACTGCTGCTGCACCGGCTGGCTAGGTCGCTCTGTAAGTAAGGCTTTTCCCTATTAAATACCCTTATATTTCTACCTGACATTCATTGGGAAAGGGCTGATGGCCTTAAAGTTACACATGGCAGAGATTGGAGTATAAACAGGTAGGTCTCTGAGCAGGCAATAGGGAAACCCATCTAAGACTACATAGGGAGATTTTAGTCTTTTAATGGCTCCTTTAATAACGCTCAACTTCAGCTTACAAAGCTACAAGCTAAGCTTTGCCCATCAGGAATTGCCAGTGAGCGATGAAAATAAGACAGCGGTGGGTGTGATGGGTAATACTGACTGCCAACTTGACAAGATCTACAATTATCTAGAAGATATAACTCTAGGCATGTCTGTGAGGGAGTTTCTAAACTGAAGTAATTGATGTGAGGAAAAAAACATCCTTAGTGTGAGCAGTACCATTCCATGGACTGGGGTCTTGAACTGCATAAAAAGGAGAAAGCAAGAGAAGTACCCACATTCATCTGTGTTTGCTTCCTGACTATGACCAGCTGCCTCATACTGCTGCCTGCCATGCTTTCTTGCTATGATGGAGTGTACCCTCGGACTGTGAGCCAAAACAAACTCCTCTTGTAAGTTAAATTTGCCTGCTATTTTGTCACCAAAACAGAGGAAGTAACTAATATAGAGAATTTGTCACCCTGAATAATGCCTAGGGGGCACAGATTAGTTTACCACCACCACCACCACCCTAATCTTGTTTATCTTGAAGACAAGGCACATGTTGGCCAGAAGTTTGCCTCAGGTGAACTGGCAAAACTGGTTGGATCCTAGGTGGCTGCCAGAGTGATGTCAAACAGTCTCTAACTTCATTATTTGGTGACATGTTTGCTAAAGGACACACCTTCCAGTGCCAGGACAGTTGGCAAGTGTCATGGAAGGAATGATAACAGGAGCAGAAGAAGACGGTGCCTGATTTCTGGGAAATCTATACCTTTGTTAGCCTATATCCCCCTCATCTCTTTTACTCTTATCTGTAATCTTCCAGCAGCCAAGGATAGGGAGATTGCTTTGTGAGTCTGCCGCCTTATATCTCCTGCTCTTGACAAAGATAAAAGTCACCTTCACTGCTCAGTTGGTGTGACATGTCCTCATTGATTCCATAATTCCAAAACAGAACTTGTAACAAAGCTAGTTTTAAAATACACTAAAATTTAAAATATGACAGCTTAATGGTATCTCATAAAAACACAAACTTAGCTTGGTGTTCTGTAGTTCTCCTATAATCTCAGCACTAGGGAGGCAGAGGCAGAAGAAGCAGGAGTTCTAGGCCAGCCCTGGCTACATGAGACCTTGTTTCAAAAATATGAAATAAACTATTAAACAAACAATAAACAACAAAAAAATCCACAGGCTTTCAGCAAAGCATCTGACATCTGCTTTGGGGTTCTTGTTGTTGTTGCACTGGAGACCAAGGCCAGGGACACAAACATGCTAAGAACATTCTCCACCTCTGGGCTATAACTTCCAGCCCCTAGCTTGAGTTTGTTTGTTTTCACTTATTTGAATCAGGTTTCACTCTGTGATACAACTTGGTGACTAGGCTCAAGCAATCCTGTCTGAGTAGCTTGTCTACAAACGCACATCATGTCAAGTGGCCCTGACATTCCCTGAAAGCCACATCTCATTTGCTAATACTCAGGTTTCTGAGCCTCATGAAGCCCATGACAGTGCAGGCCACACCCCCTCAGTGTCTACCTGCTGATACTCCTGTTTCTGAGCCTCAAGGTGGTCATGCTGGCGCTGCAATTCTTCCTTCTGCTTCTGCAGTTCATCTGCCCTCTTCTTTAGTTCATTTTCTTGCATAGCAATAATGCTTTCATATTCTTTTAGTTCTTCCTCAGTGAATAACTGTTGCTGCCCCAATGTCTAAAAAAGAAAGGGAAGTAAATAACAGTGCCAGAAACAAAGGAATGCCATTTTCAACTTTAAAATTCCAGAATTGTCTGGGCTGGAGAGATGAATCAGCAGTTAGAAGCAGAGGACCCAGGTTCAATTCCCATCATCCACATGGCAGCTTACAACTGTCTAGAACTCCAGCCCCAAGGGATTCAACACTCTCACACAGACAAACATACAAAACACCAGTGCACATAACATAACAATAAATAAATCATAAAACATTTAAAATTATAGTTATCATTGTACAAAAGAGCATATATAGTATACTTTTTGGCAAAATAAGAAAAAATATATTAATGAGGCAGGGTGGTTCATTCCTGTAATGGCCTCCAGTTCAAAATCAGCTCAAGCTACATAGTGAGTTCCAGTCCAGTCTGGTCCATAAAATGAGATCCTCTCAAAATACAAAACAAACAAAATGAAAAGGATTCATGTCCAGATTAGTGATGTGACTTCCAGAATAGCCTGGACTGCACAGTGAGTGAGTGAGTGAGTGAGTGAGTGAGTGAGTGGGTGGGTGGGTGGGTGGGTGGGTGGGTGGGTGGGTGGGTGGGTGAAGGAATGAGTGAGTGAGTGGGTGGGTGAGTGGGAGGGTGGATGGGTGAGTGAGTGAGTGGGTGGGCAGGTGAGTGGGTGGGTGAAGGAATGAGTGAGTGAGTGGATGGGTGAGTGGGAGGGTGGATGGGTGAGTGGGTGGGTGGGTGAAGGAATGAGTGAGTGAGTGAGTGGAGTGAGCAGAAAGGAATGATAGAAGGAAGAGGGGGAAGGAGGGAAGTGGGAGAGGGAAAGAAGGGGAGAAATGTGTTGATATTAGTGATTTCCTTTTAACTAATTTATTCATTATATTTTAAACATTTATTTTATATGTATGTGCATGTGTGACTGAGTATATTTATGTGTTCCATGTGCATGTTTGCTTGGTACCTGTATATAGGCCAGATGAGGGTGTTGTAAGTCACCTTGTGTGTGCTGAAAACCCAGGCAAGGTCCTCTACAAGAGCAACAAATGTTCTTAACTGCTAAGCCATCTCTCCAGCTCCTGTTTATACTTTTTAAAATTGTTTCTTTTCTGGTTTTTGGAGACAGACTCACATATAGTCCAGGAAGGCTTCAAACTTGCTATGTATCTGAAGATGACACATTGAACACTGGTTCTCCAGTGTTCTAAGAGCTGAGGTTATAGGCATGCATGGCCACACCCAGGTTATGTGCTTCTTTATGTGTTTGTGTTACTGGGGATTGAACATAGGTAGGACTTTGTACATGACCGTATGGTGTTCTGCCACTGAGCTAGACTCCCAGTTTCCCTTTTTTCCCATCATTTTTTTTTCACTTTCTATTTTGACAAGGTTTTACTAACTTGACCAGGCTGTCCCTGAACTCACTCTGTAGCTCAGGCTGGCCTTGAATTTAAGAGCAACATTCCTGCCTCTGTCTCTGGAGAGTATCTGGGCTAACAGATTTGCATCACTGGTTCCTACCTATCCTTCTATGGATAGGTAGACAGACAACATGGACAGTGTGAGGAGGGCGCAATGCATACATCAGAGAAGATATGGGTGTCCTACACTATCTCTTCCACTTTTATCCTCTTAAGACAGGTTCTTTCACTGAACTTGGAGCTAGTCTGGCAGACAACAAGTCACAGCAATTCTCCTATCTTTGCCTGCCCCCGATAGGAGTAGGAATACAGGTGTGACCATGCTTGACTTTTTGTATGAATTTTGGGGATTTGAACTATAGTCCACATACTTGCATAGCAAGTATTCTTATCCCCCACGCCATCTTCCCAGGCCCCAGCTTCTTTCATAATAGCAATAAAATATTTGGAAGACAGGTCTAGGGGCTTATACCTGTAATCCCAGCACTCAGGAGACTGAGGCAGGAAGGTTACTTCAAGTGTAAGCTTGAGGCACAGTGTTAGAAAACAAAAACATAGTGGTGCATTCCTGTAATCACAACACATGGGAGATGAGGCAGGAGGATCAGTTTAAGGCTGTCCTTGGCTACATGAAATACTGCCTCAAACAACAACAAAAAAAATGGATCTGTAGACACAGTTCAGGGGGTTCTTTAATTTATTCTTAAAATATACTTATGTTTAAAATTTTAAGTGATGTTATTTTATATTTAACAAATGTATACTTTGAAAAAGATTTCTCATCTGAGGGCTAGAGAGATGACTCAGCAGTTAGGAGCACTGGCTGCTTTTGAAAAGGACCCAGGTTTGGTTCTAAGCACTTTTTTGGTTTACATGGCAGCTCACAATAGTCTCTCATTCCAGTTCCAGGTGATTGCACACACACCCTTCCCCTTCCTCAGGCATGCACATGGTGTACATATATACATGCAGGCACTTACATATACATATAAAATAAAAATAAGTAAATCCTTTTTTAAAAAAATTCTAATTTTATGCACTGTGATCATAAAGATAAACTGCTAGGAAATTTTCCAAGGAGACAAGAAACTATTATTTTCTAGTGACATTATGTAAAACATTAACACTGTAAGATTACACATACAAACAAAATGAGGAATGACAGCTAAAGGCAGAACACAGGGGTGCAGCGTCTTTAGAAGCACGTGCCCCTCTGAAGCTCATCCTATTACCTCCCAGCTGTCTGGCTCCAAGAACTCTTTCTTCTCTGTAGCTCTCAAGAATTCTTCCAGAGTCACCAATCGGTCTTTGTTGTTATCAATCTGATCAAAGGAAAATATAAAAACATAAATAAGTCACCAGTTAGGACTAGGTTAACATACACAGAAATAAGAGAAGAAAATGAAGAAATGCACTCCATTTTATGGAATCAAGAAACACACATCACCCTCGTTTATATAGTTAAAGCTTGAAAATACAACCTGATATGCTCAAGATCAATACACCAAGTCAGTAATCTGGCTGGTTATGTTGTTATGGCCAATTCCTTCACCACAATAAATGCAATCCAGCTAGACCCAAGTGCTTAGACAAGAAAAATTGCCACTACAGAGCAGCTGCCATAGTCAAAAATAAGCAGGTAAGGTTAAGAGGCTCAACTTACTGCTCTTCCCAGGCACAGGGTATGCTGTCCGAGAAGGGGGTCTCAACAAATATGGACCTAGCTATGAAGTTCAGTTTGGCCTGAACTTCTAGTAGTTCTTCTGCCTCTGCCTATCAAGTGCTGAGAATAGAGGCATGTATGGCAGTCTGAATAAGAATGGCCCCTATAGGCTCATATATTTGAAAACTTAGTCATCAGGAAGTAGCACTGTTTGAGAAAGATTAGGAGGTGTGGCTTTATTGGAGTAGGTATGGCCTTGTTGAAGGAACTATGTCACTGGGAGTAGGTTTTGAGGTTTCAAAAGCTCAAGTCTCATTCTCTCTGCCTGCCGATTAGAATGTAGATCTCAACTACTCCCGAGCCATGCTTGCCATATGGGCCACCATGCTCCCTGCCATGATGGTACTAGACTAAGCCTCTGAAACAGTAAGCAAGACCCCAATTAAATGCTTTCTTTTATAAGAATTGCCTTGGCTGTGGTGTCTCTTCACAGTAATAGAACAAAGACAGCATGTACCACCACACCTGACCCAACTTTTTTTTTTTTTTTTTTAAGAAATAATATCTAAACCAAAGCAAAAAGTCAAGGGCCTCTCCAAGTCCTCTTCAGTGTTCAGTTCTGGGCAACTTTGGTTACAATGGTGAACTTTAATGACAAAGTAATTAATTTGACACTGGGTCTACAAGACAAGGTCTCCGTTGTCAGTCCAGGCTAACCTCCACTCTACAGAAGCCCCAGTTCAGCACTGAAAGATCAAATATTCCTGTAGAAAGCACTGAAGCTAAACAGCTACCCTGGAGCTAGAGAGATAACTCAGAAGTTAAGAGTACTTGCTGGTCTTGAAGAAGATTAGGGTTCAATTTCCAGAACCCACTTTAGTGGTTCACAAATGCCTGCACTTCTAGTTCCAGTCTATAGAGCATATATGCTGATGGAGGACATCCTATGTTACTCAAGGAATGAAGGAAAGCAGGAAAGTTAACAAGGCCAAGGACAGGCCCAGGCACTGTCACATTCAGACTTGAGGAGGGACAGACAGAGGATTCCAAAGACTTGAAGAAGAGGGTGTGAATTGTATCAGAGTGCCAAAACAACACTGCACTGGCCCAGACAGTGGTCGCCTGACAGGATGGTTGCACTGGGATGGCGAAGGCTATAGCACAATCAACACAGGTTGTGAAGGAAATGAGAGGAGACAAACAGGAAGGGAGGAACAAGACTCTGAGAACAGCCTGGCTGTGAAAGAAAAGTTAATACAGCATCGGTTAAAGGTTGGGATTGGTTCCCAGGGTGGGAAGGAGATGGAGTCTGTCCTCTAGTGGGAGTGATCCAGTAGAGAGACCAAACCTGACTTAAGAGATAAAGGTGGTCAACAGCATGCAGAATGTCTTTGAAGAGAGAGACCAGGACTCCAAGCACGTGAGTAGAGGGCCTTCGACAGGAGCAGCGGCCATGACTACCCACGTATCTGATGCAAGGCAAAATGAATGGTCAGAGTGGCTGGAAGTTTGGTTTGGAAAGACCAAATTTCTCTTGTTTTCACCTATCTTTGTAGGAAACTGAAAGAAAGGGCAGAGGAAGAGGGCATCTTGAGGAGAGCCCAGAATATGTGAGACTTGGATGCTGGAAATGGAGAAGTTAGTGGACCTGGGAGAGTTGCCAGGCCGAGGGTGGGCTAGTGATCTGGGTTCATAGCCTGGAACTAGTGAGGCCAGTAGCATGCTTGTGTTAGTCTCCAGCCACAGCTCCAGTACTGGGGGCCAGGGAGATGCAGCAGCAGGGTCACACAATAGAACAAGCACTGTGCTGAGGCAACTGTCCTTCTACTCCTATTTGTCAGCTATTTAACAACATGTATCACTCTGTTCCTAGAGACCCAAGCCAGGGGAAAAAGAAAACCTCACTGAACAAGTAAAGGTGATAAAATAATCAGTTGCTCTAAAATACAAAAATTAAAATTTTATATCTCTGTAATGGTTTATGTTTGTATTGCAATTACTGCTCTGCCCAATAACAAGGTTCTACATCCCTGCCTCCAGCTCAGCATATGTTGCTGAAACAGCCTGTGAGAGGCACCCATCCTCTCCTGACTGTGGACCCACTTCAGTCAGTGGGATGTGAGCAGACAGGGGGCCTGGATGGCTAGGCATGAGTCTTACACATTACTCCATGAAGCGGTCTTGAGTTTCTTATGTCCCTTATACTGTCCAGTGAGAGAATATTCCTGCAACCTGGGAATGAAGGGTACCAAAAAGCCAAACCACGCTAGGTCCAAGGTCCAAGGGTCCTTCTCATACCCTTGAAGCTTAAGGAAGGTAAATAAGATGTAAATATTTGTTGTCATAATTATTAAGGTAACAGAACTTGAGAATTCTAAAGGCTGAGGACCCCCCTTTCCAAATGTGATTTCAAATTCTGGATTTTTTTTTTTTTTTTTTGTATTTGAGACAGGGTTTCTCTGTGGCTTTGGAGGATGTCTTGGAACTCGCTCAGTAGACCAGGCTGGCCTTGAATCCTCGAACTCACAGAGATCCACCTATCTCTGCCTACCAAATGCTGGTATTAAAGGCACATGCCACCACCACCCGGCTAAATTTTGGATTTTTAAAAAGAAAATTTTGAGACATTTGCACATATATAATGAGGTTTCTTGGGGTTGGGAGCCCAAACAAAATTGACTTATGGTTCATATATACAACTTATACATACAGCCTGAAGGCAACATTATACAATTTAAAAGTAATTTGGTGCATGAAACATAAAAATTCATGGTATAGGCTTTCCTGTATCTCATATCTCTGTCAGTGATCAGAAAGCATTGAATATTAGAGCATTTTGAATTTCTGACTAGGGCTTTTCAACCCATAAAAGTTTGTGTAGGTTTAAAAATGTTAACTATAAAACATCATTGCTTTTTTTTTTTTTTACTGCCCCAAAATGTTTACTGCTGGTATACTATAGTATCATAATCTTGTAAAATATTTTAAAGTGGTTACAAATTACTTTGTTAAAGAAATACAGTATAATATTCTGGTTAAAAATACAAAATCCAATTAAATACCTATTATGGGGGTTGGAGAGATGGCTCAGCAGTTAAAAGCACCTACTGCTCTTGCAGAGGACCCAGGTCCAGTTCCCAGCACCCACATGGCCTCTTACAGCTGTCTGTAACTCCAGTGCCAGGAGATCAGGCATCTTCTTTGGGCCTTCTCAGGTACCAGGCACATCTAAGTACATATATGTACATACAGGCAAACACTCACATACATAAAATAAAAAAAAAAATAAATCTAAAAAATACAAACTGCATATTTATTCTTCCATCTTTTGATAAGAATTAGTGCAATAACTTGAATAATGACAGAAATGGCATACACCCTAACCTTAAAGCATACCTCATTCATGACGTGTTCTCTCATCCTAAGCCTTTCTTCCTCCATTTCTATCATGTCATCCTCTGCATTCCGGGGGTCATACACTTTCTCCAACTAAAAGAAGAAGATGTGACAACCAGCATGAGAGAAAAGGAGATGACTCAGGGGAAGGGAGCAGACGGGACTGAGGACATAACAATTGTTTACCTCTCTTGTGAACAGTGCTTCTAATTCTTGTTCGTCCAGGAATCCATCATTGTTGACATCTAAAGTTTAATAGTTACAAATGCAAAAGCATATTTGAATCCTTCAGGGAACAAATACTTAAAATACAACTATAATGGCTTGCAAAAGTAGTGCTTATGCAAAGTGACAATCGGCTGCAGGAAGGGCTTCATCTTTTTCACAAAGCCTCCAGTCAGCCAAAGGGACAATTCTATATTTGCAGTTCATAATCATGTTTTAGAAAAGTACATACTATCTATTCTTTCCAGAGAGATAGAACAGTATATATAAGAATAAAAATAGTTATAAATAAATAAATAAATATTTAAGCATGGTCTTGCTATGTAGCCCTGACAGGCTTGGTATTCACTATGTAGTCCAGGATAGCCTAACACATGCAGCAATCCTCCTTCCTCAGCTTCCCAAGTGCTGAGATTACAGGTGTCACCACCAGACAACCTTAGTAAAATTTTAATCATCATGTAAAGTTTATTAGATATAACCTAACCAGTCACAAAAGTACCTCCAGTTTACAGAGAGCTTTGGAATGAGTCATACAATGATTCAATAGCAAAAGTGAGCAGAAAGACACAGCTATGATCTAAAATATCTTCTGTGGAGATCAGCTAAAAGACTATTAATAATTTCATCTGAAGGAAAAACTCTAAATATGACAATTGGTAGTACGCAACAGCAAACCATCAGTGATCAATAACGAGGAAATCAAATACAGACTTTTCAAACAGCAGATATAAATATCAATATTTGTATCAAATCTGTTACCATGTAATTTGAAAAATGTCTTGGGGTCAAAGTCATTAGGGTCCAATCCATCAGCCTCTTCCCAAACCTCTTTTAGTTGATCTTTGCTTCCCTGTGAACCAATTTTAAGAAATTGCTCAAAACAAAATATAATCTATGTATATAGACTCAAAAAATATGTCTGAGGAACTTTTCAGAATTAAGACTTGAGAATTATGTGCTAAACTTAGGATAAAATTCTGCTATAAAGAATTCACTTCATCTGAATACAGTTTCCAAAAATCATAGTCCTTACAGGATGATTGACTTTGGGGTGATTTTCATGCTTCCTCCTCATTTCTTCAAATTTAGATTCTTCTTCTTTTCTCTTTTCCTCATTCAGTGTTTTTAAATATTCTCTGCGCTCGTGTTCCTTCATCATCTCATACTTCTTAAACTCTTCATGCCGAGTCCGGTCATATTGCTCCAGATCTGCAGTTGCCTAGGGCACACATATTCAAATCAATATGCTAGAGAAGTGTAAATGGCCATTGTGTTTTCTTCCTCTCTCATGCATGTGTGGGGTGCCTTCGAGTGTGTATATGCATTCACATGTGTGTGGGCATTTGTGTGCAGGTGTGTGTGGATGTGCACGTTGGAAGTCTTCCTTGATTGCTCTCCACCTTATTCACTGAGGCAGGGTCACGAAACTGAGCCCAGAGCTATCTCTCTAGAACAATAAAATAGCTCTTCAATACAGTATGCTCTCTATCAGACGAGGAATAAGAGAGTAAAAGAAACAAATAAACATTGAACTATTCAAAACAGGCTAAATACAAACTGATTTCAAAAAGAAGGAACTAGGTCAAATGTGGACATGACACAAAATGAAAAGTGGTTGACTAAATTTCGTAACCACCCAACTGAAACATCATGTTTGTCAATTCCTCTCATAACTAATACAATAGGTCCATAAACTCTCATCTAAAACCTCCAGGGCCAGCCAGCTGTGGTAGCTCATTCCAGTATTCCCAGAATTCCCTAGCATGTATGAAATTCTGAGTTACTCTCCTAGTACCACACACAATTACAATATATAGTAATACAAAAAATAATAATACATAAGGTAATAAACATTATATAAATATATCATATATAGATACACTAGTAATACAAATTTTAAGGGATTTTCCAAATTTTAGGGCCCAGGGAGGAAGGCCAAATGGAGATGGAAGGAGAGACTTGAGTCACACTGCCTCATGCCAAGAAATACCAGGAAACACCATACCCTGGTAAAGGAAACTGATTCTTCCATAGAACCTTCATAGGCAGGACTTCCTTACAAAGTCTAAACAAAACCTATAGATACCATTGTGACTGGCTAGTTCAAGCCTGGTTCAATGTTTGCAGCATTTTGGATTTGGGGACATGGATAAGCGATGTGTACCATGTTGGTAATGGTATCTGTAGTGAGAAAGCTTAAGCAACCTTCCTCAGAAGATACATATTCTCCAGAGCCTATGAAGGTTATGTTCCCACCTCATCTAGTTTATCTGTCAAATCACAGACCCTCAAAGGAATATCAAGACTCTGCTTTCGGGGCACACCCTCACCGCTTTGATTAGCATATCCAAATCACTGGATTCAAATGTGTCAGGATTCTGGTGGTTTAGGTGTTCGAACTGCTTCAGAAGAAGGTGGTGATTCATGCCAGTATCTGCAAGAGTATGAGAAAATAGCAAATATCAGTCTCAGAGGACACCAAACATTAACCTCTGGCCTCTACACACAAGCACACGTGAGTGTGCACACACTACTCATGCACACACACAAAATCAAATATACCATGCACACATAAAAGAGCATGCTACAAGCACTTTACATAAGCCAAGCCTCAACGAACAAGTACTGCAAGTGCCCTCCCATCATTGCAGAACCTACCTTGAAGGGAATCCAGCTTAGCTTTGATGAGCATTCTCAGCCTTGCTACTTCTTGCCTCTTCAGTTCATCGAGTTTTGTCCTCACATGGTGACTTACTAAGTCCAGCTCTTTGCTCAGCCTCCCACTCTATCAACAAAAATCAATAAATTAGTTTTGTCTAGTATATTCCATTTGAGACCTGAGGTAACAGAGTAAAAAGAGCATTATAGGAACTGTAGAGATGGCTCAGCAGTTAAGAGCATAGGCTGCTCTTCCAGCAGGCCAGGGTGTGGTTCCCAGCATCCACACGGCAGCTCACAACCATCTATAACTCCAGATCCAGAGGACCCAGCACTCCATCTGATGTCTGTGGGCACTGTGTGCACATGACGCACAGACACACAGAAGAAGAACACCTACACATTAAAAATTAAAACAAATATTTTAAAAATGGCATTATCTTAAATTAGTGATAGTTTGGCTAACTCAGAGAAATTTAACATTATAAAAACATTCCTTTCAGAAGTCTCATTTAAACTGGGCATGATGACTCATTCCTATAATACCAGCACTTGAAAGGTGGGGACAGGAGGATCAGGAGTTCAAGTCCAGTCTAGCCTACATGAAATCCTGTCTCCAATAATAATAATAATAATAATAATAATAATAATTAAAATGTAGAGAAATCTATCTCAGTTAGTACAGTGCTTGTCTACCATATAGGAAGGTTAGCAGTGCACAGACCACACCTGAAATCGAAGACAGGAGGATCAAAAATTCTACATGAAGTGTATGTGATGGTGACGCACGCCTTTAATCCCAGCACTTGGGAGGCAGAGGCAGGCAGATCTCTGTGAGTTCAAGACCAGCCTGGTCTATAAGAGCTAGTTCCAGGACAGCCTCCAAAGCCACAGAGAAACCCTGTCTCAAAAAAAAAAAATTCAAAGGCTTTGGCTATACAGTGAGCTTGAGGCCAGCCTGGATTACCTAAGACCCTCCTACGAAAGACAGAAACAAACTATTCCTTCAAAGAAGTTCGTTAAAAAGTTAAAAATGGAGTGGTCATGTGACCCAGCAATTCCATCCCCAGGACTAAAACCTAGAGGCTGAAACACATTAGCACAGAAACTTAAGCATCACTGTTCACAGCAGCATTACTTAGAGCAACCAAAATAAGCAGATATAACCCAAATGTCTTCACAACTGATGAACATTTAAAACCTCCAACAGCCCTTCCTCAGTTTAATTCCTAGAATAGGGGATTATTTCCAGAACCTGAACACACATTGAAACCTATGATGAATAAATCCTTTATATATAATGAAATAGTGTCAAATATAATCTGTACAACTGTACATTTTCAATACAACCAGGACATTATACATAATGGTGTTCTTAGGAGGAAGGCAAATGGTTGCACCTGCTGTATTAATGTAAGATACATACAGCTCATTGTCTCAATCTGGAACTGTTAATCTGGAACTGACCAAAGAATCAGGCCTTAACCTGCTCTTCATCTTTGAATAACTTCCTACTGTCCTCAGAACATGATCTAAGCCACTGCACTTGATGTACATAGCTCCCTGCCATTTGGCCTTTGACTCCAACACCATTATCTGGCCATTCATAGCCTCCATTTCTAACTCCAAAGTGTTTCCTGTACATGGTGTGAGTCACAGCCTTTGCATGTTTGGCTCATACATCAGCCAGCCCCTCCCTCTGCCTTCTACAGTTTAGCTCTGACATAATCTCTTCAGGGAAGAATGACTTTGTGCCTTTTCCCACTGCTTTGTATAGGCCACTTGTCTGTCTTCTACCTTTCTGTGATATAACAGCACAGATCCACCCATCCGATCCACTTCTCAGTGTGATTTTTCTGCCATGCCTGTTGCTGAACTCTACTCACCCTTATTTCCTCTATGTCTGCTTTCTGGAGCTTTTCTCTGAAATGTTGATCTGTTTCTAGAACATCAATCACTTGCTTGAGGTATTCATCGTAGTAAAGTCCGGTGTCCTTCATATCAGAAACCAATAGTCACAGTTCAGAAAGTTTGCCTTGGTCTGAACAGAAAGACTTGCATCCTGGAAAAGCAATTTCTAGCAAAATGGCACCAAGACAGAATGTTCTTTGACAGCTTCAGCAATCAAGAAGATCAAGAGTTTTGAATTGGGACCAATATCTCGGTTTATTACAAGATAAGTGTAAATGTCTTGTGTGATCTAGAAAGGGAAGATTTAAGGTTGGATATGTAGCTAGAATGCATAGGCTGCACATTCCACCCCCACCACTGAAAAACAACACAGTGGTGTGGATGAATTTCTAGGAGGAAAAAATGAATGATCATCTCTCCCTCCTTTGAAAATAACAGTATTTCTCTTTTGAATGATTATTGCTACATTAAAAATGTACTGTGATTAAGTCTTTTATATAACAATTGCACTAAATAGCAGTGGTCAGTGTTCCTGATCACCTGATTCCTGCCCAGGACTCTCCAGAAATAGTTATTCAATGTAGAATTCTATGCACAGACAACATTAGCAATACTTCACGGTCCTTCAGCTGGTCAGAATTTCACATGAGTCATTTAGCAGCAATCCTTGTACTCCACCGGCATAGAATTCATTTAGTTATTCTAATCCACCCATGCACTTACTGGTGGGTCTATCCTTGCACTTTCCACGGGCTCAGTGTTGTGTACTTTGGTCTTGTCTACATCTATAGGCACAGCTTCCAGAGCAGTAAGCATGCACGGGACCAAAAGAAAACAGTACTGTAGCTGGATGATCTTCCACCTCATCTGAAATGAAGAAGTCATTACAGCAAAGTCTGGAAAGATGCTATAAGGCTGTAGACATGTATTCCCAGTGCCAGTGCCAAGTCAATCATATATTCATCCCCAAGAGGTTTAAAAGGGGAAAGAACTCTAGGAAATAAGATGAAAATAGATTATAATTTTTAAAATTGATGCTTATAATTAATCACCAAAGAAAATAGGAGGAGAGCTTCAGGAGTTGGCATGGGCCCATCATCCTAGTACTCTGGTGGCTGAAGCAGGAGGATTGTATGTACCAGGCCAGCATGGGCTACTTGGTGATATCCTGCCTCAAAACAAACAAAGCCTGGTGGGGTGGTGCATAGCTATAATCCCAGCACTTGGGAGATTAGACTGGGAAGACCTTGTCATGTCTGAGACAAGCTTGAGCTACACAGTGAGTTCCAGGCAAGCCAGGATACCAAAGCAAGATCCTGTCTCAAAAATCAAAAGGAAGGAGGGGAGGAGGCAGGAAGGAAATTAAGGGAGAAATGTTTTTCAGCCAAAATTAAAAAGACAAGAAACAAAACTTTGACTTCTAAACTGTATATATAAGAAAACATTTAGGGGCTGGAGGGATGGCTCAGTGGTTAAGAGCACTGACTGTTCTTCCAGAGGTCCTGAGTGCAATTCCCAGCAACCACATGGTGGCTCACAACCGTCTTGAATGAGATCTGCATGCAGGCAGAAGACTGTATACATAATAAATAAATAAAATCTTTTTTAAAAAGTATTAAAAATATATAAAAAAGAAAAAAGAAAACATTTAAAAGTTAGACATGGTGGCTCACTCTCATATCCCAGCACTTGGAAGGCTGAGGCAGGAGGATTGTCATGAGTTCAAGGCCAGCTTGGGCTACATAGTTAAGTTACAGGACACTCTGGGTGCAGAGACATTTAATAAAAAAATAAACAAAAGAAAGTAAACATGGGGCTGGAGAGATGGCTCAGAGGTTAAGAGCACCGATTGCTCTTCCAGAGGTCCTGAGTTCAATTCCCAGCAACCACATGGTGGCTCACAACCATCCGTTATGAGAATTGGTGCCCTCTTCTAATGTGCAGATATACATGGAAGCAGAATGTTGTATACATAATAAATAAATAAATAAATAAAATCTTTAAAAATGTATAAGAAAAAAGAAAGTAAACATTTAGACTATAATGGGAATAAGGAACCAGGGGGAGAGGGTAAGGGTGAGAGGTAGGGGGTGGCAGAAAAGATGGAGATATGAGAGGGTAAAAGACAGAAGGGGTGGGGAGATAAAACATTGCTTGTTTAATGTCATGTGAGGAATCTACATTTAAAACCATGTATTTACACACCTGTGACATAAAACCAGAAAGGGAGCTATTTGTGGAGAGGGGGGAAGGGGGCCCATCGAGAGGAAGAAGACTGGTGGGAAGAGGCAGGGGAAAGTAAACAGGAACAAAACACAATGCATATTATGAAAATATCATAATTAAACCCACTATTTATTTCTTATACTAACTAAAAATGGAAGAAAGCAAGCTGGGTATGGTAATGGCACATGCCTTTAATGCCAGGAGGCAGGTGGATCTCTTTATTTGAGGCCAGTCTGGTCTACAAAGTGAGTTCCAGGTCAACCAAAGTTACACAGAGAAACCCTGTCTGGGGAGGGTGGGGGAGGGGAGAAAAAAAAGAAAGTAGATGGGGCAAAAAAAAAAAAAAAAAAGTTAATTCCATAATGCTCAATACAAGAGGCTACAGAGATGGCTCAGTAGTTAAGAGCACTTGCTGCTCTTGCAGAGAACCTGAGCTCAGTCTTAGCACCCACATCAGATTGCTCACAACTGTACATAACTCCAGTTCCAAAGGATATTCTGGCTTCCACAGGCATCAGGCATGCATGTGGTACAAAAACCACGCAAGAACAAAATAAAGGACACATAAAGTAAAAAATAAATAAACCCTAAAAAAATAAATAAAACAAAGGGCAGCATAGACAGTTGTGAGCACTTGCTGCTGTTCAGAAACATCTGGCAGCTCATAGCCACCTGCAGCTCAAGTTCTAGAGGATTTGGTGCCCTCTTTTGGCTTCTGTGAGTACTACATGCACATGTACAGACATAAAATATAAATATATAAGTATTAAAAAAACAAACAAACAATAACAATAAAAAATAGTGGGAAAACCAGCAAAGCTAGCAAGATTTCCCAGTGGGTAAAGGCATTTCCTAGAAAGGCTAACAAACTGAGTTTGGTCCCTGGGACCCATATTGATGGCTGGAGAGAACTATAACCACTGAAAGCTGTCCTCCACAGGTATCCCATGACACATAGGCATACTCAGATAATGAATGAATGAATGAATGAATGAATGAATGAATGTAAAAAACAAAGCAGAACCAAAGACAAACAAAAAACAGACAGGTAGTGGTGGTGCATGCCTTTAATACCAGCACTCAGGAGGCAGAGGTAGACAGATCTCTGAGTTTGAGGCCAACCTGGTCTACAGAGAGTTCCAGGACAGCCAGGGCTACAAAGAGAAACTTTCTCTCAAAAGAAACAAAACTAGCCCATAACTGCTTTCAAATAAACAGGCCAAAAAATACCAAGTAGGCCAGGTGTGGTAGCACACCCCTGTAATCATAGAACTCAAGAAGCAGAGATGGGAGGATTGCAGCAAGTTTGTGGCCAGTCTGGTATACATAGAAAGTTTTAGGCCAACCAGGGATATATAGAGGAGACTGTGTTTCAAAAATCATGGGTTTATCAGGTTGGAGAGGTTTCTGTAGTACAGTAATTATGTTCACCTCCCACAAGTAGGATGTCAGGGGTTAAAGCAAAAGAGAAAAAGGTTTCACGTATTTTGAATACTATAGTTCACATTTTATTCTGTTTTCATAATGATTCAGTGCTCTAGGTCTCCTGCAAGGATCAGAAATGATTAATATCTGACACTGTGTGCTTACATACATGAAGGCTTAAGCTAGAGATCAGATCAAGAATAATTCTAAGAACATGTACAGCATGGAGGAAGGCATACAGGAAACAGATACAGTACTCAGAAAGCCATAGAAAAGGTCTGAGACCTGAAGTGACTGACACCCAAGCAGGAGGCTACCTGTGAGTAGCTCCTTGGCAGAAATGCAAATTCCCAAGGCCTATGCTGGTCTTGCAAACCACAGACTTGGGAAGAGCCCCACAATCTCTTTTATCAATTCCTGTAGCTAATTCCGAAGCAACGGAAATCATTGCCCTCTGCTGTACTGTTTAGAAGACTTATCTCCAAGGTACTTTGGGGGCTGGGGATGTAGCTGGGCAATAGAAACACTTGCCAATTATGTATAAGGCCCTGCATTTCATCCCCTGCACTAGGGTAGGTAGCAGTGTGTTGATCCAAATATAATAGAAAATGAGTTTATACCTAACAGCAGGGCAGAATCAAATTTAGGTGTATAATCTTCTTTGTTCCCATTTTTGTATGTAGATGGAATGTGGTATACGCCCATGCTTGTGTTCACCTGGTGGCCAGAGACTTCACACCTTGTTTTCTGAGACAAGATTTCTCGGTGGGGCCTGGAGCTTGCTAAGTAGACTAAGCTGGCTGGCTTGGGATCTACTTGTCTTCACTGCCCTGTGCTGTGATTATAAGCACTTGCCACAAAGCCTGGCTTTTTACGTAGGATCTAGAAGTCAAACTCAAATCCTCATTCTTGCACAACAAGCACTTTACCAACTAAGCTATTTTCCCACTGCCCCTCTATACTCCAATGCTAGCTGAAACTAGCCACAGTTGTACCTATGACATCACAATTCAGTCACCGAAATTTTTTAACTTGGGGGATTTCTCTAGACCTCACTATTCTTTCTTTAATGAGACAAGGGTCATGTGGTCCAGGCTGGTCTCAAACTTTCTGTGTAGCCAAGGATAACCTTGAACTCTTGGTTCTTCTTCCTCTTACATGCCTGGACCATCACATCCAGTTCAACCTTAGAATTATAAATCCCACTATCAAATTAGTGAGTAAAGTAGAGGTCTTTTCTGGTACCTAAATCAGAAACACCAATAAAATTGCTTGTGCTCAAACCAATTGTACAAGGTTAAACAATTTATAAAAACCTTTAAATTAAACCTCTAGTAGAACAGGGCTTACAGAGCAAGCCTAACATTATACTGGTAAAGCAAGAAGTTGGTACCAGTCCTCAAACACAAAAGCCAACAGCAAGGCCAGCACAGATCCACTACCAAAGGAAGTTCTTATCTAGAGACTACAGAAAAAGAGATGAATCCAAGAAAAGGCCATACTCTGGAAACTGGCTCTGCCCTAACTCCTGGCTTGCTTCAGGCAGACAGGAAGGATGCTCAGGCTGAGAAGCTGATGGGTCTGTGTTCATTCACTCTGGGTCCAGTTTCAGTTTTACATGGCTAAGACAATTCATCATGATACGCCATTCAAAACCAAAGACTATTTTGTTCTTCAGTCATTTTGAAAAGCCAAAGACTGAGATTTTAAGGAGAAATCTGTGGTTTTAACAATCAAATATAATAGTAAACACAATCAAGAGCAAAAACAACACAAGTTATATGTATGATTCAATCCATGTTAAAATGCCCCAACAGGCAAATCCCTAGAGAAGTAGATTATCACTGCTTAGAGCAGAGGGTATCCGGAGAGGAAAGCAGCAGCAAAGGCTGCTGGGAAGAATTTGTTCAGTGTGGAGGAAACTGTGTTAAGTCAGATAGAGGGGACAGCCATACAACATCAGAGTGCACTAAAATCAATCGACTGAATTTAAATTGAGATGAAGTATAGCTCGGTATGGGGACACATGTAGTGATATATTGTTTATGATTTATTAAAGCTTGCCTGAGGATTCAACCACAAGCCATAGAAGCCAGGCACACACCTTTAATCCCAGCAGCCAGAAACTAGGAGGTGGTATAAACAACTTTAATCCTAGGACTCAGGATTAAGAGGTAGATGGATCTCTCTGAGTCTAAGGCCACCCAGATCTACACAGGAGTGAATCAGTCTAAAATAGAATTATAGCTCACACCTTTTATCCCAGGACTCATAGAGATATATGTCAGGGCATATCAGGATTCAGTATAAGACATTCATTCTCAAGTAATGCTGGAGAGAGGTTACAGTCTGAGGCTTGGTTAGAGCTTGTGGAGACAGGATCAGCCCATTCAGCCTGAGGTACAGGTAAGAAGCTAGTGGCCAGCTGCTTTGCTCTTCTGATATGCATCATGAAGTTTGAACCCCAATATCAGTTTCTGGGTCATTTATCAATTCATGTTACAGACACATGCTGTAATTCTTGCTTCTGGAGTCTAAAGCAGAAAGATTGTGAGCTTAAGGCCAGCCTGGACTACATAGTAAATTCCAGATCAGCCTGGACTACACAGTGAGATGGTCTCTCTCCCTCTCTCTGTGTGTGTGTGTGTGTGTGTGTGTGTGTATTTTTATGTGATAAAACATAAATTACATGATATAAAATCATTTCAATTTTATAAAAAGGGATACTACAAAAAATTCAAGCTAAATGTTCTTAATGTGAAGAAAAAGATATAATTTGTCACCCATGCATGGCATCTATACTAGGCATGCTTTATAATTTTATTTGAAACCAGCACTGCTAAACCAGTTGTGTTCCTATTAGTGTGCTAAATATATAAACGTGTCCATGTATATACACATAAACGCTGTTTTGTATAGCTGACAGCCTCTGCCTTTTTTTCTTTTGTTTTCATTTATTTACTTATTATGTATGTGTGTGCACATGTGACACGGTGAATGTGTGAAGGTCACAGGAGAACCGTTAGGTGTCAGTTCTCTCCTTCCATTATGCAAGTGTAATCTCAGCCTTCTTTTTAAATTTTTAATTAATTAATTTTATTACATATGAGTGTTTTTGCCTGCATGTATATCTATGCATCACATCCATGTAGTGCCTGAGGAGCTCAGAAGAGAGGGTTTGATCCCCTGGAACTGTTGTTACACACAGTTGTGAGCCGCCATGTGGATTCTGGGAACCAAATCTGGGTCATCTGCAAGAGCAACAAGTGTTCCTAACCACAGAGCCATCTCTCCAGCCCCATCTGCCTACTAATTCAAATATTTCCTGTTTAACTGTACTCAGATTACTGATTCTGTTCTTGATCAACTTGATACATGATTCTTTAACTTAATAACTTAGAAATCAGAGATTGTCTTTCAGTTAATTGGAAAAAAAAAAAAACTGATTGGCCAGGTAGTAAGAGCAACACAGGCTTTACTACCCAAATGTCATAAACTTTATTACAGTTTTTCTTACTGTCATAACCTCAGACTTTTTACATTATTGTTATAACTTGCTGGTCTACTCCGTGGTGCATGCCCATGGCCATAGCACTCAGAAGGCTGAAGCAGAAGGACAGCAGAGAGTTTGAGGCCATCCTGGGCTACAAACAAACAAAAGGCTGCAGACATAATTGGTGGTGGAATGCTTGCAGAGCAGGCTTAGATCCCTAAACGCAATCCCCAGACCTACAAGGAAAAAAAGATTAAAGTTTGGCGTTCAAGTGTTCTTCTGTAAGCAAGGAAATAAAGCAGCTGGGTGAGGCAAACACTGCTGTTAGAAGAATAACCTGGCCTTCTCTTTTATGGGCACTAACTGCTTTACCAGACTTTGGACAGAAAGCTACTATACAAAGCCATTTTACTTTACTCTACATTGTGAGACATAAAGAATCCCCTATGAGCAGCGGCAGAGCACAGTTGAGGGCAGCAGAAACTTACTACAGGTCCAATGTGTTTTCCCAAGTACTGAGCTGATATGATGGATGTGCCCATCACTACGGCAAATGTCAAACTGTCAGTAATGTCCTCCTAGCACTGAACAGATGTTTCATAACTTCTAACAAGAAAGGAATGGCTGAGAATATAACTCAGTGGTAGTGCTTATCTAGCATGCATGTGTCAGGCAAAGGGCTTGAAAGCACCATAGGATGAAAGTCAAAGCTGATTTAAGTCCATGGGAAACACTGACAAACTTCTGATGCTCTCTCACATGCCTCAAAATAATAACACTAAAGTGAGAAAGAGACTGGCATAAGAGAATGGGCTTTTTGCTCTTTTGAAACACGGTCTTGCTATATATATAGTCCAGGCTGACATCAAACTCACGGTGACCCTCCTGCCTCAGCCTCCTAAATGTTGAGATTACAGGTATGCAACAGTGTACATATAATGGTTTTTATTTTTTGAAATGTTCATTTATCTACTTGTTTGTTCTTAGATAAGCTGGTGTGGATAACTAAGGATGGCTTTGAACTTCTGATCCTCCTGCCTCTACCTCCTGGAGTGCTGAGATTATGGATGTACACTGACACGCTCAGCTTATGCAGTGGTGGGGACTGACCCCAAGGCTTTGTGCATGGTGGGCAAGCACTCTGCAGACTAAGCCATTCCCAGCCAACTATCTTTGGTTCCTGCAGACTTATGCTCATTTCATCAGGTCACACAAGATATTTCGGCGACAACTCTGAGGATGTCCATAGTGCAAGCCTCTCTTCGAGAACACTGAATCCAGTAGGTCCACATGCTGGGATGAACCCAGGGCTTCCTGCATCCAAGTAGGCACTCTATCAACTGAACTGCATCTCCAGTCCATGAGTGGGTTTTTAGAGCACTCCACTGAAAGACTATCAGAAAAATAGCTGGCCAAAGAGGCTGATCCATTACATTTGAAACTACAAAGCAGCTTCCCAAAGATGTTACCGTATGCTCTCGTGGGGGTCGCAGCAACACAGCTAAAGAAGAGTGGCTAAATCTGAGTTAAATGCTGAAGTGCCTGGTGTAACCTACTGAGCGTGTTAGCTTAGCTCCTGAAGCCTTCTGATACCATGTGATGAGCAGTTAAGGAACAAGACGCCTGGAAAAGAACACAGATTGGTAGTGATGCTCCACAGCTGACAGCTGTCAGTGCTTCTGGTTAACAAACCATTTAAAGAGTTTGGGGAACAACACAGAGCTGAAAGCTGTCTGCCAGCTTATGGTCACACCAAGAAAGCTCCAGCACCAAAGCTTGGGAAACTCAAGTTACAGGATTAGAAGAAACTGCCAGGCAATGGGGCCTGACAAGAAAATGCAGGACTGGAGAGATGGTGCAGCAGTTAAGGACACTGGCTCCTTTTCCAGAGGCCACAGTTCAATTCCCAGCACCCAAATAGTGATTCACAGCTGTCTGTAACTCCAGTCCCAGGGGATCTGACACCCTCTCTGGTCTCCTTGGACACTGCATGCATGTGATACTCATACATGCAGGCTAAACACTCATACATAAAAGAAAAATAAATCTTTTTATAAATGCTACACAAAAGCTGTATGTGCATGTATGTCTAATCTTTAAAGGCTCTTTCAGTAAGCAAAATGGAACTGTGAGTGATATAACAAGTATGGCTGCCTCAGTTTTCATTGACAGTATTTTTTTTTTCTTACATGCCATACATTCTCGTGTCCTGTCAGTAAAACACGGGAATCCTAAGTGTGAAATCTACCATCTTCTTTAGGACTTTCTATTTACCTGAACTTTTAATATTCACTGCCTCTCCTTCTTATGTCATGTGGAGATCAGAGGAACGCTGAAGAAGTCAGTTCACTCCTTCTACCACCTAGGTCGATGAACAGAACTCAGGTCATAGGCTCAGCAGAAGCAGCAGCAGCTGCAGCAGCAGCAGCAGTGCCTTTACCTACTGAGCCATCTCAACAGTCCCACTGCTCGCTCCTTTTTGATCAATGGAAATCATTCTAGTCAGGCAATGGTGGCGCATGCCTTTAATCCCAGCACTCAGGAGGCAGAGGCAGGAGGATCTCTGAGAACTTTGAGGCCAGTCTGGTCTACAGAGTGGTTCCAGGACAGAGGAAGCTACACAGAGAAACCCTATCTTGAAAAAAATAACAAAAAGAAAACTATTTTAAACATATTCCCCTCATAAGATTTTAGTCTTTTGTGCTCATTCTAGATATAACTAGAACAATTAATTACTTAGGTCCTTAATAAAGACTCAATAAATATCAACTGTTATGGCACCAGAAGAAATGGGAAGTGTTCACATACATTAGGTGAAAAGAAATGACAGAGAAATCTCTTTAAACACCAACATAATGTCAAAAGTGTCAGATCCATTTATAGACTTCATCAACTGGGAAACGTATGCATCTTGCACAGGAAAGCTGAGGAAAAAAGATGGGTAACCCTGTCTACTTCCCTGACCAGATCAATAGGAGTGGCCATCTTTCCTTTATCATTCCTCTCCCTCCCTCCAATACAGACCCTGAAAGGAGACAGTGTGCTAACTGCTGACCAGGAGATGGAGCCAAACATTACAAATTGACAATAACTTCTCTAAGAGCAGAATAAACTCACTGTACAGTCCAGGCCGGTCTCCTTCCAAGCAGTCCTGCCTCACCCTTCCCAATGCAGAGATCACAGGCAGGAGCCACCACATCTATCAGAAGGCAGGAGGATGTTTTGTTTTGTTTTGTTTCCAGATTGCCTTGAACTTACTATATAGCCAAGGATGACCTGAATCTTCCTACCTCCATCTTCCTGGGTGTTTGGACTACAGGTGTGCACCTTCACACCCAGTTCATAAGGTGCCAGCAACTGAACCCAGGGCTTGGTGCATGCCAGGCAAACACTTGACCAATGAGTATATCCCCAACCCCATGATAAGACAACATGAAACGTACAGGTCCAGAAGGAATCACAGCCTTCCCTACGTATCCAGTAAATCCAAAACAGCCAAGTTCCAAGTCCAGAAAAAAACAAATCAAAGCTGTGACTCATACACAGAGCCAGATTTCTTAGCTATGAAATCACTCAAGGAGTCAAGTAGTAATTCAGTTAAGAGTATAAACTATATGGGGGGGGGGGATATCATGTGGTGGTGTGTGTTCACATGCAAGGCAGAGAGACTGGGGCTACAGGTACATAAGGGATCATGCCCAGATCTTTACCTGAGTTCTGGGAATTTTTGTTTTGTTTTGGTTTGGTGTTTGGTTTTTGAGACAGAGTTTCTCTCTGTAGCTTTACAGCCTGTCCTGAAACTTGCTCTGTAGATTAGACTGGCCTCTAACTCACTGAGATCAGCCTGCCCCTGCCACCTGAGTGCTGGAATTATAGGTGTGTGCCACCACCACCCTGAGAGTTCTAGGGATTTGAACTCAGATCCTCATGCTTGGACACCAAGCCTTCTTACCCATCTTCTTAGCCCTGCCCCTGACTTTGTGAGTCTTTTTTCTCCCCCGCCTCCCCCCCCCCCCGCCTTTTAAAAAATTTTTCCTCCCTTAATCCTCCCTTTTGCTCTTCTTTTTAAGGCTGAAGTATGTTTGGTTTTTTTTTTTTTTTTTGAATGTTTATGTGTTAAGTATCCATATCAAATACTACAAAAGAAAACAAAGATACATAGGATAGATGCTTCTTCAACATAGAAGTCTTTAATATTGTGAGAGAGGCAGGTTTTTCTAAGCAATTTAGAGAGGGGAAAGTTACTTTTAAAACAATACACTGAACAGCTATTTTCTGTTAATGAAAAAAAGTGATAAATTTTATTTTATTCATTTAGTTTTATATATGTGGGTGTTTTGCCTGCATGTATGTCTATGCACCATGCATATATAGTGCACACAGAGGCCAGAAGAGGGTGTCAGATCCCCTGGAACTGGAGTTACAGCCAGTTGTGAGACACCTTGTGGGTGGTGGGACTTGAACCCAGGTCTACTGGTAGAGCAGCCAGTGCTCTTAACTACTGAGCCATCTCTCCAGCCCTGAAAAAAAAAAGTTTTGTTTTTTTGTTTTGTTTTGTTTTTAACTAAGCTGAGCCCAACATGTAGGAGGCTAAGACATGAGGGATGGTAGGTACTAAGTGTGAGACTAGCCTGGACTACAGAGTAAGACTGTGTCAAGCCACCAAAGCAAAACAAAATATGGGATATTAGCGTGGTATTCAGGGATAGACATATTTAGTCTGATGACTCAAATGTCAAGTGCCTTTTAAATCCAACGAGAGGCTCAGAAGACACTTATTATGGGAGAGAACTTGCTTAGCGTTACAGGGCTGCACAAAACCCAACATGGTGGTTCCTGCCTGTAATCCCCACACTAGATAGGTAGAAGTTGAAGAATCAGAAGTTCAAGGTCATTTTCAGTTCCACAGTGAGATCAAGGCCAGTCAGAAGTTGTGTACCACCATACCTGACCATGCCCAAGTATTAAGAGGAAAAGTACAAGAGCTTGTGAAATGTAAACACACTTCATAGATATAAAATCTTAATCTCTCTTTATCTCTTGACTATAAACACTAAACTACTGATTGACTCCTTAGATTCTTCCTCACTTAAAATTCCATGCTCTGAATTGCTGTTTCATTTTCTCAAGGTTGTTAATTTAAATTCACCTTTTTACACCAAAATAATGACAACTGAACCTTGTATCCCAGGCTAGCCTCCAACTCCTGATCCTCCAGCCTCTACCTACCTCCAAAATTCTAGGATTACAGCCGTGTTCCACAATACCTGGCCATCTGAACCATTTTAAATGACAAAATATGGTGTCTGTAAGTCTTTACAAGGAAAACTTGTAAAGAAAATATTGGCCTGCCTTGAGGCTGGGTATATGTAGCTCTGTATAGAGGAGGTGAGGAGCATTGTGAGACCCTGATTTCAACTCTAATACTGGTCCCCAAAAATGGTATACTTAAATTATGCAAGGGCAGTACTGGAATAAAAATTTCATGGACAGGTAAGAGCTAAGTGACTTTAAACCAACCAACTCCTTTCAACTAGCAATGCAGGCAAACAGGTGTCCTGTGTGACCATCCCAAATGCAAAGAATATACCAAAAGGAGATACACTTATCAATACAGTAACTTTTGATGACTGGTCGGGTGACACCCTTGGGAAAAGGTCTCTATCATTCTAGTGTCTTGCTTACATAACTGCTTGCAGTTGGACAGATGTCAGCTCATCTCTACACAACCATCAGTTGCACAACAACTATCCACTGAACACGTATGGGTGGTTTTTTTTTTTTTTTTGGTTTTTTTTTTTTTTTTAAGTAACCAAAACAAACCTCCAAACAAGAGAGAGGTACCTCTGTAATGAATCATGGAATGAAAGAAAAACACAGCCAAGCACCAGGACACAGGCCTGTAATCACAACAATAGAGGCAGGCTAGTTCAACAGACTGGCTGTATTCTGAGTTCCAGACCATCCAGGACTATATAACAAGATCCTGTCTCAAGAAAATACAAAGAATTAGAAGAAACAAACAAACCACCAAAGAAAATAACAGAAATGTAGTATAGAAAACAGATAGTTTCTTTCTCTAGGCAGTGGTCAGGCCTGAGGCTTGCTCCCATCACTAAAGGCACATAAGTCACTGCCAAGGCCCTGAGCTCAGAAGTGAGAGGAGGAAGCTCCACCTGTGGCAGAAACTTCTGCTTTCCCACTGATATCCAAATTTTCCTTCCTTCTCAGTAGCATAAACCCCATTTTATTGAGGGCAGCCACATCTCCAGCTTTGCTTCCTTGAAGCCTGAGCTTTGGTTCAGGGAGTCTTCAATGAGAGAGAATGCATTTTTCTTTGTCTTTGCCTTGCTGCCTGGAACCCCACTGTGACAGTGGAGGTCTGGCAGCCATCTTTGATTTTGAGAACTATGGGAACCTTAGGGGCAACAGATCAAAACTAGATTTGGTCTCTCAGACTACTTTACAAAGTCACTCGGCCTACTCTGAACTATTACTTCAAGAATTATTTTAGATGTTGGAGAGATGGCTCAGCACTAAGAGCACTGGCTGCTCTTCCAGAGAACCTAAGTTCAGCTCTCTGCATCCTCATGGCTGTTCACAACCGCCTGTCATTCCAGTTCCGGGGATATGACACCCTCCTCTGGTCTCTTGAGGGCACCAGGAACACACATGGTACAGACATGAATGCAAGCAAAACACACATACACATGAAACAAAATTTAAATTTAAAAACAGAGCTATTTTATGGACTAGAGAGATGGCTCAGTGCTTAAGAGCAGACACTTCTCTTGACCCAAGTTCCACTCTAAGCATCTATTTTGGACGGTTCATAATCACTTGCAATTGCAGCTGAAACTGCCAGGCTGAAATACCTCTGGCCTCTGAAGGCACTCATGGGAGCACACATACACTTTCACATTAAATTAATTAAACCTTTAAAAAATTACATCGGCCAGATGTGGTGCCGAGTGCTTATAATCCCATCACACAGGGAGCTATGGCAGGAGAATTGCTGTCACCACAAGGCCAGCCTGACCTACACAGAGAGTCTTTACTTTCTCTCTCATAAAGAAAATTATTTTAAATGACAAAAAAAATCTGTGTGTTTAAGCCACCACTGTGTCTGGGTTGTTGGGTTTTTTGTTTGGTTGGTTGGTTTTTTTTTTTTTTTTTTTTAATTGTTGTTATTGTTTAGGGGTTGTTTTTATTTATTTATTTATTTTGAGGGTTTTTTGAGACAGGATTTCTCTGTGTAGCCCTGGCTGTCCTGGAACAGGCTGGCCTCAACCTCTCAGAGATCAGCCTGCTCTGCCTCTTGAGTGTTTGGATTAGAGATATGTGCCACCACCAGGTTTCCATTATGTCTGTTTTCTTTCCTATGTTTTATTACTGTTGATGGTGACAGCTGTTTTTGTTTGGCACAAAAGACAATTCTTCACTGAACACTTACCTTGAGACAGGCTAAAGGTTTTACCTTTGTTTTTTTTCTTTTTTCACAGATGAGGCCACTGAGATCTCTAGGGGTAAGATGATCTACACAATATTACGTTTTGGAGAACAGATCTTGGCTCCTGGCCCAGTTTTTTCTCCTTGAAAAACTGACTCTTGGATTCTGAATGGAGAGAGATTAAACATAACAATGAATTATAAACATATCCTTATTTAGTGGCAACAGTACACAAGAATATGTGCTATTATATACATAGTATACCATTAGTAAAAAAAAAAAAAAAAGAAAAGTATTAGTGGCCCATGCCTTTAATCCTAGCTCTGGAGGCAGAGGATCTTGGTGAATTTGAGGTCAGCCTGGTCTACAGAGTGAGTTCCAGGATAGCCAAGACTATGAAGAGAGCCTGTATCAAAAAAATGAAAAATGAAAGAAAAGAAAGACAGAAAGAGGGAGGGAGGGAAGGAAGGAGGAAGGAGAGAGGGAAAACAAGAGAGAGGTATCATGTTTTTATGACCTGTCAGTTTACTGGTAAAATAAACAGTCAAAGGCCAGAACAAACAGATCTATATACAATGCCTAAGTTGCACCATACTGGACAAACTCAGGATCACAGCATTTGTTTTTCTCAGCAAATACACAGAGTATGACAAAGACTGTGCTGGTTTGAATAAGAATGGCTACCATAGGTTCATATATTTAAAAGCTTAGGGAGTGGCACTATTTGAAAGGATTAGGAGGTATGACCTTGTTGGAGGAGGTGTGTCACTGGGGGTGCTTTGAGATTTCAAAAACCCAAGCCAGGCCCAGTGGCTCTCTCTCGCTGCTGTCTGTGGATCCAGATGTAAAAACCTCAGCTCCTTCTGCCTGCATTTTGCCATGCTCGCCAATATGATGATAATGGAATAAGCCTCTGGAACTGTAAGCAAGCCCCAGTTAAATGCTTTCCTTTATAAGAGTCACCATTGTCATAGAATCTCTTCACAGAAATAAAACATGGGGTAGCTTTTTCATTTTTTTAACTTATTTGTTTTTATTCTAGGTGTATTGTGAGTTCCTGCATGTAAGTATGCATGAGTACCACCTGCATGTCAGGTGGTCCTAGAGGTCAGAATTATTGTTATATGTAGTTGGAGTCACCATGAGGACAAAACCCAGGTCCCCAGCAAGAACAAGGAGTACTCTTAACCTTAAGTCATCTCTCCAGCTCCAAGGATAACTTGTTCTGGTAAGGCCTTACCTGGAAAATCAGGTATGGTGTTACACAACCTGTTGATCCAGTATGAAGGAAAAAACAGGGGACCAAGGCCATCTTTGGCTATATATAGAGTCTGAGGCCAGTCCGGGCAAAATGAGACTGACTCAAAAATAATAATAATAATAATAAAGAATTAATAAATTCTTTTTTTAACTTCTATTGATTCTTTGAAGTTTTCACATAATGCATCCTGTTCCCGTCCATCTCCCCCCAACCCTTGCAACATCTAACCCCAAACAAGATTTAAAAGAAAAACGCAAAACCAAATATGACAAAATAAACCAAAGCAAAACAAAAAAAGAAAGGGGGGAATAAAGGGGAATTTAATCACAGAAAAAAATAACAAATTCTTAACTTAAATATTTCTTTATACTTACTACTACCTTAAAACAATTAACTTGGAGGTGGTAAGATGGCTTAGTGGGTAAAGGCACTTGCCACCATGCTTGACACACCTGAGACCCAGAACCCAAATGGTAGAAGAAAGTTGACTTGGGAAGTTGTCCTCTGACCTTCCACACACAAGCCATGTTACACACATACAAAAATAATATTAAAATATTTTAATTAAACTGATCCCAGTTTGTCACAGATGTGTTATATTATTATTATCATTATTATTATTATTATTATTATTATTATTATTATTATTATTATATTTTATGTGTACGTGTCTACTTATCTGAATGTGCACCATATGCACGAAAGTGCCTGTGGGAGCCAGAAGAGGGCGTCAGAGCCTCTGAAATGGAAGTTACAGGCAGTTGTGAGCAGCAGTTCTGGGAACTGAACCCAGATCCTCTGCAACAGCAGCAAGTGCTCTTACCCACTGAGCAATCTCTCCCTGCCACAAAGATCAAAACCAGTGCATTTCAAAGCCTTTTCTGAAACTCCACGACATAAAACAAGACACACATGTTTAAACTCAAGGCTGAACAGAAGTCTTTCTATGTAGTCTGCAAAGAAAATAAGCAAATCAATCCCCTTCAAATTTTAGTGACAGATGTCTTTTTAGGTGGTGTATTAAATATAAGACTATCTATATAGAAGAGTGAGAATATGCAGGTTATATTTTGTACATGACTTCAATACAGCATAGTAAAAACAAAGAAACAGCACATTGAACCCTAGCCTCATTCATTTATTTGCTAGTTACTTGCACTTTTCTCTCCTCCCTCACTTACCCCAGCCTGAAATTGAATGGATACTGAGCAAGAGCTCTACCATTGAGCCATACCCTTAGTCTGCGACTTGATTTCCTGAGTCTTGATTTTCCTGACCATAAGACTGAATTAAATTGGATGTCATAGCTACTACCTGTAATCCCAGAATTCAGGAAGGTAAGGCAGGAGACTGCCTTAAATTTGAGGCCAACCTGGGCTACATAGTAAGTTCCAGGACAGCCTGGGCTACATGAAATTTGTCTTAAAATTAAATAATATTTATTTTATTAATAAAATGTAAATTACTTTCAACACATTTTATTGTTTATTCGTGTGTGGGGGGGTGTCATGTGTGTGAGTGTGCCAGGAGAGGCCGAAAGAGGGTGTCATCCCCTGGTCTGGAGTTACAAGTGGCTGTGAACTGCTAGACATGGGTACTAGGAAACCCAACACAGATCCTCTGGAAAATCAAGCATTCCTAATCGCTGAGCCAGCTATGAAGCCCACATAGTATCACTTTCAGTAATTCTTTTTTTTTATTTTTCCATTATTTATGTATTTACTTCATGTATGTGGACATTCAAATAGAAGTCAGAGAAGAACCCAGAGGAGTCAGTTCTCCTCTTCCTCCTTGATACGGCTATGGGACTGAACTCAGATCATCAGGCTTGGCAGCAAGGACCTTTACCCTCAGACACATCTTGCTAGCCCTTCAATATATTTTAAAAACTGGCACTTGGCCCTTCCAGCTCCCAAATACTCAAATATTTTGCAGACACCAGCCACTTAAAGGGTCCTTAGAAAGTAGGATATAATTTTAACATATATTATTCTACCATCTGACAGCAAAGACACAAAACATATGACACTAGAATTAATGCCCATAATTAATAACTACTGATTTGAAAAGTGCCCTAATTGCCTTCTTATGATTTCAATTTGTATTTATGAACACAAACCAACTTGGTAAAAAGCATGCTGAATGTTGGGGCTTGGTGGCACAAATCTATAATCACAGGAGGCTGAGACTGAAGGATTTCAGTAAGTTCCAGGCCAACCTGGGCTACATATGGGGTCTGAATCTATCCTGTCTTAAACAAACAAATAAAAAGTATACTGAAAGAATATATAAATTGTGTAAGGGGTTGGAGAAATGGCGGTTGGGGAAAGAGGCGTTAAAGAGATGGCTGTTGGTAAACTGTTAGCCACATAAGCATAGGACCTGAGTTTGAATCCCAAGCACCCACATAAAAAGCCAGGCAGGCTGCATGCCTATAATCCCAGCATTAGGGAAGAAGAGACAGGAGGATCCCTGGGGCTCCTTGCCAGCTAGTCTGGCCACATAGGTGAACTCTAGGTCTCAAAACATATGGTGGAAAGTGATAGAGGAACTGAAATGGACCTCTGGCCTACACACACACACACAGAGAGAGAGAGAGAGAGAGAGAGAGAGAGAGAGAGAGAGAGAGAGTATGAAAGGAACAGTAAGTACCTTGGGAGAACAGAGAAAAGTAAACATAACAGGGGCTCCACCACAGGTCGGTGGGTAAAATCAGAAAGCCCTAAGAAGAGCATCTGTAAATAAATCCGAAAGGAGGCAGATAGGTGGGTTTTTTGTTTGTTTGTTTTGGTTTTTATTTTTTTTATTAGTTCAAATTAGGAACAGGCTTGCTTCACATGTCAATCCCTTCTCCCCCTTTCCCCTCCCCCCCTAGATAGGTGTTTTTAAATTAATTTATGGATATTTATGTGTAGGTTAAAGGACAATTTACAGGAATTGGTGACTTCCTTCTATGATATGGGCCACAGGGGTCAAACAGAAGGACATCAGGCTTCCCTGCAAGAGACTTTATCCACTGAGCCATCTAGATGGCTCTCAGAAATGAATTTTTAACCTATACCAGACAAACCAGATGCTGAGAGCTTCTGTGCTCACGTAATAACTAGAGTGATTCTATCTGAGATTTCATTTGTAATTCTAAATTTCCATGATTTTAATATTTCACACTATTAATTGTGTTAACCAAGGAACATTCATTCATTATTTGTTGAATTTGCTTGAGTTATATAAAACTATAACACAACTTAAAAGAGGAAAACTCCTAATGCAATTTCTAAGAAGGACAAGATAAAATAATCTGTGTATTACTAGAGTCAATTACTTAACAAAACCAGTCAGGGAAGACCTTAAGAAGCAATTTAAATACCCAAAAGCTATCTGGTCCAAATGCCTGACACAATTCCTATCGACTCTTGAGTTTAGGGCAATCCCAACAGTTTAAGCTATCCTATAGGGAAATCCCACAATCAAACATAACTCACTATAACAAATATTTCCATTTAAGCTGTGTGTGTGACTACTGTCCATGCTAGTATCGGTTTCTTAAACTCAGTGGTAAAAGATCCTCCTGCCTCAGGCTCCCCTAAAAGCTGGGATTGTGTGAGTCACAGCTTCCTGTCTTTTGTTAAAATCAGGGTGGTTTTTTTTCCGGGGGTGGGGGAAGTATTTATTTTATTCATCCACAGATTTAACAGAGCCTTAAATAAAAAAAAAAACTTAAGATAATAGCACACAGCATTCAATTTATGTAAAAGGTATAGATTATCATAACCAGGGTTCCTGTTCATTTTCGTTCTCTACCCCTCCACCCGCTTCTGATTTTGCAAAATACTTGCCATGTAAGACCACTGCCTGCATCAACCACAATAACCACATCAGTCCACCGAGTTAACATTCAGCAGGTGCAACAAAGTATTATCTTTCTCTTCCTCTAAATCGAAAGGGCTCCTCTTTCGCCTAATTTGTCACTTTGTGGCAAACGATACTACAGCTGGCATAAACTTTCTCCTTAGTGGCAAAAGATACTGGCTTCACATACCCCGGGGAAGAGCTGTGTTCCTGGGCCTAGCTTTGCTCCGCGGCGCTGAGCATCCGCACCGAATTGATAGGTCCAGAGTCCTCACCAGTGGGCATCCCCCTCACCCACGAACCCCGCCCCAGTCGTGGTCCAGCACCTACACCGCCTGCTTGTACCACCGACCCCGAAGAAAGCTCAGGTGCCCTGTAGCAAGAGTAGCGGTAGAGAGGACCCGGAACCTGGGGCTACAGCTGGGAGACCCTCCCCAGTCCCTCAGCCCACAACTCGGCCCTCTAAGCTCACAGCCCGGCAGGATAAGCGAAGACCTGCGTCCTCTCCCCCTCGGAGCGGCCCAAGCCTCCCCGAGGCCGGGATTTGCACCCAGCTCCGTGCTACTGACCTTCTCTGCAGGTTTTCCGCGTGCGAGGCTAAGCTGACTGATGCCAGCCGCGCGAACTCCAATCTTGCCCAGCCCACGGCCCTTCGCCGTGCTCTATTCTACAGCCTCCTGCGTGCCCGCCTCCTGGTTACCATGGTGACAGCCTCCGCCCCCGACAGCAACTAATTGGTCCGGCTCCGGATCGCGGAGGACGCCTATTGGTGAGTTGGTACAGGGAAGCGCCTACGCCAAGGAGCTTCGGGAAGATCTAGCCCAAAGAGCCTAGAGGGACGTGGCGCTCTCTGACGCCAGCGAGGAGGCCGTGCCTCTTCCTTCGCTTGCTGTTCTGGACTAGTTTGTGGAGCAGGACTTAGGCGGAGAGGTGCTGCCCCGGGATCTACCACAAAATCTTAGGGATAGCCAGGTTTTTGGTCTCTGCCTGTTCCTGCAGCGCACAGAGTGGTGGAGAAAAAGGTGGCAGGCCCCCTGCGGATCAGGAGACTCGGAATAGTATTTAACCGTACCCCACCCTCGTTATCCTGGGCCTTGAGTCACTGTGGCTAAATTGCATCTACCTCATTTTTATCTTACTCACATCTTCAGATATAGCTTTCTCTACTCTCTGCCCCGTGGAGTGGAGAGACATCTTCGTCTCATTTTAACCATGGGGCTCTTAGATGCACATGGTTGGAGGGTTAGAGAAAACCCTTTAGAGCCCTTGACGCTGGTTTGGAAGCTTCAGTACCAGTTACTCACACCTTACTGATCTTTAATTTTTTTTCTATAAAAACAAAAATGGTTCTAGGTTGTGTATTACTGGTCTCCTTGCCGCAACTAAAAGCTAACAAAAGCAATTAAGGAAAGAGGGTTTATTTTGCCCACAGTTTAAGGGTGCGCTTTCAGTACGACCGCAGAAGCAGCTGGTCACAAGGCATCCCAGTCAGGAAGCAGAGAAATGAATGCTGATGCTTAGCTCTGTCTCTGTGTATGTGTCTCTTTCTGTCTGTCTCTGTCTTTCTCTCTAATGCAGTAGACCACTCTGGAATCTACAGTTGGTTGAATCTACAAGTGTAGAACCCACAGATACAGAGGAAGGCAAACTCCAGTGGAAGCCACTGTTAGCAAGATGCAACATAGGTTGCAGGCGCCATTAGGGACCAGACTTCCTCTCTTGCAGCACTCAAGTTGCCTCTAACCCATCATTTGGGGCAAGGTATAAAAGCACTGTGCTTCCATTTCCTTATATGTAAAATGAGGACTATAACTAACACATACACACACACACACACACACACACACACACACACACACACACACACCTCCCACTTACAGCATAGCCAATCAACCGAGAAGTGGTTGGCACATTGAAAGCAGTAACTGCTGTTTTTGAGCTGGTGACTGAACTGCTAAGACTATACTCAGCTCTAGATTTTAACTCTTAAACACCTCTCATGCATTTACTTAGACTAATATTCCGAGGTTAAGCTCCTTTTGTGTTTTAGAGGGATAGTTCTCCAGTTTTTGTTTTTTGGCTCTGCCTCCACTGAAGGGTTAATGGCAGAAACATATATAAGGAAATTAATAGGTTGAACATAATGACACTTGAGGAAGATAGAAGGTTGTGGTGTAGGGACACTAAATTTCAACTTGAAAAACACTGGAAATACTACCTACATCATAGGTGTCCTTAGTAACCTTTAGTTGATTTTACACCCCATCACTGTGAAAATTACTAGACTTGACAGGCATGGTGGCCCACACCTTCAATACTAGAATTTTGTAGGTGGAAGTAAGAAGAATAGGAAGTCAGGGCCAGTCTGGGCCATGTATGACCCTGTCTTATGAAACAAAGACAAACAAAACACTAGACTGTAAACACATTGAAGGCAGGAACCGCCTTGAATATGTTTTATTAACTATTATCTAGCACAAGGACAAATACTATCTGAACAAGACACAAAAACTGGGTGTAGCTTTTCTAAGGGCAGACCTTAGAAGCCCTGGTGGTGCTATGCCTGAGTGATTTGTAGAAATCCAATGGCAATCAGGAAACCTGGCAAACAAGAAGATGAGATTCACCCAATGACGTAAGAAGATAATCGCATGTGGTGACTGAGATGGTGACACTTTCTGGGGTGATGGCAAGGAGAAGACAAGAAAAACAGGATGAACAGTGGCCATGAGGATAAAGGCCTGGAGTAGTAGCTCATGTCTTAAATCTAAGCACTTGAGAGACTGAGGCAGAAGAATCAATGTTAAATTTGAGGCCAGCCTGGGCAACAGTGTGAGATCCAGTCTCAAACTCTCACACTAAACAATACTAAATAAAAACCAGAAGAGCAGTTCTTACAGTAAAAATGAATAAAGAAAAATAACATCAGTAGAGAACTTCCCTGGTATATTCAAGGTCCTGGTTCAGTCTTCAGCACTGAAAAAAAGAAAGGGAGAAAGAATGGTGGGAGGGAGGGAGGGAGGGAGGGAGGGGGAGGGAGGGAGGGAGGGAGGGAGGAGGAAGAGGAGGGAGAAGGAGAGTCCTGAATGCATCCTATTATCTGAGGAATTTAAGAAGAAATATTACTTCTTAAATCAGGATGGCTCAGAGTTTCATCTCTAGGACCTACATGGTGGAAGGTTGTCCTATGACCTCCACATGTTCACTGTGACATGTGCTACTCCCCACCCCCAAACACACACACAATGTAGTTTTAACAAGAGAAATAAATGTTGCTTAGTAAGTAAAACCTGAAACTTGGGTTTTAGTAAGGATGGGGAATTTCCTGATAGGGAGGACAGAAGAACAGCCAGTTCATGGCACAAGTCAGGATCCATCCCCAATCCAGCCTCAAATGCTTGGCATTTGTGTCTGGTCTTGAGTTTGCTATCTGACTCTAGGCCAGGTGTGTGTTCTTTCAGAGTAACCAATCAGTCTATCATGTAACCAATAAGTCAACCTCTGAATGGAGAGGTAGCATGAGCAGGAAACCAATATACCTGGATTAAAGGGTGGGGGAAGGATTTTTTTTTTTAATGGGCTGGCCACTGGGAGTTTGACCATGCTCCAGTGAGTATATGGGCAACACAAATTGGACATTTTTGTTTGCTTTATTTTTTGTTTCTGTTTCTGTTTCTTTTCTTTTGGGGGAGGTCACAAGGATGGGGGACTGACTTGATGGGGTACATAATGTGAAATTCCCAAATATCAATAATCAATAAAAGTATTATGTTGGGGGTTAGGGGAACAGCTCCAAGATGCTTGCTGCCTTGGGCAGTCCACCCCATTGCCTTTAGAAAGTGCCCTTACTTAACATTATTAACTAAACCCAACTCCATTCCTATTAGCTAATGTCACTCAGCAAGATTCTAAGCAGTAGTAGTTCATGCTGCAGAGATAGTGAAGAGTAAATCAGCAGGTGCCTGGCATACTCTGCTACAGTGATGTGTTAATAGGTATTTCTGCACCTGTAACCTGGGGGTCGGATGAGATGCTGGAGAAGGTACTGGATAGATTTTATCCTCTCTCCTCACACACCCTCTGCTTGTTACCTAGGAAACCCTGGCTGATTATTGCCTTCATGGGATGTGGCTCAACTTGATCTATACAGTTTGATTCTTTGATTTCCAAGGAAACCTAGCTCAGCTAAGAAACTCAAAATGAATTTGCTGGAGGGAAGGCAAGAAGAAAAGGAACACATCTAAGCAAACTGGCAGCTCTGAGCCCTGCCCCACAGTGTAGTTATTGGTACCTCAGGAGAAAGGGTGGTGTAAGAAGCTTCTAAAGGATTGGATGTTTTTGTTTCTCGTGTGTGTGTGTGTGTGTGTGTGTGTGTGTGTGTGTGTGTGTGTGTGTGTAATATTTATGTACATATATTGTATATATTCTAATGTCTTGTTACAGGTTCTCTCTCTGTAGTTCTAGATGCCCTAGAGTTCCATATGTAGAACAAACTGGCCTTGAACTAGTGGCAAACCTCCTGCCTCTGTCTCCTGACTGCTGAGATTACAGGCATGTGCCACCATGTCCCACCTATTCTGGCTTTTTTTTTTTTTTTTGGTTTTGTAACAGCCCTGGCTTATATACCAGACTGGCCTTGAACTCACAGAGATGCAGGTGCTCACTGTCTACCCAAGTGCTGGAATTAAAGGTGTGCCCCACCATGCCCAGCCTATTATGACTTTTTAACACTGCAGTATGCCCCCTCTGTAGTCTTCTTCCAGGATTCAACATGACATTGGCTGATCAGTTTGTTACAAAGAAAGGCAAGCTCTTTGTGTTCAGAAGACGGAAGAAGACTCCAGATACATTAAGTACTCAGAAACTAAAAAACTCAACAGCAAACTATGGGAGCCAAGACTTACAAATTGTATTAAAGTTTAGTTCACAAATCAGCAACCTGTGGCTATGGGACCAAATTACCCCACTGCCTGCTTTTGTAGATAGTTTTGTTGGCATACAGCCATATTCAATATTTACACATATTACATACACAGTATCTTTACATAGTGTCTCTGGCTACCATGGTATTGAAATGGCAGATCTGAGGAGACATTTAAAAACCTTTCAACTCTCAAGACACAAATTATGAGCCAGGTGCAGTGGCATACACCTACCTGTAATCCAAGGCTGTTCAGGAGACTGAGACAGGAGGATTGCAAGTTTGAGACCTGCCTCATCTTAAGCAAAATGATCTTAAGATAAAATGTAAAAAGACTGGAGATATATCTCAGTGGGAGAGTGCTTTCTTAGCATGTTTGGCATCCAGGGTCATGGAACAAGAAAATACTTGGCCTTTTACAAGGTCAGTAAATCAAGGTCTAGATAATTCATGAAGAATCCTATTTTCAGTATCCTTAGTGCAAAAAAAAAAAAAAAAAATGCTTCACTGTCATCAAGTCCTCTAGTCCATTACTTCTCAGTCTTTCATGTATATACAAACCTCTTGATGTATTTTAAGTTATTGTTATTATTGTGATTTTGTATGTGTGTGTGTACGTGCATGATGTGAGTGGGTGGCCAGAGGACAACTTTTGGAGGCTGTTCTCACCTTCCAACTTTAATGGTTCCAGGGATTGAACTCAGGGAAGAAAACACCTTTACCCACTGAGCCATCTTACTGGCCCTAGAGAGCTTGATAAAACACAACTTTTGATTAAGTAGGTCTATGAGGAAGCAAGAGATTCTGTTTCTGACTAGCTAGTTCCTGAAAAAAAACAAACAAAAAACTTGGTTCTTGTATGTTGTTGTTTCCTTCTTTATTATTATTCATTTATTCACTCATTTATTCATTTATTTGAGACAGGATTCCTCTATCAATTGTTCATCTCTGATCCCCCTTCCACCTTCATATTGCACGCTAGAATTATAGACACATATCACCATGCCCAGCTCCATTTAGGTCTAGCATCATTTCTAGTGTCATTTCTTCCCTCATAACCTAATTTAATGTCTGTGGTTGATCTATAAATCTCTCCCACACAGGCATCTGCTCCCTTGCCTTTATTTCCCTCTGGAGCTCTCATCTGATACAAACTCAGCCTTAGGTGAAGCCAAAGTGCTCTCCACCTGTGCTGTGGGAGAAAAGTCACCAGATAGCTATCTCTAAAGTCATAGTTACATGTAACACGAATAGTAAAAACCCAGAGACTGATACTGGGGTTCAAACTTCAAGCTGAAGATCAGAAAAGCAAAGCAGCCAACCACTAGCTCTTACTACTACCTCAGACCAAAAGGGTTGATCTTGTATCCACAAGCTCTCCTCCAAGCCCCTTACTGCTGCCTCTCCTCAACGTGGCTGAGAACTAAATCTCAGAATACAGCTTAGGGCTGGGATTAAAGGCATGGGCTCTGTCAATCTTTTAGACTGATTCACTCTCATGTAGCCCTGAATGGTCTTGAACTCACAGAGATCCATCCTGAGCTGTAGGAGTACAGCTAACTAATGTGGCTGGCTTTGCATTCGGATACTTCATGCATGTATCAATATACAATATTTGTATATAATATACAGAAGTCCAATCCAATATAAAAATATTTAAAACTAGTTAGTAGTTGCTTTTTTAAAAGTAGATTCAGTAATCTACCTTTTTTATCTTATCATATGTATATCCTCCCTTTTTTTTCTTATTAGAGTAGATTCAATAATCTACCTTTTTATCCTATCAGTCACACTGCCCAGCAACCTTCCAGCATCCCTCTTCACCTTCCTCCTCTCACACCCTCCATGCCCACCCCACACATCTTTGGACTTCTTCCTCCCCTCCCACTCATTTTTAGCAGATAACCTGAATTGCCTTTGTTGAGAACTTCCTTCTGTCAGTTTGGACACTCTATTGTTTTTGTTGGGGTAAAGGGTTGTCATACTAGGATGGAACTCAAGGCTCACATCTTGGGCAAATGCTCTTAGACTGAATTTCATCACCCAACCCAAGTTGTTCACTATTTTTGTTTTGTTTTTCTTTATTTGGGGATTGATAGGGGGATCAGGACCATGCGCAGCTCAGATTAGCCTATGTATAGCCAAGGATGACCTTAAACTCCTGATCCTCCTGCTTACAGTTCCCCGATGCTGATATCACTACACTCCTAGTGACATCATGAATCTTTACCTCAAAAGCAGAAAATACAGAGGTCACAGACTGGGCAGGAGAGGCAGCAAAGAGCCTCTTCTGAGAAAGTTTTCGATCTCTTTCACAGTGGCCCTTCAAATCACTCTCTTCACCTCAGGGTATCCTGGGATAGCCAGTGTCCCACAATGGGGGAAACAATAGTCATGACTGGCCTGTGCCAATCACAATCAATCCCTTTCTACACTGTTACCCCCACATCAAATTTGGGGTCCATTAACAAGGAAGAACAGAGTCGAGTAGTTGATTAGGCAGTAACATTGTGCTTGCCATATCTCAGAATCAATCTGCAGAGCCTCATGACTCTTTAGTCCTTTTTTCTTTCTGCTCATGTGTAACCCAAAAGGCAGTTGGTTTGCTCAGATGACTTTGTCCCCCTCTGCCTAATGGCTCCATTCCTTTCTTCGGTTTATTCCTCTCCTTTACTGTGATCCTTCTCTGCCTGTAGAGTCACCACCTGGGCCTGTGAATATGGTACCAGAGTTTCTCCATCTTTAAAAGTCCCTTTCTATTGGGTAAAGAAATGTGATTTAAAAAGAAAAAAAGAGGAGTAACATATTAAGTATAGAATTCAATGACTTTAGTGCAAAATTCTTTCAAATTTCTATATACTTAAAACTTCCATAATGTAACATTGGCAAGAAAAAAATCCCTTTTGTGACCCTTTTGTGATACCAAACCAACCTCCAAACTGTTTTTCTGCTTATTTTTCAAAACTTTAAAATTTATTTTCAGGCAGGGTCTCAGTTTGGTATCCCAGGCTGACCTATAACTCTCTATATAGCCCAAGCTAGCTTCAAAACCATTATAATCCAGGGAGATTGCTCAGTGGACACTTGCCTCTCAAGCCTGCCAATCTGAATTCCATCCCCAAGCTATAACAGGAAGACAAAACTAACTCCTAAAAGTCTTTCTCTGACCTTGTGCTGGCTAGTTTCATGGCAGTGTGATACAAGTTTGAATAGTCTGAAAGGGAACCTTAATTGAGAAAAATGCTTCCATAAGATTGGGAAGCAATCTGCCTAGCATAAATTAGTGATCAATGGGGGAGGGCCCAGCCCATTGTGGGTGGGGTTACTCCTGGGCTGGTAATCTTAGTTATATAAGAAAGCAGGCAGAGCAAGCCATGAGGAGCAAGCTAGTAAGCAGCATCCTACCATGGCTTCTGCATTAGCTCCTGCCTCCAGGTTCCTGCCCTATCTGAGTACCTACCCTGACATCCTTCGATGATGAACAGTAATGTGGAGGTGTAAACCATTTCCTCCACAGTTTGCTTTTAGTCGTGGTGTTTTATCCCAGCAATAGTAACCCTAACTAAGACAGACCTCCACCTGCGCATTGTGGCATGTGTATTCACACATACACACACACAACTACTAAAATCAATACTACTAATAAATACTAATAATAAATAAAATTCAAATTTTAAAATTTACTAAAAAAAAAAAAAGCCAAATGTGAAGATACATGCCTTTAATACCAGAACTTGGGAGGCAAAAGTAGGCAGATATCTGTGAGTTCAAGGCCAGCCTGGTCTACATGGGAAGTTCTAAACCTGCCATAGTTACATGGTGAGACCCTATCTAAAAAAAAAAAAAATTACAAAACTATTTACGAGGCAATTCTCCTGCCTCGTCCTATGTACTAGGTTTACAGGCATGAGCCACCACATTCAGGTATTTCTTATTTTTTTAATTATTTTCAATTATGCATATGTGTGTTTCCATTTGTGAGTATGTGTATATGAGTTTAGTTGTCCATGGAGGCCAGAGTCATCCTGCATCTGGAGTCACAGACAGGTGTGAATGTCTGATGTGGGGGCTAGGAATCAAACTGAAGTCCTTTGAAAGAGCAGTACAAGCTTGCTTTCTTTTTTAGACTTACTTAAGTGTATGAGTATTTTGTCTGCATGTAAGTTTGTGTACCATGTGTGTTCCTGGTACCCAAGGAATTCAGAAGAAGGCATCTGACTCACTGGCACTGGAATTTTGGATTATTATGAACTGCCATGTGGGTGCTGGGAACCTAACCCTAGGCCTCTGCAAGAGCAAGTGCTTCTAACCACTGAGCCAACCCTGTTAGTGTTCACATTTATTGAAAAGTTTCTGTTGGGAGCCAGGCCCATCCAAAGCTTTCCCTGAGACACTGAAGTATGGGGGTAGAACATAGTTCCTTGTCTAAAACCAGGAACATGCTTGGCAGAGACAGTAATAGCCTGGGGCCAAGGCCTTGGGAGAGCTGAGATATGGGATCCTGAGATGCCAACTTTTTCCTTCTCTGGGGCTGTGGTTATCAATCCCAAGGCTGCTGCCCCTGGTCTGTAATGCATTTGGGAGATATCCTATGTTGCTTCTGTGCAGCACTACTTGGTTACTTCCTTTGACTTCATCCTGTGATATGATAGCTTTCTGCTGATTCTGTCCCCTTTTCTCCCTGCAACCGGAATGTCAAATGTTGTACTTCCTAATAAAGTTGTTTGCATGAGTCACCAGCTTGTGCAAGACATCCTGATCCCAAATTTTCCTGGTTTCTATGTATGTATGTTTGAGGGTTTTGTTTGTTTGTTTGTTTGATTGTTTGTTTGTGTTTGCGTTTTGTTTTGTTTTGAGCAGGGTTTCTTTGTGAAACAGTCCTGGCTATCCTGGAACTCATTCTGTAGACCAGGCTAGCCTCGAACTCACAGAGATCCACCTGCCTCTGCCTCCCAACTTCCTGGCTTCTTATTTCTGACCCACCTGCCATCCTCCCTCTCAAGAACCTGTCCCTGAAGAATGGTCCAGGTCAGTTTCCTTTCTCTATGTACTCACCTCTCTTTTACTCAGATTTTATTACTCTGTCTTCCGTAGCCACTTCTTTTCTGAGACTGTTTCTTCATAAAGTCACCATTGGCTGGATGTTTCCTGTTTTCTTCTTTGTCTCCTTTTATTTCCCTCCCCTCTGTTTCTGGGCCACCATGACATGAACTGTTCTGCTCTGCCATGCCCCTCTTACCATGGAGAACTGACAGTTCTGAGGCTGTAAGCCAGAATCAGCCTCTTCTCCCTTAAGTTGCTCTCCCGGGCACTTTGGTCACATTAACACAAAGTCTAACTAATACATTTGCCACAGAAATGTTTTCTTTGGGAGATGTGGAGGTTTGCTTCTGGAGCCCAGCTGGGAGACATGTGCTTAGTTCACAGCCTTCTGCTGTCACCTGCTTCAGAGTCCACCTCAGCCTGAGAGCCAGAGTCATGATTCCCATCTGATACCAGACTGCCAGGCAGTAAACTAGCAGGCTGGTAGCTTATGCATCCCATTTATGGGAACTCTGTAACTACAGCTGTTACTCCGGAGCTCCTCCCTTGGCTGGAAGAGGTGTGTTTTACCTCACCATCTGCCAACTACCAACTCAGAATTCTCCTTCCGTCTTTCCCCTGTTGCAGAAATTCCCACCTGCCAGATCTCTAGCAACTGGCCCTGTCTCAGCATCCACTCCTTCCCAACCTACTCTGTATTCTCTCTGCCCTTATCTCAGTAAATAACATGTGCTCGGTTGCTCAACTGAAACTCTGAGTCAGCTCTGATTCTCCTTCATCCCACATTCTAATACACCAGCAGGTTCTGTCTCTTCTGCCTCCAAAATCAGTCAATCTCTCTATCTCTGTCTCTCTAACCATCATCATCATCATTGGTCCACTATAATCCCTTCTCCCTTCTCCACAGTCCTTTAAAAGATGGTACTCACTCACTGAAAACAATAGCTCCTCATCTAAACCCTTTAAACTCCTCACTCTGTCTGTCAAAGCCCTGCATGTCACTCTTACATTCTGCACCACATCCTTCTACCCTCTCTGAGTCACTACACTTCAGCCATGTCAGTTTGTCTGTTCTTTGGAAACCTTCCCACCTAGGACCTTTGCCCAAGTTCATCCCATTTCAGAAGAGTGGCTGATTCTTCTTATTCACATTCAAGTACTGTTACCTCAGGCTACCCTGCCAGCTACCCAACCCAGTTTTCCTGTCTCCTTTATCACATATTCACTCATATACATGGGGGAAGTAATTTTTCCTTTGATACAGAGTCTCTCTATCTCTCCCTGGGTGTCCTAAACCTGGCTGTATAGACCAGGCTAGCCTGGAATTCAAAGAGACACACCTGCCTCTATCTCCTGGGTGCTGGGATTCAAGGCGTGTGCCACCACGCCTGACTACTTAATTTTTTCTTCTCTTTCTCACTTAGTGTATAAGGTTCATGATGGTATAGACCATATTTGGTTTAGCACACAGATCCTAATCAACACGTATTTGTTGAATATATAAATGAATACAAGAAAATTATCTCAGAGATTATTGCTTTTTTCTCTTCGTGTTTTGGCAAATAAATTTCAGTTTTTCTTTCTTTTCCCCTTGAGAAAGAAAATGGAAAATTCAACTTCTCCATTTTGTTACTATGCAGATTAACATGTAGGAGATAAATATTCATAGCAATAAATCATATATAGATCTATTTACAGTGGACATAATTTCAAGAGCCCCTTTAAAGTATGCTATCCCTGCCAGAAAAGGTCCTAACATGCTAACAACAGCGAGCTCCCTTCCTATTAGCAATCTTGCCAAACCTGCTCCCCCCAAAAAACAAAAAGCGACAACAGCAACGTGTTGGGCAGCCTTTCCACCTGTCCTGAGGCCAGACTGAAGACAGTCCTGCAGCAGCAGCTGGAGTGCAGAGTCCCAACTGCAGTGTCAAGACTCAAGTCAGGACAAGCAGAGTGTTTCTTCTGCTGTTTGACAGAGCATTGGTTGAAAGCAATGCAGCTGAAACTGCAATTAAAGGTGGTGTTATTCCTCTAGAAAAATCCTTAGGAAAAGTATTGCAAGCAACAATAGTAGCTGTGAGATTAGACCCAAAAGGAAGGAGAGATTCAACCAGTTGGAGACAACACAGTAGAAGACAACACAGTAGTTGTAGATGATAAGGGCTATTTCTCATTTAGAGCCAGTGGCATCCTTGGAAAGCTAGCTCATTCCACTCCAATGCTGAACTGTTTCATCCTGTGAATCATCTCTTAGCTTCCTTTTATGATGAACCAATGAATGATGTCTAAATTAATAACATCCATAACCTCGAAAGTTTAGTTTCTCTGTAATGTTAAAACATTTCTAAATAAAACAATGTAAATTTTAAAACACATGTCCATATAATAAATGAACCTATGATCCCAGCATCTTGGGAGTCTGAGGTAGGAGAATTGAAAAGTATAAGGCCTGCCTCAGGCATAGAATGAGTTCAAGGGTGGCCTGGATGACTTAGTGATACTGTGTCCCAAAACAAACAAACAAAAGCATGAACCTATGGATATAGCTCAGTGGCAGAGTGAGCCTCCCCAGTGAAACACACACACACACACACACACACACACACACACACCTCAAAATAGAATCCTGAAGCATATTGTATTCACTACATTTCTCTACATTTCACTACATTTATGACACAATACCTGACAAGCAACTCAAGAAAGGAAGGCTGTATTTCAGCTCAGAGTTTAAGAAGGGATCCAGCCCATCTTGGTGGGAAAGGAATGGCTCAGGAACATGAGGTAGCTGCTCACATTACATCCATAGCCAGGAAGCTGAGAGATAAAAGAAACAGGAAACAGGCTATAAAACTTCAAGGCCCAACCCCACACTGACCCACTTTCTCCAACCAGTCCCCACCTCCTAAAGGTTCCACAACCTTCTGAAACAGCACCACCAGCTGGGGGTCAAATGTTCAACTATATGAGCCTGAGTGGGGAACATTGCACATTCAAACCACTGTATAGAATATATTCTATAAATTATAAGGACTATAACCATTTAGAATAAATTCTAATCATGCAGTAAGATTACCCAGGGGCTGGAGAGATGGCTCAATAGTTAAGAGCACTGCCTGCTCTTCCAGAGGAGCTGGGTTCATTTCCCAGCACCCACATGGCAGCTCACAACTCCAGTTCCAGAGGATCTGTCGTTCTTACACAGTCATACATGCAGGCAAACACCAAGGCACACGAAATTAAAAAAAAAAAAAAAACTAAAAAGAAATTATTTAAAAAATGTTAGCCAATAAATCTGTGTGTTATAATTTTTGCTTTATACCAAGGAAAGACCTTAGAATAAACTGCATAAACCTTGATCCTAATCCCAGAATCTTCATTCCATAAGACTTAAAAGTATGGATAACCTCTCCCCTTAGGAATAGATGGTATATCCAAAGAGCTGACTCATCGGAGAATGCCTGTCATTCTTCACTATGATAAAAGCTGGGCACTGGGAAAGTAGTACAATTTGTAGGGTACTTCCTCGTGTGCATGAAGCCCTGGGTTTGATCTGTAGACCTGCATAAACCAGGTATGCTGGCATGCTCCTGTGACCTCAACATTGAGAAAGCAGAGCTGGAAAGATGAGAAATTCCAGACCAGCCTGAGTTCCATGAAATCTTACCTCAATCTAAAGCCTGGCATGGTGGCCCAAGCTTGCACTCCAAGGAGTCTGAAACAGGAGGACTGCCAAAAGGATGGTGCTGTCCAGGCTGGCATCTGACTTGAAATTATGTTAGCCCACACACAGGATTTTGTATTTTCTTTCTCCTAGTTAGTTGTCATATTTGGGGTTTCTGGAATAAAAAGTAGGATTTCTGGGTTCTCTTGAAATGCTGGACTCCTGACAGCCAGTGGGCCTACATTCCTCAGGCAACAGTTGGCTGGAACAAAAGAATAATGTCCATCTTTGCACAAGGTTCTCTTAGTTTACCATCATCCATCCTGTAGCCTACATATTATCTATCTAGTGGTAACAGGAGAATCAATGTTTGGAAATACATAGTAGAAGGGGGAAAAACCTATGACAAAAGAAGGGGAACCTAGATTATAGCCTGCCTTGGTTAGAGCTAAGCCTGCAGCTCTAGCCACAGATAACATCTTTCTGGTGTTATGCTAAAGGAGCATATGCCAACCCACTTAAAAATCCCAGAACTGGAGGCTGAAGAGGTGACTCGGTGGTTAACAGCACTGGTTGCTCTTGCAGAGGACACAGGTTCTGTTCCCAGCACCCACATGATAGCTCACTACCATCTGTAACTCTAGTTCCAGGGTATCTGATGATTTCTCTGACTTCCATAGTATAGGACACAATGTTTATATGACGCACATATAAACACACGGGCAAAACATTCCTATTTTTTTTTAAATCCAAGTACACTGGAGATGGGGGTACAAGTTAAGGCAGGAAATAAGGGGGACCCTAAGAGAGACATACATGGATCCGCTGAGAAGAGGAAATGGAAAGATCTCCTGAGCAAATTGGGAGCGTGGGGAGAGGGGGGGGTAGTAGGGGAGTATGGTGTGGAGAAGGGGAGGGGGAGGAGAACATTAGGGATCGGTAAGGTCTAGTTGGGGGAAGGACAGAGAGGGAGAACAAGGAAAGAGATACCTTGATAGAGAGAGCCATTGGGCTTAAAGAGAAACCTGGCACTAGGGCAATTCCCAGGAATCCACAAGGATGACCCCAACTAAGAATCTAAGCAATAGTGGAGAGGGTACTTTAAATACCCTTCACCCTATAATCAGATTGATGACTACCTTAGTTGCCATCATAGAGCCTTCATCCAATAACTAATGGAAGCAGATGTCAAGATCCATAGCTAAGCACTGGGCCAAGCTCCTGGAGTTCAGTTGAGGAGAGGTTGGAGTGATAATATGAGCAAAGGAATCAGGACCTTGTTGAGGAGACCCACAGAGACAGCTGACCTGAGCAAGTGAGAGCTCACTGACTCTAGACTGACAGCTAGGGAACTTGCATGGGGCCTAACTGGGCCCCCTGAATGTGGGTGACAGTTGGGGGGCTTGGACAGTTTAGGGGGTCACTGGCAGTGGAGCCAGTATTAATCCTTAGTGCATGAACTGGCTTTCTGGAGCCCATTCCCTATGAAGGGATACTTTGCTCAGCCTGGAGGCAGGTGGGAAGGCCTTGGTCCTGCCCCAAATGATGTAACAGACTTTGATTTCCCCATGGAGGCCTTACCATCTCTGAGAAGTGGATGGTGTGTGGGGTGGGGAGAGGGTAGGAGATGTGGGAGGGAGGGAGGAGGAACTGGGATTGGTATGTAAAATAAAATTGTTTTAAAAATAAATATAAAACAAAAAAGAAAGAAAAAGAGACACTAGTATCCAAAAAACAAAAAAAAACAAAACAAACAAAAAAAAAAAACCTACCACAAATTTTGGGAAAGTGGTGGTGCATGCCTTTAATCCACCACTTTAATCCCAGAGGTAGAGACAAATGGATTTCTGAGTTTGAGGCCAGTCTGGTCTACAGAGCAAGTTCCAGGACAGCCAGGGCTACAGAGAGAAACCTTGTCTTGACAAACAAAAAACAATACTACAGGTTTCAGGCGACCCTGGATCCCAAGCCAGTCAGCATTATAGAGTGAGAGCCAGGTTCAAAACAACAAACAGAAATAAAGTACTTGAGACAATAAGTAGATTCAAGATGACTCTGATCTGTTTCTTTAAGTCTTAATTATTATTATCTGGGTGTGGGTGTGTGCCGGAATTTATGTATATGGACCATCTACATGCAGTGCCTGAAGAAGCCTGAAGGGGGTGTCAGATCCCCTAGAACTAGAGTTAGAGGCGGTTGTGAGCCACTTTGTGGGTACTAGGAACCAAACCTGGTCCTCTGCAAGAGCAGCAATTGCTCTTAACTGTTGAGCCTTCTCTGCAAGACCCCACATTTCTTTTTCTTATATTTTTGGTTATGAGTCTAACCTTTAATGGGTGAGCCATCTCTCCAGCACAAACCACATTCTTTTTCTTAAAAGCAGAAATGAAGTTGTGATTTCTATATGAAAATGTCCTTCCTTGCCGGGCTGTAATGAAGCACACCTGATCTACAAAGTGAGTTCTAGGACAACCAGGGCTGTCCTCTCTATAAAGTTGTTTTTGTTTTTGTTGTTTGTTTGGTTTTTTCCTTGGTTTTTGTTTGTTTGATTTTCGAGGCAGTATTTCTCTGTGTAGCCCTGGCTGTCCTGGAATAGGACAGGCTAACCTAAAGTCAGAGATCTGCCTGCCTTTGCCTCCCAAGTGTTGGAATTAATGGAATGTGTCACCACTGACTAGTTTACTATTTCTTTTTTTTAATTAAAATACAATTATGTTATTTCCCCCTTCCCTCTCCTCTCTTGAGCCCCTCCCATGTACCTCTTTGCCTCAAATTCATGAAATCTTAACTGTTGATATATTATACATATGTATATAACTTGCTTAGTACATATAATGACATATATATATATATATGATTTCAGAGCTGACCACTTGGTATTGCATAACCAGTGTGAAGGGGGGTGTGTTTTTGGGAAAGACTTTTTCTCCCTCTCTTAGTATTCTTTAGTTGCCTGTAGTTCCTTGACTGTAGTTGGGGCCCTTTGACTGTGGAGACTTGCCCTTTCCGTGTTAGCATGTCTCTTGGTGTCATCCTTGTTCAGGTCTTGTTGAGGCAGCCATGTGGTTAAGACTCTCTAGAGTTCATGATCAAGGACTGGAAGAGCATGCTGCACATACATACTTTATGTAACAAATCCCATCCTACTAGTCACTTAAATGGATCGAATCAAGAAACACTCAGAGTACTAATGAGTCATGCCTTAGGGTGTGACCTGGGCATGCTTGTGAGGGCTTCCAAGGAGAATTAACTGTGGAGGGAAAGTCCGCCCTAAGTGCAGGTAGGATTATCCCATGAGTTGGCATCCCAGTCTGAATAAGAGAAAAGGCAGCCAGGTGGCACAAGACAATAGACCCAGCACTTGGGAGATAGAGACAGGCAGGTCAAGTTCAAGGCTAGCCTGGCTACATGAGAACCTGTTTCGTAAGACAAATTCACTGTATAGCTGAGGCTGGCTTCAAACTTATCACCATACTCTTTCTGCCTCTGCCTTCCAAATGCTGGGGTGACAGGCACATGTTACCATGCTGGCCCAAGAAACCATTCTTAGATCATGTTTCCATTGAACTTTGAAGGTGTCTTTATTATACCTTTATGGTATTTACAGTAGTTTTATTAATTTATTAATCTCCTTTGATAGAACTAAAGGCAGAACTTTTGTGTCTCCAATGCCTAGAAATGTAAAAATAGCTGATAAATATTTGAATAATAGTCACCGACAGTATAGAAACCTACTAAGACATAGGTTAATGGGGTGGGACCAAGCTGGGACATACCATTACATAATTTAAAAATTGAGTAAGTAGATGAAGCAAAATATGTCATGAGAAAAAAATCTGTGAGGTTATTTGATGACACCATTCTGGAAGTGTTGAGTTTACTTAGGAGCTTCGGGGAAATCCTCCCCTGTCTAAGCCTGGGCGCCTACTGCAGCATCTGCAGCATAGGACACTAAGTGCCTGACAAATAGACTCATCAGTCTGAGAATAGGCTAGCACATTCCAGGATTTAGATCACACTAAGCCATGCCTTAGTATGGGTTAGTCTGATCTGGGTTAGTCTGAGGGAGTTTAATTCTGTGCCAAGCTGCACAGGTGTATGGGGCTGGTCTCTCAGTGGAGGTAAGACAGTGTTGTCTGTGAACCCACATGCCACTTTATACTGAGAGTGTTCTGCCTGGTTTCCTGTGGGACCATCAGCTGGTGCCTGAATCAATAGGGATCTCTTCTGAACCCATGTGCTTAGAATAATCTTCATTGGTCTGACCTTTACTATGGGTTTCACTTTGAGCTGTGGATTGGTTTGGCATTTTGTGCGGCTCTAGAATTAGCCCTTAGCTGAGATAATGAACAAGGTCAAACCACAGACTATGGCCAGAATTCAAAAATAAATGAATCACACACTATCTGCCACCACAGCTGGCCTTCAATCTCCTTTTCCTCATTCCTCCTGCAATTATTAAGTCCTGGGATTACAGACATATGTCATTGTATTGAAAAAAAACTTTTTAAATAAATATTAAACTCTAGTTGATTTTTGTTTGTTTTTACCATTTAACAACTAGTAATTCTGAAATGACTTTAGGGTAGAGAAAATAAATATATTTTAGTTATTTCTGGAGTCCTCACTGTCAGGCAAAAAAGCAAAGGCACAGAAAGAAAGCCCAGAATAAAGTCTACAGTACTGGATCAGAATTGGAGGGATCAAGATGAACATGTTTTTATATAAATGAATGGGTAGATAGGTAGTAAGTTTTCTGGGGCCTCTGAAAAGCAAGTTCTGGTTTTTGGTAGTTTCTTAATTTGTTTTAGGTTCATTTTTTTTTGTTTTGTTTTGTTCTGTTTGTTTTGTTTTTCAAGATAGTTTCTCTGCATAGCCCTGGCTATCCTGGAAGTCTCTCTGTGGCCTCAGACTCAAAGGTGCACCTGCTTCTGCTTCCCAAGTGCTGGGATTAAAGGTGCGGGCCAACATGCCCCACCTCTAACAGAGTATTGTTCACTTCTTCCTTCAACCCTAACCTTCCCTCCTATGTCCTTCCCCATCTCTGTCTGTCACCTAACCATAGAGATTCTCCAGTATTCTTGGGTTGAGCAGACATGTTTATTAGCAATGTCTGGAGTTTCCTCCCTCTCAGTATTTGCACTGTTTCTAGTATTCACCGATCCATTTGACAGGGAGAGAAGTAATCCAACAGAAACAGATCGCTACACAACCCCTGAGCCCATAGATTGAGGCCCATCGTCGTGGAGGATACTCAGGGCCACAGTATGGGGTATACTGATTAGTGGTGAAAGAAAAGCCATTAAGCAACCTCCTAGTATTGTACAGCCCCCTAGAAATCCAGTAACTCAACTGAGAAAGATGGTGGATGCCTGAAATCCTAGGGTGGTGGAGGCAGCAAGATCAGGCATTCATCCTCTACTATGTAGAGAACTTGAGGCTAGTCTGAGTGGCACAGATCCCACCCACCCACCCACCCCCCCAAAAAATAAATAAAAGAAAGAAGGAAAGAAACTAAATAACTGAGACCTCTGAAGAATGAGCAGTCATTCAGGCACAGGAACCTGCATATTACTGCCTCCAGATTTCAAGCTGTCCCTAGAGCCAGATAAATCAGAAGGTACTGAGTATGACTCTTTTCAAACTTAGTTCCTTAAGTTCTAAAGTTCAACAGTGTCTAGCTGATTTGATGTTTTTCCTTTGTTAGAAAAAAATCCATAGACATTGGTTAATTCAAGATAGTATGATCAAGAGAGTCGGTATACTGACTGAGGCATTGTGGTCCATAACAAGGATCCAGAACTCCTGAGGCAGAGTTTGACACCAGCCTGCATTATGTAACAAGCACCAGGCTGGCCAGGGATACACAAAACTGTCTCAAAAACAACAACCAGCATGCTTTTGGGGGGGGGGGGTAGCACTTACCTAGTGTGTGTGAAGCCAATCTCAATCCCAGCCCCCAGAAAAACAAGATTGGTGGCAGCTAGAATATAGATCTAGGTCCCTGGCATATTTTCTGTCCTTAGAAGGAAGGACAAAGTCCCATCTGTGAGGCTGAGAAAGTCCATCTGTGAGGCTGGGAATGTCCCACCTGCAAGGCTGAGTGGCCTTGGGAGTTTCTATTAGAGACTGAGCAAACCATTCTGAGAAGCCATTTCAATGTTTGTCTCCCTAATTCTGCCTCAGACCTGCCCTACTCGAAGTACCAGTGAGAGAAGGCCCCAGGTGCAGAACTCTGTCTTGCTGATCACACAGATGGACAGGCACAGCTTCTGCCCTCAGGCCACTCACCTACCACAAAGGTACTATGTGGTCTTAACACCACTCATTTTCACCATGCATGAGAACTTGGCCACTTTCATGTGGTTCTGTAGCCTCATTAAAAAGAAGCCTCTGACCACAATAAGTTAGCTATGACTGAAGTCAAATCACCCAGAAAAATGACTATTTCCTTAAAGGAAGTTAATCTTCGCCCACGATCTTCTGTGGCTTTCTCCTGGTTTGTTTTCAGATTTAGAGCAGGGAAGTCATATCTGAAAAGAATGGGAACCTGAATGGCGCTATGGAAAGTGTCTCCAGCTAGAAGTCAGACATCTTAGCATGGAGTCCACACACTGCAGCTCTGACACCAGGCATGGTGGGTGGCTGCTTCACATCTCTAGGCCTTGACTCATTTTCTGACACTCACAATCAAAAGCAGCTTTTCGTGGCATCAACGGAACATGAAGGCTGTACACCAGGAAGGCCTTTCCCTGTTTCTGCCGAAGAGGAAACTGAGCTGAGTATGGATAAAGTAGTGTGGCAAGGTCAGGCTTCTAGCTGAGATTAAAGTGGGTCAGAGTGGACTTGTGATAGGGAATTAAGCCAGGCTCCAAGCCCTGGCGTGCCTGCAGGGTGTGTTAGTAAACAACAATGTGCTTTGCCTAATACACGCTGTTCTTCCTTTTTTTAGACAGTTCCCTTTGAAGAAAATAAAGTCCTTCAGTGCGTTGTGATTTGCCTTGAGGGATACAAGCTTTTATCTGAAGTTGTTGGCTGGCATAACTAAATCCACACAGGTTTTAAGTGTGGTTTGTGGGAAACAAAACGAGTAAAACTTCCTAAAAGATGAAAATTAGTTACTTTTATAATTCAGCAAGATGCTAGCATGAAGCATAGAAAAGGATATTAAATTACCTTGTTTTTTAACTTAAGAATTACAATAGAGCCAGGTGTGGTGGTACATGCTAGGAATCTCAGAAACTGGGAGTCAGAAGCAAGAGGATCAGGAATTCAAAGTCAATCTTGGATACATGGAGAGTTTGAGGCCTGCCCTGAGTTATGTGAGGCCCTGTCTCAAAAACAAACTTCTTTTAAAAGAAAAATATCTAAAGAAGGGGCTGGAGAGATGCTCAGCAGTTAAGAACACATACTATTCTTGCAAAGGACCTGAGTTGGCTCCCAGCAACCACATTGAGCCACTCCCAACCACCTTAACTCCAAGGGGATCCAACATGTCTCTACTCATGTTTACATACACGCACACAGACACACAGAATTCAAAATCAGAAAAGAAAAATGTGTGTAGCTGAAGATAGCCTTGGACTCCTGATCCTCCTGGTCTGCCTCCCAAGTGCTGGGATCATAGGTGTACACCACCTCTGCAGCTGGTTCCAGACCTTATCTTTCTAAACCAAAGAAGCAGAATTCTACTAACTCCAAAGCAACCAACACCATTCCCAAGCACTACTTCCACTCCCCCTAGGTCTTGACCAGACTTTCCAACCAGTTTCCACTCAGCTGCCTGGCTTTGCCTTTATACCCCTCTCTCCCAGGACTGTGCTCAAGCACCTACCCACTCCCCCATCCCCCCCCCACCCACCCCCACCCCCACATCCCTCTACCTTGGGCAAGATCTCTGACTTAAGCAACAGTAGCCAGTGCCCCTTCTTGATTAGCCTTGGATTAAAGAAAGGCAAACTGAAACAGGCATCACTACCCTCTCCTGGCCTTGGTCTAGGTATAAAAGAGCAAGCAAGCAAATCCCTGGATATAAAGTGCTCAGAGAGCTGGAAACTTAAGACAGTAAACACTGATAAATCCCTATTGTGAGCAGGGTGTGGCACATACATGTTATCCTAGCAGTAGGGAGCTGAGGCTGTAGGGTCATTACAAGTCCCAGGCCAACCTGGGTTAAATAAGGAGATCCTATTTAAATAAACAAATAGGAAGGAAGGGAGGGAGAAAGGTTGAGAGAGAAGAACAAGACAGATGATGTGTCACAGGTAGAAGTGGCAGTTGCCTATACTTTGCACTTCCAATTGCGATATCGGGAGCAGTGGCATCGGTATTACATGGGAGTAGTTAGAAAGTCAAGTCACCCACCTCAGACATAATATGTCTAAGGCTTTAATGGATTTTTAAAAATCTGTTTAAAGTTGTTTGGTTGAGAGACAGGTTTTTTTGTTTTTTTGTTTTTTCAAGACAGGGTTTCTCTGTGTAGCTTTGGAGCCTGTCCTGGCATTCGCTCTGGAGACCAGGCTGGCCTGGAACTCACAGAGATCCGCCTGCCTCTGTCTCCCGAGTACTGGGATTAAAGGCATGAGCCACCAACGCCCAGCCAGAGACAGTTTTATTCTGGAGTTCATGCTGGCCTTAAACTCAATGTATAGCCCAGTCTGGCCTTGAACTCACAGTAATCCTTCTGCCTCAGCCTCCCAAGTATTGGGATTGCAGGCATGCACTATGGCACCTGGCATAAGCCTACATTTTTATTACATTCATTTATTTATTTCATGTGCATGTGGGCACACTTTTACCACATCATGCATGTCCAGGTCCAAGGCCAACTTTTGGGAGTTGATTCTCTCCTTCCACCATGAGAATCCTTGGGTCAAACTCAGGTCATCAGGATTGGTGGCAAGCATCTTTACCCACTGAGCTGTCTCAAAAGCTCAAATCTACATTTTAACACCCCACCCTTGGGAATCTTGGGCATGCATTCTGTATTTGTCTGCTAGGACTGTCACAACACCATACCACAGACTCAATTATCAGGTCCAACTTCCAGCACTTAGACAAGAGCTAGCATTCCTCAGGAATCTATGGTTCCCCTCTACCACAGTCAGGCAGAAGAGACTAATGAGTACCCTTGGTGCCTACGAGCATACCAAAACATATGCTGACCTCCCAGTTTCCCCAGCTGGCCTCTGGGCTAGGTTCCAGTACCCAATATGATTTTCCTCTTGTTGAGATGATCTTAAGTTCAATTAGAGAGTTGTTGGTTACTGCCAAGGTATGAGTGCCACTCTTGCACCTTTGGGGATATTGTGCCAGGGTGTATGTGGAATTTTTACCCCAATTACTGTAGAGGCAGAAACAGGCAGACTCCTGAGGGTTTCTGGCCAGTCAGCTTTACCTAAGCAGCAGGTACTAGGTCAATAAGACAATTTTGTCTTTTTTTTTTTTTTTAAGGTGTCTAAGGAACAGTACCAGAGTTAGTCCGGTAAACACACAGGTGCACAGATAAGTGCTCATCCAGTCACAGACAGGGAGCTGTCACTGTCACAGAGGTTACACACTAGAAGGCAAATGCCTCTGTCTCTCTGTCACCTACCTTTCTTCCCTGGAAGGCTGATTCTCCTTCAGGATACCAAGTTTACCTGGAATGTCCTCCCCCAAATGATCTCATTTGCCCCTAGAGATAGAAGCTTTTGAAGTAGCTCTACCTCTTCAAACTTTGCTTCTGAAAAGCAATCATTTCTCCTGTTTTCCCAAGTCTGAGAACTTTTGCTAACTCTCCAATAACAGCTTATAACATAGGTCAGTCCTGTGATCTTATTCAGTCCTCATAACACACATAGACACATTATCCCCACTTTACAAATGAGGAAATGGGGCTGCAGTGGTGTTAGGTAACTTGTTTAATAAAGAATATTTGGAAATAGGAGGTCTGAATTTGAGCTGGCTCAAAAGCCTGTGGTGTTAGTTCAGCAAAATGAAAATGATCTCCTTGGCTTTTTTCCTCAGCTCCAAAGCTCCAAAGCTGCCTTTCCCACTGTGATCTAAGAGCACAGGACTGACTTGTGTTCCTTCTCCTGTGTGTGGTTTATGGGTCACATGTCAACTACATCACTATGATTACTGTAAATTTTCTTTTTTTTTTCTTTTTTGTTTGTTTTTTCGAGACAGGGTTTCTCTGTGTAGCTTTGGAGCCTATCCTGGTACTCGCTCTGGTGACCAGGCTGGCCTCGAACTCACAGCGATCCACCTGCCTCTGCCTCCTGAGTGCTGGGATTAAAGGCATTCGCCACCAACGCCCAGCGATTACTGTAAATTTTCATTGTCATCAATTAACTAACATTGAAAGCTCTACCTGTGCTGGGTGATTTAATCTTAACCCCCCACAAGCAATTTTGGCCCTTAAGTACTTTCTATAAATTACGAGAGTGTAGTAGCACTCATCTGTAATCCCAACACTTGAGAGAAAAAAAAAAAAAGAAAAATGAGAAGTTCAAGGTCTTCCTTGGTCACATAGTAAGTTTAAGGCTAGTCTTGGCTGCATGAAATGAGATCCTGTCTCAAAGGGAGGGGGGTACATAAGAATGAAAGAATTTTTGAAAGAGGCAGTATGGTTAGTATGGTCAACTTTATAAAAGTTAAAATGCCCTGGGAGGTAGGCCTCTGGCTGTTGTGGGGATTATCTTGAGGTGAGAAGACCTACCCACTGTGGGTTTCACCATTCCCTGGACAGGGTATCCTGGATGATACCCTGGAGATAGAGATACAAGGTACAAGTGGAGATAGAGAGCTAAGCCTTAGCATACTCCAACTCTTCTGACTGGACACAATGTGGTCAGCTGCTTCTGATACCATGACTGTGACTTCCTTCTATGATTGACTGTAACACGGGACTTTGAGCAAAAGAAACAGAGAAAAGAAACACTTGTCACTAGACAGCAGCCACAGGGTAGTCCCTTGTGATTCCACTTGAAAGGGGAAGTGAAAAGAGAGAAAGCTGCTGCTGCACAGGAAGCGCTCTTCTTAGTCAACTCACTGTGTCAGACTACAGTCCTATGGGAGCAATAGAGCTGTGGGAGTTCCCCTGGTCATTTTGAGTTTTAACACCAAGTATCAGCCTTGTAACCACCTCTGACCCACCCAGCATCCCAATGCTATATAAGAATATCCTGAGCTGAAGAGATGGCTCAGAGTTTAAGAGCACTGACTGCTCTTCCAGAGGTCCTGAGTTCAATTCCCAGCAACCACATGGTGGCTCACAACCATCTGTAATGAGATCTGGTGCCCTCTTCTGGTGTGCAAGCATGCATGCAGATAACTATATACATAATAAATAAATAAAATCTTTTTTAAAAAAAGAATGATTTGGGCTAGAGAGATGGCTCAGAGTTTAAGAGCACTGACTGTTCTTCCAGAGGTCCTGAATTCAATTCCCAACAACCATATGGTGGCTTACAACCACCTTGAATGAGATCTGGTGCCCTCTGCTGGCATGTAGGCATAAAACTGTATAGATAATAAATAAAATCTTTAAAAAAAAAAAAAAAGAAAAGAAAAGAAATATCCCAACAAGTGCCTCACCTGACAGCCAGAGAACCTGAGTTCCACTACTGAGACGGGAGAACTGACTTCCGCATGTTAATCCCACCTGCAAGAATAAGACCACTCCCACAATTTTTTATTCAAATTTGGAAGCAAGCTGTGTTAAATACTGGCCAATAAGATGGGTCAGGGTCAGGTCCATACCTGGGATTCCTCGAATTACATTAGCCAGAGGTTTATAAAGGCAAAAGCTACAAGGTTACATACTTCTCACCTTTGTCCAATCAGGGATATGCATACATCCTGACATATTTCCTGTCTATGCACTTCCTGCCTACATGTGATCAAGCATATCCTTGCAGTTGAGACAACCAACTTCCTCTACTGAAGTGAAAATACATGGCTTGTTATCTTACATGAACAACAGCCCCCAGCAGAGTTATCTGTTCTTGGGCAAGTGGGGCTTACCGGTTAGAGGCATTTTTTTTTTTTATATAGATCTCTCAAGCACAGTAATTAAAATCGAAAACACAATTTTAGTCCTCACACAAACATGCACACTGTGGTTCATGCTGGTACATACACACATGTGAACTCCAGTGCACAAGCATTCTCTCAAGCACACACACACAATCAATCAATAAAAATTCGGTAAATTTTTTGGAAGAAATCCCAATTGGGAGATAGAACTCTTGCACATGGGCTGTGAAAATATTGCTTTTTGTACTGTTGACTTCAAGGACTTATATGGTGTGGGAATAACACTACTGTCTCAAAGTTGGGTGGTTAGATTGTTTAGTTATACTTTAGCATGGTTTCATTTTAGTTTTAGTTTTCTGAGACAACATTTTATGCAACCCAGGCTGCCTCAAACTCCTTATGAACTATATGGCCAAGGATGACCCAGAACTTCTAATCCTCCTGCCTCCACCTGCTAGTGCTGGCATTTTAGGCATCGCCAATTTTATGTGGTGTTGGAGACTGAAGCCAGGGCACTCTGAATGCTTGGCAAGCACTCTACCAAATGAGCCACATCCCCTGGAAGTCATTTTGAAGAAAGGAATGTGCTTAAGCCTCGGTTTCATGTTCTTTGAACTAGCAGAGGAAAGTTTAGAGTCGGTTCATTGAGCACTTGAGCTCTTTCTTTCATTGAGATCATTTTCTTTCAGTTTTTCTGTTGTTGTTTTCGTGTTGGGCCTAATGTCTACCAAGTCCTTCAGCAATGGTTGGAGGGCTGGTCTCCAGCAGAAGCTAGCCATCTGTGAGTGAGAAGGGCAATCTTGGATTTGTGTCCTTTCCTCCATGGCAAACTTTACTGTATCACTGAATGGAGAGCTGGGAGGAGGAATGTACTTACACACAGCCTTATGTAGCATTTCTGCTCTGCAAATCCAGTAGATCTAAATAACCTCAAGAACACAAATATCTGGATATGGATGCTGAGGCAGGAGGATTGGTGTAAGTTTAAGGATAACCTGAGCTCTCTAGTGAATTCCAGGCCAACCTGGGCTACAGAGTGAGACACTATTTTAAAACACAAACAAACTTATAGGTAATAATAAATTTACCAAAATAATTAAGAATTTTTTAAAAGATTTTATTTATTTATTATGTATACAACATTCTGCTTCCATGTATATCTGCACACCAGAAGAGGGCACCAGATCTCATAACAGATGGTTGTGAGCCACCATGCGGTTGCCTAGATTTGAACTCAGGACCTCTGGAAAAACAGTCAGTGCTCTTAACCACTGAGCCATCTCTCTGGCCCCATAATTAAGAAATTATAATGAACTTTTTGCCTTTGTTCTTAATGTTACATATTTTAAATCCATATCAGTTAGTTTGTCACACTGGTGTTATTTAGCAACGGGCTGACAAGTTTATGAAAGTTAAGTAGTCAGCTCTTATGAATTGATGAAAACCGTCTCCTGCATTAATGCTGAAAGCCACAAGTCTTGCTTGCTTTCTATTAGTTAAGCAACAATGACAAGTAAGTGGTTATCACCAGTGTATTTGTCAGCTTTCCATTATTGTAACAAATATGTCCAACAATAAAACAACTTTAAAAGAAGAAAGCTTTATTTTGGTTCATATTTTGGAATTCTGGCTCACAATTATCCCTGTTGTACTGGAGTACAGCCTGTAGCAAAGGAATTGGCAAAAGAGGCAGTTCACCTTATGTCTGGGAATGAATGAGAAAAAGTTACAAGGATCATAGAATCCCCCTCAACAGCACACCCCTACGACCTACCCTCCTGCTAGATGTACTTCCTAATGTTCCATTGAAGACTCTGGCTTGCCCCTGAACAGTCCAGGAAGCCATTCCCCTCAGTGTCTCTGTCTCTCTCTGTAGAGAGTCTCTGTCTCTGTCTCCCCCTCTCTCGAGCCCTCTGTCTCTCTCTCTCTGTCTCTCTGTCTCTCTCTGTCTCTCCGTCTCTGTCTCTCTGTCTCTCTCTCTCTCTCTCTCTCTCTCTCTCTCTCTCTCTCTCTCTCTCTCTCCTAGCTACTGCAGCTTCCTCCCTTGATGCCTCCAGCTGCCCAAGTCCCCACCTAAGTGCTCAGCTTTTGACCAGACTTGGGTACAAACCCAGCTTGTGGTGGACACATCATCGCCTCTTGCCTACAATCTATAAAACTTTCCTGCCCTGGGTTGGATGTGCAACTTCTCTGACCTCTATCTCTGAGACCAGTGAACTTGCCCTGGAGTTGCTTTGCTCTCAATAAATATGTTGCTATACTTTTTCAGTTTGACTTACTGTGGCTTACTGTGGCAGCAGAGAAACTTATTATTTGGGGCAAAAAAACCTATTGCCTAAAGACTCCATCGCTGTCCAGTAGTGCCACAGGCTAAGGACCAGGGCTTTAGCATATAACCTTTTGGGGCACATTCCATACTGAAACCAGAGCAGCCAGCAAACCTTATTGGCCTAAAAATTAGGAATTGGTCACAAATGATTTTGCCGTAGATTGCATTACATTCACAGCTTCCCACATAGCATTAACACTGAGAGAGAAGCTGCTAAAACTCTGGTGTTGGGGATTTGTGAATACAGACATGGATGACTCTAAAAAAAGGTCATTCCTGCTCAGATCTAACGAGCAAATAACTGCAAACTATGCAACCCGAGTGAAATGACTCATATGGTTCAGAGGAAAGACCTGGAAATGGATCATCACATGAAAAAATAAGACACCCTCAGAGACAATGAAAAGGTAAGCCACAAAAGATGAAGAAAGGCTGTGCAAAATACACAAAGAACTCCTTTTGGATTTTGGTTTGGGATTTTTTGTTGTTGTTGTTGTGTTTTATTTGTCTGTTTGTTTGTTTTATGGGGGACTGCCTCCCCACCCTCCACCCCTGCTAACCAGGAACTTATCAAAATCCCTTTTCCTCCCAAGCACCTGCATCATATAACTGTGTCACATACCCAGGCCTGCTTTCTAACATCCTGAGTTCTTGGATAAACTCCTTTTTCTCTAACCCCTTCCCCAATTCCCCCAACACAGTTCAAGTCCTTGTTGAGTCTGGTAATAAAGTGTTCTTAAACCAGGAGCTGTGGTTTCATGCCTATAATCCTAGTGCCTGGGAGGTAAAGGCAGGGAGGTCAGGAGTTCAAAGTCAGCCTCAGCTCTAGAGTAAATTCAAGCCAGCCTGGTCTACAAGACACCTTGTGTCAAAAACAAAAAGAAATAACAACAAATGAGTTGTTTCTGAGCTGCCCTGTTGTATATGTCCCCTCCATCTTAGCAAGGCCTTTGGCTAAAGAGCCTTGACAATTGTGCAGTATATGGAATCGTTGCTGGCTGACTTTGGCATTTAAACATTAGGTTCTGCTGTGGCAATCCTGCATTCAAATCCCTCCTACCCAGCCTACCTCAGGCCACCACAGACAAGCTGAAAGGTGACAAAGCCAAGCTAATTAGCACCTTACAATGCTTGACACACCACAAGCCCTGGGATGAAGCATCTGAGTAACTGGTGGAATTCAGGTGTCACCAAGGGAAGCATAGTTTTGACAGATTCAGAATTAAAGAGGCCTACATACAGACACACTAAAGGAGGCTGGGATGAGTAGCAGACCAAGAGAACAGGTTCCTCAGATTGCAAAGGTGAGGTGGACATGGGGTGTTATGTCCAGAACATATCTGGAAACTCTGAAACTGAAATCCAGGCAGCTTTTTTATTGCAAGTTAACTTAGGACTTCCTGGGAAAAATAGACTGTTTTCCTTTGTTTGTTGGTGGGCTGTGTTGATTATCTTGTTTTTTTGAAATGAGGTTCGTATAGCCCAGGCTGGCCTCAGACTCAGAATCTAACTGAGGATGATCTTGAACCTGAGCCTCTTGCCTCTAGTAGAGTACTAGGAATGGAGGTAGGAACCACCACAGCAGACAGATGCTTCTGTTTTCTGATGTCTATGATTTGAAAAGAAGTTGTGTGAGAAAGAAAAAGGGCAGTAGTCATTGGAAAGAGCTTCCTTAGGACACCACATGGATGCATCACCCCTCAAGACAAGCATTAGCCCTTGCTAGTGATGCAGACTCTATCCTCCCAGCTCAATGGATGGCAAGACAGTCTTTCTCACATCCCGTCTGTGCCTCTCACTGTATTTCCACATAAGAAGATTGACCTCTTACACTTCAGCTACCTCAACTGTACATGAGGGGTGCTAATATCTACTATATTGAATTAGTGTAAGAACTGAATGAGAAATAATTTTTTAAGAGTCCAACATGGTGCATAAATACTGTTCGGAACAAGCAAAAACAGCACCTTGTCCTAAGTATTACCATTTTAACTTCGGACTCCATTTCACCTGTAGAATGAAACAAAGTTCAAGTTCTCAGGCCCTTTGGGGAGCTGGGGACTTTCCAATAGCTGACCAACCTCCTTGTTAAACAATAGAAATACTCTGTTATGCATCTTTAGCTCTCTAAAGGCATTATGGCTGTTCATACAATAGAAGGAACAAATGAATCTGATTGGTTGGACTGAAAAGCTACATTCTGTGTCAGTTGCCAATGATGGAACATATAGGGAAAGCCCCTAAACCTTAAATCCTGATTGGTGAAAAATGTAACTGTAACTTGGCACAGATGTTTGTGGGTTTTGTGTTTAAATATTTGCTGCAATGAACATCTGGTAATGCAGCCAGTTCCTGAGTCTGTGCTGTGATCTCTCCTTTTTTCTTTTATTTTTTTCTTCTTGCTGTCCAATTCAATAAAATTTTGCTTTGCATGGACTCTGGTGCCTAACTGGGTTATTTATTATCTTGGACCCTAACAATATAATGATTTTTTTAAACTAAACATATGGAAATCATGGAATCAAAATTCTGATCAGGAACATTTAACTATACCCTGCGGGTCTACAGCTTGTAAGGAGTCCCACGGTGAAGCAGGCATAGTGGTACACTGCCATACCTCTAGAAAACAAAACAAAACAAAACAAAACCCAAGTGGATGTGGTGGCACACAGCTTCACCTCTAACACTTTGGAGATAGAAGCAGGAGGATCAGGAGTTCAAGGTCATCCTCAGACACATACTGAGTTTGAGGCCATCCTGTGCTATACGACTGTCTCAAGACAAAACAAAACAAAAAACAGGCAGGGTGTGATGGGACACATGTTTAAAACTAGCACTTGAATGGCAAACGTAGGCAAATCTCTGTGAGTTCAAGTCCAGACTGGTCCACACAACAAGCTCCAAGCTAGCTAGGGAGGGATACAGAATGAGGCCCTGCCTCAAAAAAGAAGGGGGGGGGTTGTGGGGAGCTTCAATGCACTGCTATAATGATGTATAATGTGATGGAGTATTGTTGAGAGAGAGATGGAGGCTGAGACCCAGAGCACAGGTGCATTCCCTCAGACAGCACTACGGATAAGCACAGGTATGATCCTGCCTGTAGCATGTCTGAACCTGGACATCTTTATGTCTTTTCAGCTTAAGTTCGTGTAGGAGACTTTGTCTCTCCAACAAGAACGCAATATGACTAGCACCCTCATCCTCCTTTCTCGACAGAGGTGGAGACCAGCCTCCAAATGTGGCCCCACATAGCATCCTCCTTAGTTATCAGTTTCCATCTCTAACTACGGAGACAAATTAGACTTCGAAAAAAAAGTTCATGAACTTTGATTTCACAAAATTCTATCTGAAGGAAAGAATTCCAAATATGTAAAAAGTTTTATGACAAACATTTATAAAAACATTTTCTCTCTGTGTGTAGGGACTGGAGAGATGGCTCAGCAGTTAGCATAAACTGCTTCCCCAGAGAACCAGAGTTTGATTCCCAGGATTCATATCAGCAGGCTCACAACTACCTGTGATTCCACCTCTGAGCCATCTGATTGCTCTGGCCTATTCAAGCACCTGTACTCATGTGCACACACACACACACACACACACACACACACAATCAGAGAGAGAGAAAGAGGTTTCTTAATTTAAAGACCAGCGGGCATAGTGCTTTATTCCCAGCACTCAGAAGATAGAGGCAAGCAGATCTCTGTGAGTTTAAGGCCAGCCTTATTGCATGCTCAAAGATGATCCATAGGCCATAATGCTAAGATTTCTTTATTCAGATAAGAACAAGCCCAAACGCAAGCCAGAGCGTGCCCAGAGGCCGCAAGCTAGCATGGCCAGAGAGAAAGGCTCCACGTGTTCTCTGCCTCTTAAGAATTGCCTCCGTGTCATCTTCGACCTCCCCTGACCACTCCCTCACGGGCGTGGCCAGGCACACCTGTAGGGGCTACTAGGAGGCGGGGCTACAGTGTCTCCCTACATAGCCTGGTCTACATAGTGAGTTCCAAGACAGCCAAGGCTACATAGAGAGACCCTGTCTCAAAACAAACAGACAAACAAGCAAAAATTAATGAAATCTTAACCAAAACAAAAACATTTTTTTCCAGGTGTGGTGGTTCACATCTTTAATTCCCGAATTTGGGAGTCAGAAGCAGGTAGATCCTGCAAGTTAGTGACTATCGTAATCTACACACAGAGTGCTAGGCCAGCCAGACTACACAGTGAGACCCTGTCTCAAAAAAAAAAAAAAAATGCTATTTTCAGATAGGGTCTCATATAGCAAGACTGACCTTAAATTCTCTATGTAGCTTAAGATGACCAGGCACTCTTGATTCTCCTGTCTCTACCTCCCAAGTGCTAGAATTATAGGCATGCAACCCCAGAAAAACATTTGTGGCGCAAAAGTTGTTAAGAAGCTTAAATTGCCATCGAGAAGGAACTACCAATTACAGCACTCTCCAGAATGGGCTATTACACAGTCATTTAAAGGCTGTTTCTGAATAACTTATAAGCCCAAAGAAAAACACAGAACAATGTTGTCAGTGGGAGATATAAAACTGGCTACACATGGTCATACAAGTATCCACAGACACAGAGACACAAGATAAGAAGGAGATGAACAAAATGTTTCCACTGCCTTTGGCTGTGGGAATTCGAGGGGATTGAAACTGTCTTCATTCTCCTCACAGTTTTGTATTTTTCCATATTTGTAATGAGCATGCTGTATACTTACCTAATGATCTCTTTGTTTTTGTTTTTATTATTGTATGTAACTCAGAACCCTGCCTTTTGGCACCTTTATGGGAAGCAGCTGTGCTTTGGAGGGAAGAGAGTAAGAACAAACAAATGGAAGCTACACCTTGCCATCGGACAAATTCGGGTAGGACTGTCCAAAGCTTACTATATCACACAAGTTTTTAAAAGTTACTAGAAGTCCCCAGTGAAGCACTCTCTAGCAGCCAGGCTATAGAGTGGAGTCACACACATTAACCCCAGTATGTGGGAGTTATGGGCCAGAGAATCAGAAATGTTAAATGTTCCAGTTCTGTTCAATATTGGTAGCCATCACAGAAAAGCAATTAAAAACTACACCGAGGGCCCGGAGAGATGTTCAGTGCTAATGAGCACTGGCTGTCCTTCCAGAGGTCCAGAGTTCTTTTGTCACCACCCACAAGGCAGCTCACAACCACCTGTGACTCCAGGTCTGGGGAGCCAATGCCCTCTTCTAACCTCGGCAGGCATTCACACATACACACACACACATACATATACACACACATACACACACACACACACACACACACACACACACCAATAAAATAAATCTTAAAAAAAAAAAAAACCTGCATTGAAATTCTAAGCAGTTTGCAAGGGGTGGTGGCATTCACCTAAAATCCCAGTAGTCATCAGGTAGAGGCAGGCAGATCTCTGAGTGTAGCCAGCCTGGTCTACATAGTTAGTTCTAGGCCAGTCAGGGGTATACACTGTGAGACCATGGACAGGGAGGGAGGGAGGAAGAGAGGAAAGGGAGAGGAGAGAGATCCTATCTTACTCCACTCAGAATGAAAATAATTAATAAATGCTGGTAAATGTGATTAAAAGGTAACCTTTACCAGTCCAGCCACTATGGAAATCAGTGTGGACCTACCATACAGCCCAGCTATGGTTTTCCTGGATATTTTGCTGCTGTTTTGTTTTTTGGAAAAGGGTCTTCTCTCATGCACCCCAGGCTACCCTCAAACTCATTTGTTAGATGAGCTTGTGCTTCCATGCCCAAATTTGGGGGTTATTTTGGTTTGTTTTTGTTTTTGACAAAGTGTAGTGGGCATAGTGGTACACATCTATAATCCTAGAGCTTAAAAAGCAGAAGCAGGAGAATCAAGAGTTCAAGGCCACCCTTGGCTGAACAGCCAGTTCAAGGCCAGTTGGACAGCCTAAGACCCTATCTTAATAGAGCAAACAAACAGGCAGACAAATATACACACATATACATACATTCATACATACATACATACATACATCCCAGGGTAGCCTTAAATTCCAAGTTCTCCTACTGGGATTATAGGCCTGCATTCTTGGTTTGTTAATGTGTATTTAATTACAATTTAAATATTTTATAAATAGCCTGAATTCAAACTGCTTATGGTGGATTGATTGCGAATGCCCCCTTAAACTCATGTTTAGATACTTGGTCCCTAGTGGGTGAATCTGTTGGGAAAGGATTAGGAGGTGTGGCTTTATTGGAGGAGGTGTGTCCCTGGGTGTGGATTTTGAGGTTTCAAAGGACTCAGTGCCATTCCCAGTGCATTCTCTACCTCCTACTTTGAGATGTGAGCTCTTGGCTGTTCCTGCTGCCACGCCTTTGCTCCACCATCATGAGCTGATGAAATCCTCTGAAACCATAATCCCAATTAGACTCTTTTTTATAAATTGCCATGGTCATGCTGTTTTGTTACAGCAATAGATAAGTAACTTAGACACTGCCTACAATTATAATACATGTTCTTGTACATGGTCCTCTTGTATGTAATTTAATTATTTTTGTTTAAACTCAGTAGTGCCATTGTGTATTTTAAACACACAGAAATTATAACATAGCCCAAGAGGAGGCTGTGTACTTTTAAGACTCATAGCTGGGCCTGGTGTAGCAGGCCTGTGATCCTAGCTACTGGGGCGGACAAGCCAAAACTGGAAGTTCTAGTTCAACATATCTAGATCCTATCTCAAAATAGAAATGTTTTCAAACAATGTGCATGCCTTTAATCCCAGCACTCAGGAGGCAGAGGCAAGAAGATCTCTGTGAGTTCCAGGCCAGCCTGGTCTACAGAGCAAGTTTCAGGACAGGCTCCAAGACAATACAGAGAAACCTTGTCTCGAAAAAACAAACAAAACAAAAAAAATCATAAAATGCTGTGTTATGGGGAAAGGGTGGGCTGAAGATATGGTTCAATGTTAGAGTACCTGCCAAGTATGCATGGGGCTCTAGGGGCATATCCTAGAACCAAAGACTAAGTGATGAACACCTTTTATAACAACTTTGCTTTTAAGATTCATCTTTTCATTTTTAATTATGTGTAGGGGATAAAGAGATTTGTGCACATGGATTCAGGTAACTGAAGAGGCCAGAAGAGGGCATAAGATCTGCTGGAGCTACAGTTGTAGGAAGTTGTGAGCCACCCAACATGAGTGCTGGAGCTCAAATTCCAGTTCTCTGTAAGAGCAACAAGCACTGTGATCTGAGGCATCTCTGCAGCCCATTTACAACACCTTATCAGATTCAGAATATAAAAAGTGAGTAGGAGCTGATACTGATTCCTAAAAATTTACTTATAAGAACTTGGTTGCTAAAGTATTTACAGTTCAAGTGTGAGGTCCTGAGTTCTGATCCTCAGCACACCCATTTAGTCCTGGTGTTCCGGTGATGAAATGGAGAGAGACTTCCCAGGAGCTCTCAGGCCTGTTAGCCTGGAGTACACAGTGGTGAACAAGAGACTCTGTCTTTAGAAACAAAACCTGAGAATGTCCTCTGATCTGCACATGCACACTTTGATATATGTACACCTGAACTCACACACATGAGTGCGCATATGCACACACACTCACGCTCGTGTGCACGAGAGATTTAAAAGAGAAAAAATCCTGCAGAATTAATGCCAAATTAATAAATGTATACATGCAGTATATACTCTCTAAATGCTAACTGAGCAGGACCTGGAATTATCTTAGAATACAAAAACAGAGCTTAAGAAGAAAAGTGGATTGAGTCAGAAAGATCAGGTTCTCACCATCCTTGAGGTGCTGTGTCACATGCCAGCTGTGCATGTGATGTCTCCACTAAAGTGCTTGCCAGCCTGGAGAACTGTGGTGTGCTCGTCATAACATACCAAACTGTAAAGCAAGTTTCTTTCTTTATAAAGTCAGATGCCTTAAGTGTCTGTATTTTTCCCAGTTTACTCAGAATGATTCTGTCTATTCTTTTTATTCTTAGTTTGGAGACAGGGTCTCCTGTTGTCTAAGCTGGCCTTGAACTCCTGATCCTCATGCCCCAGCCTTGAGTTCTGGCATTATAGGCATGCAACTGAGAGCTAGAAAAATCTGTTATAAAAGAATGTATATGCAAATGTGTTCTAGCTTTCAAACTATATCCATTTTAATTATTTTCTCCTTGATAACAAACACTGTAATCACACGTCCTTGCTATCCCCACACTCACCCCCTTCTGAAGTTTTGTTTACCCTTTTTTTTCCTGCTTTTTTTTTTTTTTTTTTTAGATGTTCCTCTGTGTAGCTCTGACTGTCCTGGAACTTGCTTTGTAGACCAGGCTTGCCTCAAACTCAGAGAGCCACCTGTCTCTGCCTCTCAGGAGATGGGATTATAGGTGTGCACCACTGTGTATGGTCTAGGATGCTAGTCATTTGAAATCTTTGATTTTAAATCCTCTTCTCAACTATGTCTTGATCACAAACACACACACACACACACACACACACACACACACACACAAACACACACACCATATAAATACATATGAATATGTACATAAATACATATACATGTACATGTGTACACAGAGGGCTGAAGGACATTAAGTTACCAATTGCAACAAGTCAGAAATGAAAATACCAGACAAGCCTTTGTAATAATATAAGAGGCTGAAGCCAGAGGAAGCTGTGACTTCCCCCTAAATGCTTCCCCATAAGAATGTCCCATGGAACAGCAAAGGATCAGCACAGCCATGCAAAAGCTTGGAGAGTATTGTCTTGCTGCCAAGGCACCCCTGAGTAAGAGGCTCTTACAGTTTTTGAGGACCCTGGAAGGGAAGCTTTGGGAAAGGAGCCAGGAGTGGAAAATACTAAGTCCCATGGAAAAGTACTGAGTACTAAGCCAGGGCAGAATAAAGTATCTCTAGGATCCCCTCTTTCCTGGTCCTTCCAACAAGGAGTTCTCCACAGATACCCTGAAGAAATCCCCAAAGACCCTCAGAATGAAGGCTCCTGGTCTAGGAATGCAGACATGCTGAAGACCACAGCCAGCCAGAAAGCTTGAGACCTGAATCTGTCAGAAGCTCCTTCCAGCAACCAGTGTGCTGGGTGTGCCAGTTAGGCACATGTGAAGAAGCCAAAGGACTACTTGTGGGAATCAGTTCTCTTGTTTCACTATGTGGTCCCAAGACTGAACTCAGGTCATCAGGCTTAGAAGCCTCTATGTACTGAACCATCTCTTGTTTTGTTTTTTGTTTTGCTTTTGAGACAAGTTCTCACATATCCCAGATGGGTCTCAAACTTACTTTGTAGCCAATGATAACCTTGAACCCCTGATTCTCCTGTCTCAACCTCCCACGTGCTAAGATTACAGGTGTACACAGTCATACACAGCTTGGCATTCTCTCATATTGTGCAAGGATGTATATTCAGTATTAGGTCTGCAGAATGTAAGAGTAATTTCTTTACTAATATATTCAGAACTGTATCTTTGTTCAGCAAACATATCCAAGGAAATTGTCTTACAGATAGACTTTCACATGTAAGAAATAACAGATCTGTCATAGTCGTTAGTTATCACAATCCATTTTTAAATAAAGAGTGATAAGAAGCCACCTTTACACTAAGCAAGTTAAACCACACGTGGCATGTCCATACATAAATATGGTGCCTCCATTCAGAAGTTATGATCTCAAGTTTTCAAAGCAAATGCAGAACACTATGTATAGCATAATGCAGTTTGTATGATAATAGGAAGATAACAGATGTGTGGTGTTGCTGCTTATAAAATGTACACAAAACATTCATAACTTACTTTGAGGGACAGAACAATGTATTGAGTAATAGAAATAGAAAACAACTGTTCACTCTTTTTGACCTTTAAAATTCTGAACCATTAAAAAATAATAAGAGACTGGAGAGATGGCTCAGTGGTTAAGAGCACTGACTGCTCTTCCAGAGGACTGGGGTTCAATTCCCAGCACCCACATGGCATCTTAAAACTATCTGTGACTCTAGTTCTAGAGAATCTGACACCTTCACACAGACATATGTGAAAGCAAAAACACCAATGCATATAAAATAAAAATAAATAAATTATTAAAAAATAAAACCACAAAACTGGGTGTGGCCTCTCACATCTATAGTGCTAGTGCGCAGGAGGCTGACGCAGGAGGATTGCTGCCAAGTTCCAGGCTAACCTGGGCCTCATAACAAGTACTAAGCCACCCACACTCTCCCCATGGCCCAAGGAACACTACAGGAGAAGGAGCAGAAAGACTACAGAAACCAGAGAGGGAAAAGAGCTGTGAAATATGATTTCTGGGTATGGCATGACTATTGCAATGATGAGCACATTTCTGCTGTGGCTGCCTGCATGTTTGAGGATGGCGAGCTAGGTTGTCTTACTTAAGGTTTCTATTGAAGTGGTGAAACACCATGACCAAAGCAACTTAAGGAGAAAAGTCCATTGAGGGAAGCCACAGCGGGAACTAAACCTGGAGGCAGGAACTGATGCAGAGGCCATGAAGGAGTGCTGTTCTTAGCTTGCTCCTCATGGCTTGCTCAGCCGATTTTCTTATAGAACCCAGGACCACCAGCCCAGTGATGGCCCCACCCACCATGGTCTGGGTCCTCCGCCATCAATCTAATTAATAAAATAATTTCTAATTAAGAAAATGTCCTACAAGGTTGTCTGCCTATAGCTCTATGTTCTGGTGGCATTTTCTCAATTGAGGTTCCCTCCTCTTAGATGACATAACCTGTGTCAAGTTGACATGAAACTAGCCAGCACATAGGAGATATAAATTACTATAAAGATCTTGCTCTTAGGTAGTTTCAGATATGCTCATTACTTTATTGAAAATAAGCAAAGAAAATTAAACTAATAGGAAGCCATGGTGGTTTCAATAAGTAATGCCCCCCCCATGGGTTCATGTATTTATGTTAACACCTGGTTCCCAGTTGGTAGTGCTGTTTGGGGAGGTTATGGGACTTATAGGTCATGCAGCCATGCTGGAAGAAGTATTATCACTAGAGGTGGGATTTGAGAGTTTATAGCGCTGCCCTGCTTCCTGTTTGCTTTCTCCTTCCACGTGCAGTTTAGATGTGATCTCTCAGCTTCCTGCTCAGGCCACCTGTAACTATGCCTTCCCTATGTTACAGACTCTCATTCTGAAATCATAAGTCAAATGAACTTAAGTTGCCTTTGGTCATGGTGTTTTATAACAGCAACAAAAAGTAATTAATATGGGAGCTGGATAGTCCCATTTCACAAGGGTCACAAGTACCTATAACTTTAGCTTTGATGCTTTCTTCCAGTCTCTATAAGCACCTGCACTCACATGCACACACACACACACACACACACACACACACACACACACACAAACACACACACACACACACTTCAAAATACAATTAAAAAAAATTTTTTTTTGAAACAAGGTCTTACTATGTGGCCCTGATCAGGCCTGGAGTTTGCTTTTTTGTAGAACAGACTAAGCTTGATCTCACAGAGACCTTCCCCACCTCTGCCTACTCAGTGCTGGGATTAAAGAGAGTATACCACCCATGCCTGGCTCTACAATAAAATCTTGGTGGGGGTGGGGGAAGTAACTAATAGAGAAACCCTTGGAATAGTAAGGATGACAAGATGTCTTCACATGAGAAACACAACCTGGCTACTTAAGTGACTACCAGTTCTCTTCTTTACCTCCTTGATCACCAGTAAAGAATACTACAAACAGAGAAGTATGTCCCTTTCCCCCAACATTTTTGTTTTGTTTCTAAGTGTTGGTTTTTGTTCATTTTCTTTTCAATCAACACTGACCTGGCTCCCCCTGCTGGTTAGAAAACAGTATGAAAAATAAATGGCTTTATAAACTAACCCATAATATAGTAGTAAGGAAACAAAGCCTATGGTAGCTTTGAGAGTCTTACCAGAGATGACATAGTATGACATGGTTGTGACTATGACTTTCTGGAATCTCTATGGTGACGATCTACATAACAATCAGTTGCCTCATGTATTTGAAGGCAGAGGTGTGGCTTTGAAACTCAAGGCCAGGACTACAGGCCAGGAAATCCTAAGCATAAATTCAGCCCTGGTGACAGCTGCAAAAGTAAGTGGCCTCTGATAGTTCGGCTGTGTTGTCTCTTAACTAATTTTTATTTTCTTTCCCAGTGATAGAGAACGACTGAACCATATTTGATATATAGAGGCCTGCAAGAGGCCCCTCAAGGCATTTCCCAATGGCAAAGTGTTACCTTAACTGTCCCTTGTTGATCTACATTCATTGGTCCAAGGTCAGCCTTTGCCACATCTTCTGCATACTCCCGAAGGGAAGGGTGTTGTTTGGATTATTCTTAGAAAAAACAGTTTCTAGGAATACCCTGCCTACAATACCTTTTTAGGTGACCTTGTTTGCCAATTAAAACACTTGACATTTTGATTTTTCTTCAAGCCTCTAGAAATCACCATCATCACCAAGCATCATCATGGTCATGAGATTCAATATTGACTGTATCTCAAATCCATTCCTCCAAGGGTGCTGTCCTTGCCCTTAAAGTCCTAACTACCCTTTTGCATTGTGAATTAGCATTTTCAAAAGCCAGAAATTATTATTTGTCTAGCTTCTGAATTTAGTATCATTCAATTTACTGCTGAAGTCAATCTTTATAAAAAAAAAAAATCTGAAAGTTTCTTTTGGGCCCTGTATAACTTTAGTAAATGACTCAGTTCTCTTTCTGACTTCTTCAGTTCTGTCCAAAGCATTCAAGGCTGCTGCACGGCATAGAGCCAAGGTGTGAGTGAGGCTGACTGCTGCTGTGTAGAACAGTAGAAGCCTGAGCGGGTATTCAAGGCAGCTATCTAGTTTGGCAGCAGCCCGAGGAGGGGGTAGAGGGAAAGCCAACCACCCACTGGGAGAGGGAGTCTGCTGCCTGGAAAATGCACACAAGGGATCATGAGGAAGAGGTACATGCCTCAGCCAGTGCTGAGGGGCTAATTCAGGCAGCGTTTGGAGCCCAAGCGCCTGTGGAGTTTGCTGCAGAGAAGCTGCAACAGAAAAATCCCAGACTTACCAAAAGGACTTGGGGAAAAGAAAGGAAAACTTAGTCAGTGGGATGGTGAGTCCAGCTGTGTGCAGATCCAGCTTTTACTCGTGGCTGCAAAACCACAGGCAAGTGACTTTCTTTGTGAATTTGTGCCCCCAAATTGGACAGCAAATGATGCGTGATCCTAATTAGTCTTGTCAATAAAAACTCGGAGCCAGATATTAGGGGGTGAAAGCTGAAAGATCAGAGAAGCAGAGCAGCCAGACACTAGAGATCCTCCTCTATGAAACACCTGGCTGAAAGGGGCCAAGAGCCTGTCTCCTCCCTGCCTTATCACTTCCTCTCTCTGCTTAGCCATATCACTTCCTGTCTTTTGTCTGTACAGACCTCCAGACCTCTATGGTTAACTAGTGGCTAGCTCCAATTTCTGATCTTCAGGCAAGCTTTATTTGTCAGAACACAAACAAAATATCATAACACTGAGGTTCTTGGAAGATTTGGCAATGAGGAACAGAAAGAGTGGAAAGTAGCTTAGAAGCAGGAATGGGGGGCCTCCACATGGGTGAAGGAATGTTGGCAGCTATACAAATGTCAAACTGATTTGTATGAGACACTCAGTGATAGTATTTGAAACAACTAGCTCAGTGTCTTTTGTTTAGAAGATTCCAACAGTTTACATGAAATAAATTAATTGATTCAAGTAATTGGGGTGGAAGCAAGAAGACAAACACAAGTGGGGTAAATTGATGCTAGCTATTGTGGTGACACAGACACGTACATTACTCAGTGATAGATAGACCTAGGCTGTACATTCCATTCTGATCTTCCAGGAGGATAAAAGTGGAAAATCCCAACAATAATGAAATTCAGTGAACCCATGACAACAATGAAGTCATTCTTAAGGAGAAATATAGCTTCCTGGTAATAAGATCTGAGAGGAATGGTCCCTAATTATGAGTCACCGACATAATGGTCAATGTCTCAATAACATCCCTGTAATAAACACTATACTAATAGACCACTTTCAGCTCCAGAGATGAATGCTACAAGATTCTGAGGGCCAATTCTTACAGCTAATTTCATGAATAAAGCTGCCATGCAATAGCAAAAGCAACCCTACAAGAAGCAAGTTGACCACACAGCTTATTCTTGTGGCTATAGGAAGAATACTGTTCTGAATATCCAGCAAAATCCCTGGGTTAGCTACCCTTCAAAACAGCCCTTAAGGAATAGTGAATGAAGTACAGTAGAGAATCTGAACTTCTCTGTAAGAAAAGAATGCAGATGATTTTTACTGCCAAATCAACCTTTGGTTTGACAGACCATGGAGCTGAAGGTAGGACTGACAATACTTCTGACCAAGGACAAGCTTGACTATGTGGTAGTTGGAAAGAAAGACCATTTTACTACCATTTGGACATAGGTATAAGCAGTTTTTAAGAATAGCTAGGTACAGTGGCTCACTATTGGTGTGAAAAAAAACTGAATGGCAATATGACATCAGGTGTGTGTGTGGCATCTGCATGCAATCTCAGTAGTCAGGAAGCAGAGACTGGGGGAATGCCATAAATTCAAGGCCAGATGAGTCTACATAGGTAGTTCCAGATCAGTCAGAGTTACACAGCAAGACTGTCTCAAAAATAAAAATAAATAAGCACTACTACTGCTACTAGGGTGGTGGCCTTTAATCCTAGCACTCAGGAGGTAGGCAGATCATTGTGAGTTCAAGACCAGCCTGATATACAGAATGATTTCCAGGACAGGTTCCAAAGCTACAGAGAAACCCTGTCTTAAAAAACAAAAACAACATAAAACAAAAATACAGAGAATAGGGAAGAGTTTCGCCACATGTGTGAGGTGATCCAAGGGTTCAAAAACACATGCAAGCCCTCCAATGATAGAGCTGTGGGCCACAGCACGGCTGAAAGCATAATTGTGAGATCATTTGAAGCTAGAGTCTGTAATCCCAGTGAGAGCCAGCATGAGCTGAATGTTCACTTTGTGTCAGACACTGACTGAAGTACTTCCTATTCATTTTATATGTTTGTTTGATTGATTGATTGATTGATTGATTGATTATTGGAACTGAGGTATGAGGCAAGTACAATTAATACCTCCATTTCATAGGTAGGGAGTATGAGGACCAAAATGGTAAAAATGTCTTCCTGTATTCATTCTTGTTTTCATGTGGTGGTGGGGATTGAACCCAGAGCCTCATGTAGGCTACAGAAGCACTCAGCCACCAACCTACATCCCCAGCCCCCAATATTTTGTTGACTCTATTGGTGTCCCCAGCATGCCAGGGGACACACTCTAATGATAAGCTTTGTAATCTCAGTGACTGGACACAGCAGAAGTGTGTCTTTCTTACATAAGCCTAATAAGTTAGACACAGGTTACTGTCTCTCGTACATTACATCACTCTGAGGTTTCTACTTTCTATCCTAAAGGTGAAATATATCCAGTTCCACTGGCCAGAATCACCTGTGCACACCTTGGCTGAAAACCACAGATTTCACTATGAGTCCACAGGGAAAGAAAGATAGCTTTGTCATCAGCCAGACTGTTTCTCTCATGCCAAGTGATCAGCTGCCTCAGAATGTGCTCTTCAGTGAACTCAGAGCACCCATGAGATAGCTTTGTTCACAGTCTTTTGATAAAAGGAGAAAGAGAATCATTTGTCCTCCTGGAAGCATGGCATTATTTGCACTCAACAGGTACTGTGTTCTGTGCAATTACTGTCAGAATGCACCCTGTGGCTCCCCAACCCAGACAGTCTGAACTGCAGAGTGAAATCCTGCCTCAAATCTCTAAGACAATGAAGTTTAAAAGAACAGATAGGTAGTCATGTATAGTGGCGCACACCTTTAATCCCAGTACTCAGGAGGCAGATCTCTGAGTATGGGGCTAGCCTGGTCTATTTAGAAAGTTCCAGGACTACATAGAGAGGCCCTGTCTCCAAGAGGGGGAGGGGAAGGGAGGGAGGGAGAGAGGGAAAGAGAGAGAGAGGAGAGATAGGAGAAAGGGAATGAGAGGGGGAGAGAGGGGAAACAGAGGGAGGAATAGAGGGAGGAATGGAGGAAGGAAGAACAGGTTGGTTTTGATTTACAGGTTATGGTTGGCCCTGTTGATTTTAGAACTGTGACAAGGTATATATTATGTTCATAGCACATCATGGAACAAAGATGCTCAGCTCTATTCAATAAAGATAAGGATTCTATTCAATAAAGAAGACAAAGGGACTGAGGACCCATTATCCTCTCAAGGGACCTGAAATTCCTCCGCCTGTTTTTTCAACACCGGCTCTTAGGGGACACTAGGAGCCAAACTTTGGCACTGGCTTATTGGATTCTATACGTAGATTCTTACCTCCATAGAACTCTCCTGGTTCATCATCCTCTGAAGTCTCAAAGCACTAAAGCAGTGACACATAATCATGCCCATTGTGAGAACAGTGTGATAAGGTGACTCAGGGTTCAAGCAATGGCATCAGCTTACCTGCTCCAATTGACTATGTAATCTGGGCACATTACTTAACTGCCCTGTGCCTCACATTTGTAAAACAGGTATTATAATAGTTCTTTATAAGGTTTTCATGAAGACGTAAATGACTTAATCTAGAAAACTTGTAGTATCCAGCACATAAGAAGCCTTCAGCAAGGATTTACTATTTTTCTAAGTGCCTCTTACAGTGTCTTTATGCTGGTTGGGGGTAGGGCAGTAGAAGAGAGCAAAGTAGGTGGCCTGGGTTAGCTATTTCTCTTATGAGTCACACCCAACACATATTGCTACCTCCTGTTTTTTTTCCCCCCTACCATTTTGCTTTGTTTAAAGACAGCTAATTCTCAAACCCTAGATTGCACATATAGGTTACTTTTCTTGTTGCTCTGACTAAATACCAACTTAAGAAAGGAAGATTTGAGGACTGGAGAGATGGCTCAGAGGTTAAGAGCACTGACTGTTCTTCCAGGGGTCCTGAGTTCAATTCCCAGCAACCACATGGTAGCTCACAACCATCTGTAATAAGATCCGGTACCCTCTTCTGCCTTGCAGGCAAAAATGCAGATGGAACAGTGTATACATAATAAATAAATAAATCTTTTTTTTAAAAAAAAAAAAAGGAAGGAAGATTTGAAATATACAGAGAAAGGAATTACTTATTTTATCTCATAACTCGATATAGTTCATCAAGGTAGGGAAGCACTTTTACCCACTAGGCTATTTCCTTCTCCTCCTCCTCCTCCTCCTCCTCCTCCTCCTCCTCCTCCTCCCTCCTCCTCCTCCTTCTCCTCCTTCTCCTCCTCCTCCTCCTTCTCCTCCTTCTCCTTCTCCTTCTTTGCCTTTTTTTTAAAGCGAAGTTTCACTATATAGCTCAGTCTGGCTTCAAACACAATTCTCCTACCTCATCTTGAGTGTTAGGATTACACCATACCTTATTCAACTTTTTGTTTGTTTGTTTTGAGATAGAATATTCATATGTAGCCCCAATATAGCAAGTTCCAGACTGGTCTGGAACTCATGGCCATTCTCCTGCCTTTGCCTCTCATGGTTTTGAAATTATAGATATATGAACTGTCACACTCACCCTTTTTTTCTTTACATTTATTTTTTATAATATTATTTTTTACATTCCACACACCCACCTTTTTAGTTAAGAAAAAATAAGCTGAGTCAAGTGTAATGGTGCAGGCCTGTAATCTCAGTACTTGGAAAGAAGAAGCAGGAGAATCAGGAGTCCAAGGTGATCCTCAGCTACATAGTAAGTTTGGAACCAGTTAAAACTAAATGAAATTCTGTGCTTTTAAAAAATCAAGCAAAACAGGTATGGTGGCACATGCCTTAATCCCAACCTCCAGAGGTACAGACAGGTATATCTATGTGAGTTTGAGGCTAGCCTCGTCTACATAGAGAGCTCCGGGCCAGCCAGAGCTACAGAGTGAGACCTTGTCTCAAAACAAACAGAAAGAAAGAAAGAAAGGAAAGAAAGAAAGAAAGAAAGAAAGAAAGAAAGAAAGAAAGAAAGAAAGAAAAAGAGAAAGAAAAAGAGAAAGAGAAAGAAAGAAAGAGGAAGAAGGAAGAAAGAAAGAGAAAAGAAGCACTGGCTGCTCTTCCAGAGGACCCTGATCTAATTCCTAGCATCTACTTAGTGGCTAACAACTATCTGTAACTCTAGTTCCAGGGGAATCCAATGCTTCCTTGGGTGCCAGGCACACATGTGGTAAACAGACATACATGAAGGTAAAACACCCATATACATAAAAATAAACAGGCCAGGCCTTGTGGTGCACAGCTTTAATCCCAGCCTGGCCTAGCTAGAGTTCCAAGATGGCCAGAACAACATAGGGAGGCTGTCTCAAAAACACAAAACAAAATTAAGTTATAAATAAATAATAAATAAATAAATAAATAGAAAACACAGGCTGGTGATACGGCTCAATAAGTAAAGGTACTTGCCAAGTCTGAAACATAAATAGGCTGCCTTTGATCAAGGCTCCTCCCCCCAAATAGTGCAATTTGTTCCTGTTCCATTTCTTCCAGCTGCTCCTGAGCCTCACATGGTCTCCTTAACCAGACAGAGAAATCAAGACACCGTGCCCCCACAACCTACGTGCCTTCACGGTGGCTCCAAACAAGAAAGCTGTCTGCAAGACAACTTCCAGGATGCTCTGTTGTCTACATTTTGTCATGTTCTTGACAAGGCTGCAGAAGCAGTCTTCAAGTTCTTCCTCCTCCTCTGCCCTTTCCCCCTCCTCCTTTTCCCTGCACTCCTTCTTTGAGACAGGAGCTTGTTTTATAGCTCAGGCTGGCATTGAACTATGGCTCCTCTTGTCTCAGACTCCCCAGGTGTTACAGCTGCAGCTATGGGCCCTACATAACCACTCTCATGAAACACAGAGCTGATATTCTTTCCTAAAGCACATAAACAATTGACATTTTCCAACTTAATTTTATGCTTTATGTAGTAACTCAACTCAATTTTTCTTTTTTAATATTTCAATTCCAATACAGATGCTTCTCACCACTGGCTTACAAAGTAAGGCTTTGTGATTCTGACTAAGGGAGGGGAATGTCAAATAGAATTTATTCCATTTATTCATTCAAGTTCAAGCTTTTTACTGAGTATGGTTGTTCTTACCTGTAATCCCAGCACTTGGAAGCCAGAGGCAGGAGGATTGCTGAGAACCTGAGGCCACTCTGGGTTAGAGTTAAGTTGTAGACAAGCTTTGGCTACCGAGTGAGACTTTGTCACAAACAGCTTGTGCTCTGTGCCAGGCACTGCTCTAAATACTGAGGAATTAGTGATGAACAAGACAAAGTCCCTGTTGTCATTGAGTTTACTCTCTCATGTAGAAAGAAAAACAACTAAAATTAGAAAACTATAAGGAAATGGCCAGTTCTTCCCAGAGCATTGAAGTGACATTACAGATAGGTACTATTTTAGACAGAGTGGTCAGGTAAGTTCTCAGGAAGGAACATTTAGGCAGAGATCTAAAGGATAAAAATGGAGCCAACTAACCTCCAGGGAACAGCATTCCAGGCAGGGGAATTACTAATACCAAACCATTAGAGTAGGAATGGGAAGGAGGCTTCTCTGACTGGGACACTGTGGTCAGAGGTAAACCGGATCTGTTACCAAAAGGCTTTGGGAGCAAAGGGGAGGTTACTGTAGGTGTGATAAGATAGTTCTAGAGAGTTTGTCTTGTTTTTGTTTGAGACTGTCTTGCTATGTAGCCCTGGCTGGCCTCAAATTCACAGCAACCCTCCTCCTTCTGTGCCATCGTGCTCAGGTTTATTGGAGAGTTTTAACCAGTTGGTGAGAAGATATTTGCTGGGTTTTTTGTTGTTTTTTTTTTTTTTTTTTTTTTTCTGAGACAGGGTTTCTCTGTGTAGATATATATATATATATTATATATATATATATATATATATATAATTAATTCAAATTAGGGAACAGGCTTGTTTCACATGTAAGTCCCCTCTCCCTCTCCCTTCTCCCCCACCTCCAACCTACCCCCCACCCCATCCACCCACCACTCCCCAGGCAGGGTAGGGCCCCCCAACAGGGGCTCCACAAAGTCCACCAAATCTTCCTGTGCTGGGCCTAGGCCCCTCCCCATGTGTCCAGAGACAGAGCACATCCCTTCATGTGGGATGGGATCTCAAAGTCCCCACACACACACCAGGGAAGCCAGTCCATCTCCGGAGGCTCCCCCGGAGTGCAGGGGCCTCCCCATTGGCATCCATGATCAGGGGGCTGGATCAGTCCCGCACTGGCCTCCCAAACAGTGTCTGGGGTCGATATGCTTTCCCTTTTTCAGGCCAACTGTTTCTGTGGGTTTCTCCAACCTGGTACAGACCCCTTCGATCTTCATTCCTCCCTCTCTTCAACTAGGTTCCAGATTTCAGCTCAGTGTATTTCTGTGGATGTCTGTCTCTGCTTCCATCAGCCACTGGATGAGGACTCCAGAATAGCATAGAGAGTAGTCATCAATCTCATTCTAGGGGAAGGGCTTCTAGGCTATCCTCTCCTCCACTGCCTGGGGACTATCAGATCGTGTCATCCTTGTAGGTCTCTGGAGATCTCCCTAGTTCCAGATCTCTCCTCGGACCTATAGTGGCTCCCTCTGATATGGCATCTCTCATCCTGCTCTCTCTCCTCTATTCTTCCCCCCTACTCAATATCTCTGCTCCTCCATTTCCTCTCCTCTACTCTTCTTCTTGTGCTCGGTATTTGCTGTTTTGTTTTATTGGTTCTTTTGTTGTCATTGTTTTTGAGAGTAGATCTCATGAAGCCCAGCCTGGCTTCAAGCTCAAAGAAATCTCAAACTCACAGCAATCTTCATGTTTCACTCTTTTTAGTGCTGGGATTATAGGCATGTACTACTACCCTTACCTTTTCTGAATTCTGAGTTGCCAAGCATCCAAATGCAAACACAGGGTAGACAGTTACATAAGGGAGTTCAGAGATGTTAGGGACTGGTTATACAGATTTGAGCATCATTGATCCAAAAGTGGTACTTAAAACCATGGGTCTTGATAAACTCCCAGTTGGAAAATATAAACAGAGAAAAAAAGAGTTGCAATCTTAAGTCTTTAGCACCCACCTACCATCAAAGGTTTGATAAAGAAGAAGCCGACAAATGACACAGGGAAGCAGAGAAGGTTGGTATGGTGGTGAATGCCTATAACCCTCAGAGAGTAGCTGAGAATCATGAGTTCAAGGACAACCTGGGACATATAGAAAGACTGTTTCAAAGGAACAGAGTTTCTGTCGAACTCAGAAAAGGGGGCAGGCTGCATGGCAGAGGTTCTCTAAGTGGCTGCACTGACAGAGAGGCTTCTGGAAAGGACAAGTACATTATCTCATTAAGGGGATAATTGTTCCTCCTATCTCCTTAGCTTTTGGTGGGGAGTAGATTCCTGTCCTGGTGAATGACAGACCATTTGGATTAACTTCTCCATCTCTTTTATTTCTTTTTAGATTTCAAAAAGGAGAGCTGAGCTAGCTCATTGGCTGACTTCTCTAACGTGTGCCTCAGTTCAACCCCTAGTACTAAAAATCAAATAGAATTAACTAGCCAGTGTGTGAGGAAGAGGAAGAGTAGGAAAAGCTAGGTGACCCTAGAGTCCTAGAAGCCTCCAGAAGGAAGTAGTCACAAAATTAAAAGTTGCTGAGTGGTCCAGAAAGACAGGGTCTTTTTTGTTTGTTTGTTTTGTTTTGTTTTGTTTGTTTGTTTGTTTTTGGAGACAGGGTTTCTCTGTGTAGCTTTGGAGCCTATCCTGGCACTCGGACAGGGTCTTAAAAGACATCTTAGGGTATATAAGGGATGAGGTCCACTAGGGTTAGAAAGCAGTCAGGAGACATAGGTGAGTCTTTTGAGTTTTGTTATAAGAAGTGGAGAAAGCATGTTTGATAGTATAAAAAGGGTAGATTACTGAATCTACTCTGAAAAGAATAAAGGAGGGATATAGAGATGTTGAGATGAACAGGTAGATTATTGAATCTACTCTTAAAAAGCAACTACTGGTTTTAAATATTTTACATTAATTGGACTTCTGTATATTGTATACAAATGTATATTGATAAAAATTTGAGATTAATTTTGGAAAACATACTATACATCCATTTCTAATACTCAAGCTATTGTATCTATACAGCTCATTTAACAATGTAATACAAATTTCTAGTCCTTAACACTTATTATTATCAACTATACAGGATAATAAGGAAATGTAGTTTAGTAATTAGTCAACTATAACAATTGAACTTGTAGTCACTTTAGGTATGTTTTTAAGGTCAAACTGATATATTAGAAAGACAGGTCATCTTCAAACACTTCAGAGATCTACAGAATGTGGCACTTAATATGTTTTAATAACATAGGTTCTTTTGTTATGACAAAAAGACATGTCTGCTCCTGGCAGCACCAATCTATGTCAGAGAAGATGATGAGCATCAAAGAAACTCCACATGGAGTTTGAGTTCTTTATAGTAAAGGTAAGTCACTGGGCAAGAAAGTGCCCTTGCCTCAACTGCTGACAGTATGCTGTCCTAATTGGACAAACAGGACACCAAAAAGAGTGACTGCAAACCTTGCCAAGACAAAGCGGTCCAATCTTTCGGATTATCCTGGTTCACAGAAATGTCTGTCAGATATGCTAGGCTTATGGGCCGAAGATGGATGCCCCAATGTTGCATAGAAATCTTGAGTAACTGTCCAGACAGCCAGCTGTTTCTGTCATTTCTCAAAATTTTTGGAAGTCGCTTGCTCACACTTCCTGTTTACTCAGTTAATATTATTTCCTTTTTGGGTCTCTGAGAGAATTGAAGACTAAATAGTATAATTATAGTTTTCCCTGTTTACCAGAATCAGTAAAGAACTCACTACAGATGTATTAAATGTAATAAGTTGATATGCAAATTAGAATAGAAAGTAAATTAGGTACAAGACTTTGGACTCATTAAGAAAGAATAGATAATGGAGTATTTTCTCAGAATTTGTCATATGCTTATGGACTAAACATTATTAATATACTTACTGCCATGTATATATTGTATATAGTTACTGTACTTATTGTACATAATTTTTCTCATATTAGTTATAACCTTTTTTCAAATTTTAGACAAATAAAAGGGGGATATGTGGTAATATCTTGCTTGTACAAATAAAGCTTATCTGGGGGGGGGGTCAGAGAATGGAGCTTGCCACTAGCTAACCATAGAGGTCTAGAGGTCTGTATAGACAGACAGGAAGTGATGTAGCTGGGCAGAAACAGGATATAAGCAGGGAGAAACAGAAAATCGCTACCTTTTCTGCTGAGACTCTTAAAAGGTAAGGTGTGCTGTGGCTTGCTCCTTCTCTATGATCTCTCAGCATTCCCCTCTATATCTGACTCCAGCCTTTTATTATCTAGACCAATTAAGAACTTTTACACATATTATATCAAGAGAGAACAAGGCCCTAGAGGAATGGCTTAGCAGTTAAGTGCTCTTTCCACTTTTGAAGAGGACCAGAATTCTGTTCCAAGCACCCACACAGGACACTCACAACCACCCGCAACTCTAGCTTCAGGGGATCTAACACCCTTCACTGGCCTCCATCTGCACCTGCATACATGTGGCATATACTAATAGAGACACTTATACATAAATTAAAATTAAAACAGACATTTTCAAGAGAGAGAGTAGATACTGGTGAGTGGCTCAGCTGGTAAGGGTACTTGCCACAAATCTGACAAACCTATATTCGAACTCCAGGACCCAAATGGTGGAAGGAAAAAAGCAACTCCCTCAAGCTGTTCTCTTACCTTCATGTTAGCATCATGGCTAAAATGCAAAAAGGAAATGGAATGATATATGTATGTTCAGGGTTTTGAATGGATGGAGAAGGTGAATTAGGAAGCTGTGCCACAGGAAAAGAGGTTTGAACTTTGGTTCCTACTCTTAGAGAGGTTATGATCATGTCTGACAGAAACAATACTAATGACAAAAACTTTATGCTTGGCTGGGTCTGTAATAATTGCAGCATTAGGCGGGAGGAGTCAGAAGTTCAGGACAGCTAGGGATGTAGCTCAATTGGTAGCATATAAAAAAACTATATAAAAACTGGACATGATGGCACATGCCTATAATCACAGCACTAGGGTAGTAGAAGCAGAAATATCAGGAGTTCAGGGTCATCTTTGGTTACATAATGAGTTTGGGAACAGCCTAGGAAACAAGAGACCCTATCTATAAATAAATACACAAAGTTCAGAAATTCAAGGTCATCCATGGCTACATGAAGCCCACAAGGCCAGCCTGAGCTACATCACATAGTCTCAAAATAAAAACAATTAAGCTTTGAATAAAATCTGTATATATGAGGCTGAACAGTCACAACTCACTCAATGGAGGGAACTATAATTATAAAACTAATTGAAAACATTAAGAATAGAGCGAAGGGGCTAGGGAGATAGTTCAGCAGGTAAGATCGCTGGCTGCTCTTCCAGAAGTCCTGTGTTTAGTTCCCAGCACCCCATGGTGGCTGGCAACTATAACTCCAGTTATAGTAGACTGAGGCCCTCTTCTGGCCTGGCCACTAGGCAAACGAGTAGTGCACCAACAAGCATGCCAGCCAAATACTCATTTGTATTTTTTAAAAGATGGGAGGTTTTTAAGGATTAATCCAAGAAAACAAAATCAGGACTTCAGAAAATGGAGAGATTATAGTCAACCCCAGTGATTGTACCTTCCCATTAAAAAGTAGGACCTATCATGTATGTTAAACTCTATTAATAGTCATGTGAAAAGTCAGCAAACTTCAAAAGCTTTAACTAGCTCAGAGGTCGAACACTTGCCTAGCATGTACAAGGCTCTGGAAATTTTTTGTCATTAATGAAAGAGGAGTTTGCCATTTAGTTCAGGCTGGCCTGGTGCTTACTTAACAAAGGTTGACCTTGAACTCATGGCAGTCTTGCCTCAGCCTTCTAAGTGCTAGGATTAAGGCTCTATGCTTGACCATAAAACCACCACAAACAACAAACAAAAAAAAAAACTATTCATCCCAAATATTTATTTTTTTAAATCTATTTTATTTTATTTTGCCTGCATGTGTGTATGTCATAAGGAAGTTAGAAGACCCCCCGCCCCGGAACTGGAGTTATGAGTAGCTGTGAACCACTACATTGGTGGTAGGAATCAAACCTGGGTCCTTTGAAAGAACAAGTACTCTTAACTACTGAGTCATCTCTCCATCCCATATTGCAAATATTTGAATGAAGGCAATTCCAAATGTCTTCCCTCTGCCTGATGCACTACTCTCCATCTTTTCCTGCCCAACTCAACTCATTGCCCAGGTTACTTCCTCTAGACTCTTGCTTGCCCCATCCTTGCCTCCAGCTGACTTGAATGTTCCTCCTCCTCTGAAAACTAGAACTCAATTTTTCTTTACAGTTTTGTTGTTGTTGTTGTTGCTGTTACTTATTATTCCATGTATGTGCATATGATGTTTTGGGTTGTGTGAGTGTGGGGGGAGGCTCGTTTCCAGGAGTGTGCCACCACCCTACTTTATGGGGTTCTGGGGTCTCACCCACCAGGGCTTTGTGCATGCTAGGCAAGCCCTCTATCAACAACTCATAGCCTCATCCCTCAGTCAGCAATTACTGAACTCTGCTGAATTTAACAGTGGGACTTTGATGGAAACTCCTGGACACAAGGCTTTGAAGGACTGATAAAAATCCCACTGCAACTTTGTGTCAGGTCTAGCACACAAGAATCCTGTACTGTTTGTGTTTTATCTTCATTTTTGTTGATCATTGAGCTTGTAGCTAAACATGTTCACTGTAAACTAAATATACTTCATACTCCAATTACCAAGCTCCCAGACTTTAAAATTTAAATGTGTGTGTGTGTGTGTGTGTGTGTGTGTGTGTGTGTGTGTGTGTCACATACCCACATACCACCCCACATGTGTGAACTCAGAACAAATTTGTGGATTCATTTCTCTCCTTCTTCCCTTTACACCGGTTTCAGGGTTCAAATTCCAATCTTTAGGCATGTGCTGCAGGCACCTTTATCTGATAAACCATCTCACCAGCCTGATAAGTGCATAGTTTTTACATTATGTCATATTATTCTACCTCATAGTAGAGTATAACTGATTCAATCCATTTCCCTGTTGATAGACATTTGTGTATTTGGGTTCTCTAGGTGAACAAGACCAATAGAATACATTTATCCTATATACCATTTATATGTTAAAAGGGGGATTTGAGCCAATGAGATGGCTCCTTGGGAAAAGGCACTTGCTGCCAAGCTTGATAACCTGAGATTGAGCTCCAGGATCCACACATTGTCCTCTGACCTCCACACATGCACTATACATGTGTGGGCACACATATACACAGAGTAGAAATGTTTCCTAAAACTTTTAAAATAAAAGGTGATTTATTAGATTGTCTAAAACAATATGGTTTGGGCAGTTCAACAACATATTGGGGAGGCTGAGACATTGGATGTTTCAGCAGTCCTAATCTAATGCTGAAAGCCAAGATGATTCCTGAAATGCCACTAGTCTTCAGTCTATGTTGGAAGGCTGGAAAAAAACTGGTTCCAGTGTCTACAAAGGATGGCCATGGCAGCAACAACAGGGCACACATGCTAAGCAATAAGATGCAAAGGGTAGTGGAACTTGACAGCATGGCAGGAAAGCAACAAACAAGCAAGAAAAATGCAAAGTTTTTCCCCTGGGACTTCCTTTTATCTGGCTGACATCAGAAGGTGAAGCCCATATTTAAGGTGGGCCTTCCCATTTCAAATACACTAACCAAGAAAAATCCCTTACAGAGCCTGGAGAGATGGCTCAGCAGTTAACAGCATGTACTGGTACTGTTCTTATCAAGGACTCAGGTTCCATTCCCAGCACCAACATGGAAGCTCATAACCATCTGAAACTCCAGTTCCAGGGGATCTGACCTCTGCAAACAGCAAGCACACAGGTGGTGCACAGACATATATGTAGACACACACACACACACACACACACACACACACACACACACACACACACACACACACACAATTAAAACATAAATCCCTTACAGACATGCCCATTTGATTCCAGAGTCTTATTTGATTCCAAAACTAGTCAAGTTGACAATCAAGATTTTAAAACTACAGGTTATTTTCACTCTTCATGCCATACAACTTATGATTGAATTTTGTCACTTGTAAATTATATGCAGCGCTACACTTAAAGGTCTTAGAAAGCATGCTTATTTGTGAATAGGACCTTTGTGGAAAGAGTCAAGATAAACTGATGTCCTTAAATGTAAGAAGAAATTTGAGAGATGGCTCAGTGGTTAAGAACACTTGTTGAACCCCAATAATCATAATCCCCTCCTGGTTTTCCCACTTTTGAGTGTTCTTGCTTCCATTGAATATGGACCATGCTTATCCACTCATAAGGAAAACAGTATAGAAGTGACAAGATACCACAAAAATACTGGTTTCCTCACATAGTCTTGTTCTCTTACACCTTGCTGTTTTTGAGACAAGGTCTTGATATATATATTCCTGGCTTTTCTAGAACTTGTTAGATAATCCAGTGGCCTTAAACTTGCAGTGATCCCAGGGATGCAGGGGCCTTTTCACTGCCTCATAAAGTAAACTTTGATATTGTCTCCCACCCCCATTTAAGCCACTAAATGAAACTGATAGCTGAAGTACCAATCTGAGCAACGCTTACATTCCTGACCCAAAGAAAATATGAATATGAAAGGCTTGTTCCTTTAAACTGGTAATTAGGGAGTAAATAGACAAGAAGGCCACAGATAACTAGCAAACCTCCCTTTTCCCTGTGTATCTTTCTTGGGCTTCCAAAGTTATTTGTACAGATTTCTATCAATGCTCATTCCATGCTACCCATCTAAGTCCTCTCCCCAACCTGACTGTCTCCAAAAACAGGAACCCTAGCTCAGATGGCTTAGTATTTACTGTGTCTTATGCAAAGTACAAGGTACAGATATTTTAATTTCCAAAGTAGGCTACTTGAATCCTCGCCTAGGGCATTTTCCTATGACTCCATGAAATTTTCAAAAAATACAACCCTGATCATTTGAAAGCTTGGAATCCACAGGGTCTTACTATGCCTATTTGGCTAGTAATTCACTATGTAGACCAGGCTGGCTTAAAACTCCGAGATCTATTTGTTTATGCTTCTTTAGTGTTGAAATCAAAGGCTTATGCTACCATTCCCAGTTAATTTTTTAAAATTTCATTTTTAAAAAATGTAAATTATATTTTGTTTTGTTTTGGCATGTGTTTATGCAATGTGTGCGTGGTTACTCAAAGAGGCCAAAAGTATTGGATCTCCTGGAGCTTGAGTTACAGGCAATTGTGAGCTGCCTGACATGGGTACTGAAAACTGGAAAAGTAATGCATACTCTTAGCCACTAATCCACCTCTCCAGTCCCCAAATTGTCTGTCTTGAGACAAAGTTGGATGTAACCCAGGCTGATCTTTAACTCTTGAGTCTTCTGCCTCTGCTTCCCTAGATTACAAGTGTATACTATCATTTGGCAAGACCTAAAATCTTAACACTGTCTCCACAATCCAGCATGAGATGCCTGCTTGTCTCACCAGGGAAATAAGTCACTTCCCTCTTATTCCCACTGTAAAAATGACATTGGCCTTTCAGTTCCTCTGCTGAACCTTACTCAGTGTCTTTGCACACAGTTCCCTCTGTGTAGGTTTCTCTTTTTGTCCTCCTCAGATTTCTTTCTGTCCCTCCTGCCTTTTGAGATAGGGTATCAGGCTGAAGAAATGAACCAGCTGTTAAAGGCTAGGCTCACAACTAAAACATGAGGTCCCATGTAAGCCAGGCTGGTCTTATTTTGTAGCCAAGGCTAGCATGAAACTTCTTATTCTCCTGCCTCTATCTTCTAAGTGCTGAGATTACAGGTGTGTGTTACCATGCCCAACTTCTGTAATTTCTACTCTGCCCAATGTCACTTCCTAGAGAAGGCCTTCCTGCTTTCCATTCTAAATCAGAGAACACTAATTTTCCCTCATACTGCTTATCACAATTGGGTGTAAGTGATTGCTTAATTGAGTATTTAGTGTTTGTTCCCGATGTACTCCAAACTCTGAGGACAGAGAAACAGTCTTGTTGCCCATTGTATCCTTAGCAAAGAGCTGTGTTTGACATAGAAGGTAAAGATTCAGCATATCCTCCCTATGTTTCCTTAGCCCCACCCCCTTTTTTATTAAGACAAACATTTCTTATTATCATAAACTTCACATCCTTTTACTGTTTACAAATTTAATAATCTGAGTGTCATTTATCTGTGTCAATGTTATTTGCCATAGGTAATAATTTCTAAGTACAGACATAACTTAAAAACAAACAAACTGGAGCTAGAATTGGAATTCAGGGTCTTATACATGCAAGGAAAGTGATATGCCACTGAGCTACATTTCCATTCCTATTTGTTTATGAGACAGAGTCTTACTGTGTAGCCTAGGCATTGAACTCTATCCTCTATCTCCCAAGTATTGGGATCATAGGTGTGGGTCACCATTGCCCAGCAGGGACCACAACTTAGAAATTTTGTAGTACAGTCCCACAGTGAAGTCTTCCTGTGTGGCTGGAATACAGCATTATGGAAGGAACAAGCAACAGAACTACTTATTAATGGACTTGTTTGTTTGTAGTAGAGTCTTGATATGTTGTCCAGGCTAGTCAAACTCTATATATAGACAAGGGGGCTTCCAACTTGGTGATCCTTTTGCCTCTGTCTGCTGAGTTCTGGGTTTTGAGGTGTGCACCACCATGCCTGGCTATTAATGGCCTTTTCGAAAGCTCTTTGGTTAATTTTTAAGGGCAGTGAAATGTTAAAGAGGTTGGTCTATGTGGTAAGATCTGGGTTTGGACTCTTATTTAATAGCTGTGTGGCTTTAGGCAAGTTGCTTTTCTCTCTGGTCCTCAAAGTATTCAACTATAAATCAAGGATATAATAATGGTCCCTTTTCATTCAGGTTGTGAAAGGGATTCAGTAAGATAATACAAAGCCCCAAGAACAGGGCCTGGTTTCAGAAAATGCTCAATAAATGTCAGCCAGTCTTTTCACACATGATAAAAGAGAAAGGTTCCTCATTTCTCACTTGGTACTGGAAGAAGTTTGGGGGTGCTATAAAGTTCTCTGTGGGAAGTTAAGGTTGGAGCAGTTTAAAATGTAATGCTACTCAATTCTTTCTTTCTTTCTACTTTCAAGTCTTAAAACTGAAGCCAATGGGAGAAAGTAGCTTCTAGCTAGTCTCTAATTGGTTTCAATTGACAGCAGCATGGTTTGCACTCTCTTACGGTCTGTGTTCACATTGTTTAACCACCATCATCAGATGTCATTGTCAACCAGAGAAGGAAGGCTAGGAGAGGGCTACTAGCTCATCATCTTGACACCTAGCAATTTGCAATGCTGTCTCTTTTGGAAGCCACCTAAGTCTTTGCCTGTTCAGTCTATTGGTACTTCGTAGGTGGTCAGAGCCTACCAGTTAGGCCACACAAAAGCCACAATAAATGAGAAAGTCAACTTCAACAAGGATTTGACTCAGACCAAGGCAGCTACCAGGATCCAGAAGAAAGATTTCTTCCTTCCTGGGGGTTGGGGACCTGAATAAAAATGTCAGATTATCTTCACATAAGACACAGTATTTTCTTTTCAAAAGGCACACTCCGTTCTCCATTCAGCAAAAGGTAGGAAACCAGTCCTGAGAGAAAGCCAGTTTCCTTGCCCTTTTAAAAATTTTGCAGAAGAGCTGCCAAGTGTATAAATTCCTCCTTTGATCAGAAGATAAAGCAGAACAATGCTGTGGAGCTGAGCAGATTGCTACAGGACATTCCTCTGGGGCGTGTAAGCTTGGAAGTACCAGTGTACAGAGGAAAGTGGGGTTGGTAGACAGCTAGGGGCTGGGAGGGTGGTACAGACATAAACTGCTCCTAGACTTCACCACAGGATAGATTTTCCTTTTGCTTAGCTCTAGAGACTGAACCTAGACCTCACACATGCTAGTTAGGTGCACTGCCACTGAGCTAGTCTCAGCCCTGGTTTCTTGTTTTTGTTTTTGTTTTTTGGGTTTTTCGAGACAGGGTTTCTCTGTATTGCTTTGGAGCCTGTCCTGGAACTAACTCTATAGATCAGGTTGGCCTTGAACTCACAAAGATCCTCCTGCCTCTGCCTCCTGAGTCCTGGGATTAAAGGAGTGAGCCACCAACGCCCGACTATTTAATTTTGGGGGGGACAGGTTCTGAACTGCTGCGCTTAAGTAATCTCCTGCCTTAGTCTCCTCAGGTTGGACTACAGAAAGATGCCACATTCTCTTCAAAAGCACAGGCATGCTTATTTAAACGAAACGATCAGAGGTCTCCCCTTCCCTACTATCCAGAAAATGTTGGAAATAAGCTTTTACATCCCAAAACCCAAGTAGGCACTGCCAGTTTATTTTGCCATCCCTCTCCTCAGTAGTTACCAACTGTCCTCTTTTGCAATCTGTAAAACGCGAATAATTTCCCTATCTGCTTCACTTTTGAACCAGACAGCGGGAGGGCTAAACGCTTTACAAGCACAATTCCATTCGGTGCTCACGAGAAAGGTATGATTACTATGGGGCCTGGGTGTGATGTCTGGTCGAGCGCTGTTATTAAGGCTGCCTTCCTCACCTGGCCTCAACAAGGCTGTCAGCAAACAGCAACGTGAGAACCCCGCACACAACCCGCCCTTTGCAGGACCCTTGTGATGAGCTGCCAATTACAAACTTCGAAGCACCTGAACGTCCGCGATAACTGCTGGAGGGAATGAAAGATTTCGTCTTGACCTTTTCAGTCTTCCAATCCAAACTCATCTCCGGGCGGCCTGGGGCTAAGATTGTAAATAGACCAGGCTGCCGCAGGCCAGAGGTCGTCGGGGCGCAGTGCTGAGAGAAGGCCCCGGGAACAAAGGGCGCTTGAGAGCCCGAGGCGGGCCAGAGGGTCCCAGAGTGTCCTCTCCGAGAGGCCCCAGGCCGGGACTAGACACCCATTCCCCGGGGCATATATTCCAGCCCGCAACCTCCCCTCTGCTGTCTCGCGGGCCCGCCTGCGCCCCGCCCAGCACCTCAGGTAGGCTGTCCGCGCCAGCCAATCGCAAGGCTCCCGAGCACGGGGGCGGTGCTTTTACCATCGGAAGTGACGTGCAGTGCTCGGCTGGCCGCGGAGTCAGTCGAAGCTCTCCTCGGCGGCCGGCTGAGCCAGCTGAGGCGGGGGCAAAACATGGCTCGGACCTTAGAAGGCGCGAAGGCTCGGGTTGCGGTGGAGACCAAGGCTCCCGCAGCGTGAGGTGAGGGGCAGCGGGTGCGTGTGGAGCGAGGCCTGGCGCTGCGCGGCCGCCGCGGGACCCAGAGGGGAGGGACCGCGGCCGCGGTGCCTCTTCGTCGCTCCATCCTCTCTGACTCGTACTTCGGGGCCCTGTCCCCCCACCCGGCGGTCGCCAGTGCCCCACTCCAGGCCCCTTTTGTCGTGAGCCGCTGGGCGCTGCTGTCCCCCAGGGGGAGGGGAAGCCACCCCACAGTCCCTGGGACAGTGCGGGAGCGGCGGCGGCGGCGGCGGCGGCGGCGGCGGGTCCCAGTCTTCTCTCTAGGCTGTTCTGGAAAGTGGCTGTTGAACTTCTGCTATGGCTTCTTCCTCCTCACCCAGCAGTCTTTGGAGCCTCGGGTGGTTCTTTTTCTTCTCCTGGGACCCTTCACCTCCTTACCTTAAAAAAAGAAAAAGAAATCCAGAATCTACTTGCTTTGGAAATGCAATAATATGTGTATTTAGCGCATCATCTTTCTGGGAAAGCATTAGAGTAAGCATAATTTAACTCTTCCTGAGTGACTGGGGAACAAGAAGTAATTGAAGAGGAGGAAAATTGTGTATGGTAGTTCTTTCCCTGCGTTGTCCTGATAGAAAGTGAAGTTCTAATTATTACATTTCTGCTTTAGACAGACGGTGTTTGAATTGAGTGACTCGAAGGAAGCTTCCCCATTTGAACAAAATTACTTGTTAAAGAGGTACCCCAAAATCTTCTCAGGTGGGTGTCAGGAGGAAAACCTGTCTTGGGGAAAATGATTGAATGTATGGGACCATCCACAAACCATAATGACAGAAAAAAAAAAAAAAACAATTGTTAGAGGGTTGGTGAAATAGCATACGGGAAGAGAACACTGATTCCAAGGAAGACTTTGTACTCTTGCTTCCCTGATGATGGTTCAGTCTCCACAAGAAACCTTTCAGCAGCTCTCTGGAGTTGGAGTTGGTGTGGTTATTCAAGGTTACAAACCACACTTGAAGTGCCTTGGTTGAGATTTTCAAATTTTTGAAGCTGTTTGTGTGTTTGACACTCAGTGTTTTGAGCACTGCAAGGTACTGTAATTGATACAGAGGTATTTTTTAAATCAAACTTAGTTCCAAAGTGATTTTTAACATAGGTACAAAATATATACAGAACTTCCACAAATTCCATCAGTGTTGGCTAACTTAATTTAAAAGCAGTTTGTTCTGAGAAAACCTTCTGTTGTCTCAGGCATGGTGGTGCACTCTTGTAATTTGCAGTGCTTGCCTGCATTGCAAGAGTTATAGTAGGAGGGTCAAATTTAAGGCCAACCCAGGCTACCTAGTGAGACACTGTCAATAACAATAATAATAGAAAATTCTTGTTATAATATGTGTTGTGCACATGTTGCTTGCAGTTTAATTTGTACTCAGTCATACTTTAATGGTCTTAATTGTTCTTCAGTTTCATAGAGCATAAAGATTAGCATATTTGCTTTCAGGATTTTAGAAACAACTTTTTGTAATCAGTTGTGTATTGAATGCATGATTCTTTGTTGCTTCTATTTAGAACTCCAAATTTTCCATTCAGCTTAATGTCGCTGTGTACATTTCTGTGCCCAGAAGTAAATCTGGCACATTGTTCTGAATGTAGTAAGTATAAGTAGTACAGTCCAATTTCTAGGAGCTCAGAGTTCTTTTTAGTTTGTTTTTTTGGTTTTTTTTGTTGTTGTTGTTTTTCCGAGACAGGGTTTCTCTGTGTAGCTTTGGAGCCTATCCTGGCACTCGCTCTGGAGACCAGGCTGGCCTTGAACTCACAGAGATCAGCCTGCCTCTGCCTCCCGAGTGCTGGGTTTAAAGGCATGTGCCACCAAAGGCAAGCTCAGAGTTCTTATCAGAGCATCAGACCATCCCCTGAGATCAGGAGAGGTGCAAAGTACTTTCTTAAAATGCTTTAGCAAAGCACCTGTAGAGATGAGCCTGAGCTACAGGAGACCCTGTCTCCAAACAAAAACAAAGCAAAACAACAAAAAGGTTTGTGAGCTAGGCGTATAGCTAAGAATTAGTGCTTGCTTACCACGAGGTCCTGGCTTTGATCAGTACTTACAGAATGAAGTTGTAACTTACCTTGCTTTGATAAGACAACTTAATTTGTTTTTACTAATTTATCATATTCCCAAAAGAAATTCAAGGCAAGAAAAATGATGTTTTAGTGTGCTGTGTTTACAGAATTTGGTGATTTGTTTAATCTAATCCTCCCATCCCGCCTCCCTACTAGGGATTGAACCTAGGACCCAAGCAAGCTCTCTACCACTGAAACATATCCCCTTTAGTTTGGTTGTTTCATTTGATGGTTGTAACTGAGTTGGGCCACAACCCCACCCTCAGAAACTGGGGAATGAGTAAGAGAAGAGAGAAGGAATGCAAAGTAGAAGTTGTTGTTCAGTCTACCTGGGAAGACAGTTTAGCAAGTTCTAACACTGCAGTTATAAAGACAGTGGTAGATTCAAAGTACTAAGAAGGATGTGATCTGGGTGGGGAGATGAAGAAATGCATGGGTCTCATGAGAAAGATTATGCTCAAATTGAGGCTTGCAGAATGAGTTCTTTTTTTCTTTTTCTTTTTCTTTTTTTTAAGATTTATTTATTATGTGTACAGTGTTTTGCCTGCAGGCCAGAAGAGGGCACCAGATCTCATTACAGATGGTTGTGAGCCACCATGTCATTGCTGGGAATTGAACTCAGGAACTTTGGAAGAACAAGCAGTGCTCTTAACTACTGAACCATCTCTCCAGCCCGAATGAGTTCTTTCTATTAATGAGGGCAGGATGGATAAAAATGCTCAGGTCCTAAGATCTTTTCCATTACCTTGAAGTGGTAAGATAATTGAGAAAAGTCTTAATAACTCTGGTGTTTATTTGATAGTATTCATATACAGCGTTCTTTTAGTGGGAATCATGGTCTCACTTGGAAATACTGCCCTGAATAGGTGTGTCTACATTGTTCATAGGATTATGGTTGAAGCTGAAAGAAACCTCTTAGTCTTCCTTACTTATATGGGAGTCACAGTTTTGTTTGCTTGCTTTTGTTGTTTTGAGACAGGGTCTCTCTGTGTATCCCTGGCTCTCCTGGAACTCACTATGTAGACCAGGCTGGCCTTGAACTCACAGAGAGTCACTTGTCTCTGCCTCCCAAATGCTGAGATTAAAGGCAGCATGAACCACCACATCTGGCCATGAATCTTTATTTTGTGCATGTATGTATAACTTGTATCTTTTTTGCATGTTTCTTGATTTAAAATTTCAATTTCATATATGTAATATACTTTAGTATTTCCACCCCCTCCCGTTAGCTTCTTTTATCTCTTCCCAGTGAAACCTTTTTCCCCCCAACTACTTTCATGTCCTCCTTTTTCCCTTTTGTGGAAAATTTTAATTAAGGTGTCTGCAAGAGCATGGATGGGTGGTTATTTACTTGAGTAAAGGCTGCTAACCAGGGATTGTACCACTGACTTTCCCACCCCTAGCAACCATTCCAGTCACTCATTGAGAGTGGGGTGAGCTTATGAGTCTCTTACAATCCATGATGGAATGTTAATGGGCCCAGTTTTATGCAGGTCTTGTGGCACTGCTTCTGTGAGTGAGGGTGCAGCAGCATGTCATGTACTGATGACTGTTTTACAGCATTCTTTTCCATATTCTGGCTGTAAGCATTGGGGCAACTCAGATTGAATGAGATGGACAGGGATTCTGGCACTCCAAGAGCCAAGGAGTACCACAGGTCACAGTAAGCTTAGCATCTTACAACCCTGCTCTGGGGGAAAGGCTTTCCCATTGTAACAGCTCTGCTCCAGCAGGGGAGGGCTTCCCTGACAAAGTTGTTACATTTGGTTCTGTTCCCCCAATGTAACTCCACTTCACCAGGGGAAGGTTTCCCCAGGCTAAAGTGTTATAGCCCTGCTCTGCTCTGCTCTGCTCTGCTCTGCTCTGCTCTGCTCTGGTTCCTGCGAAAAGTTATTTCTCTTCTTCATTCCGCCAAAGGAAGGTCTCACCCAAACCTCATTCGAGAGATTTATTGGGCAGGAAGAATCCAGTAGAGTGGCTGCCCTCTGCCAGGGGGGACAGGATAGCTGGGCAGCCTGCAGCCACCAGCTGAACAGACAGGGGGTTTACATAGGCATTCTTAGGGGCAGAGTTTTCCAGGGAGATTTCCAGAGTGGGGATTGGTCAGATTTCAGACCCTGAGCTAGATCTGCTCAGGGATTGGTTGGTTTTCTGCACAGGTTCAGGGTCAGATTTGGCTCTGGTTTCAGGGCAAAAGTATGTTCCATTCACTGGTCCTTTTTAGCCTTTTGGTTCTAATTTTAGGACCAGGGTGTATTTCTTTCACTGGCTCTGATTCTAGGAACAAAGTGTGTTTCTTTGGCACTGGTTTTAGGTTCAGGGTTCATTTCTTTGTTTCTTGTTGCAGGGCCAAAGTGTGTTTCTTTGGCTGCCCCCCTTTCCCTACACTGGCTTTTAAATTCTTTCAGCCTCTCTTCCTCAATATTACCTGAGCTGAGTTTTGGAGGGGTGTTAGTGGTGTCCTGTTTAAGGCCGAGCCCTCAGCGGTTAGTTTTTAGCACCTTGACTAGTCATAAGTCTCTCCATTAACTTACATCCTTTACAAATAGAAGCTTCCCTGACCTGCATTGAGATATCATTAATTCATATAAACATAAATATCTAGAAGGCAGTTCAATTCTCTGGTCCATTTAGCAAAAACAATAGTAATAGGTTATTTTCCTTGGGCCTATCATCCATTTACAGTACAAGTACAGTACAAGGCATGAATTTTTCTGTGGAGTGGGCCTCAAATCAAATTAGAAGCAGTTGGTTGTCCCTATAACATCTATGTGCTGGCTAATTTATGTCAACCTGACACAGGGTGGAGTCATCTGAGAGAAGGGAACCATAATTGAGAAAATGCCCCCTCAAGATCTGGCTGTAGGCAAGCCTGTAGAGCCTTTTCTTATTAATGATTAATTTGGAAGGGCATAGCCCATTGTGGGTAGAACCACCTTTGGGCTGGTGGCCCTGGGTTCTATAAGAAAGCAGACTGAGCAAGCCATGGGGAACAAGCCAGTAAGCAGCGTTCCTCCATGGCCTCTCTTCCTGCCTCAGGTTCCTGCCCTGTTTGAGTTCCTGTCTTGTCTTCTTTCAGTGATGAACAGTGATTTGGAAGCATGAACCAAATAAACTCTTTCCTCCCCAATTTGCTTTTGGTCTTGGTGTTTCATCACATCAATAGTAACCCTAATTAAGACAACAGCAATGCCACTGTTGCACCAGTGGGCACATCTAGCCAGAAGGTTGATATTATAGCTTACAGGATCTATAGCCAAGTAAGAGTATTGATGACTGTTCTCTTCTAATAACTTGCGTAATGCCTTCTGACATGGTGAAAGGTGCTCAGCAAGGAGGAAATTTCTAGCTCTGTTGTAGCTTGATTTCTGTATACCAGAAGTATTTGATGTCTGCAGCAGTTGTGTTTTTTGTTGTTGTTGTTTTGGGTTTTTTTGGTTTTTCGAGACAGGGTTTCCCTTTGTAACTTTGGAGCCTATCCTGGCACTCGCTCTGGAGACAAGGCTGGCCTTGAACTCACAGAGATCCGCCTGCCTCTGCCTCCCGAGTGCTGGGATTAAAGGTGTGCGCCACCAACGCCTGGCAGCAGTTGTGTTTTATTACCTAGTTCTGGTTGGCAACCAAGAGCAATAGCCAGTATGGAGTGGGGGCAGTTGGGGAACTTTCTTATCCAACAGACTTCCTGAAGGCACTAGGATTTTTGTTTTAATTTTGGGGGATATTATCCACTCGGGTTCTTACTTTGTAGGCCTGGTCTGGAATTTGCCATGTAGAGAAACCTCAAGCTCAGAAATCTGCCTTCGTCTGCCTCCTGACTACAGGATTAAAGATATGTGCCACCATGTCCAGCCTATGTGTTGTTTCTGATGAGATAGATGTACACAGAAACGTTTTGACAGTTAAAACTGAAATAAATACAACTGTGAACTACTTTTTGGATTCTTTTTCCTTTTTGCTTTTGTTGGTAGGCCCTCATGAAGCCTATGTTGGCTTCAGAGTATACCTGAGGAGGACCTTGAAGTCTAGTCCCTCCTGCCTCTATCTACCAAGTGCTAGGATGACATAACCCGCCTTGGATTTCTTAAAAATTTAAATTTAGCTATTTGGGTATAAAATAAATGGAATTTTAAAATAACGTTTTAAACAGATTTGAAACCATTTTTTGTTGGCTTAGCTGTTAGTTTTAATTACTTAACTTTGAGAATACACTAGAATACTATTTAATCAACATCCTTACTGTTAAACAGTAATGTTTTCTGTAAGTCTTACTGTGAAATAGGGTCTTATAATTTAGTTGAGATTATCCCAGAAATCACTTTGTAGGCCACACTGGCCTTGAACTCAATAATAGTTCTCCTGCCCCAACCTTCCAAGTGCAGTCTTACAGACATGAAGCACCATATCTGGTTTTGGTATTAAGATCCAGTCTTACTATGCAATTCAGGCTGTCCTGGAACTTGCTGACCTACCTCAGCCTCCTAAGTGCATGGAATTATAGGCATACACTACCATACCTAGCTTAACAGTTACGCTATAGAAACAATCAAAGTGTATAATATTGTTTCACTTCATTTGCTGTACATTGAGATTTGTTAGAAACAAACTAATAATTTAGATCAGTGGTTCTCAACCTGTGGGTCACCTAAGACCACTGGAAAACACAGGTATTTACATTACAATTCATAACAATAGCAAAATTACAGTTATGAAATAGTAACAAAAACAACCTTATGGTTGGGGGTCACCACAATATGAGGAACTGTATAAAAGAGTCACAGCATTAGGAACCACTGCTTTAGAACAATAATAATAAAAGACTGATGTTTGCATTGATTGCTGATTATAGCTTAACTGATGCTTTTATTCCTCAAGATCTTATTATTCAAATAAATAGTAAATATTATTGTTTTCTTTGAGAAGAAAATGAGGCCTAAATATATTTTGACTTATGTAGCATAGTATCTAGAAGACACTGCTTGAATCCAGGTCCTATAATGTTGGCCCAGTGTTCTTTCACTGTGCTTCTTCTTCTTTTTTAAATTTTATTTATTATGCCTAACCCTAACCCTGGAGGCCAGAGGAGGGCACCAGATCTCATTACAGATGGTTGTGAGCCATCATGTGGGTTCTGGGAATTGAACTCAGGACCTCTGGAAGAGCAGACAGTGCTCTTAACCTCTGAGCCATCTCTCTAGCCCTCACTGTGCTTCTTAAGTTGGTGTTTTAATGTTTACATGTGTAACATGTAGCACAGTTTTGGAGGATGAGCAAGTTTATAGTCCAACCTGGACAGACCAATTATAATCCATATGATAATATTTTTCTAAGATAGGGTCACAGAGCTCCAGGCTGGCTTTCAACTTGCTATATGGTCACAGATGACCTTGACTCTTTATCTTTCTGCTTCTACTTCCCAAGTACTGACATGGAAGGTATACACACCTGACTGGCTGGTTCTCTCCTCCTCCACCACCTCTTCCTTCTCTCCCCCTCCCCTCTCTCTCTCCTCCCCTCTCTCCTACCTACTTACCTTTCTTCTTCTCCTTTCAATAAATGGTCTCACAGTGTAGCCTATGCTGGGCTTGAACTTAGAGTAATCTTACTGTCTCAGCCTCATAAATGTTAGAGTTACATTGTGGACTGCTACATGTGTCTAAGAAATCTTTATTAAAGTTCCACTATGTAATGAGAGAACACAGCAAAACCACAACCTTCTTTTCAGGTAAAAGTATATAAAAATGAATGAGAGATCAGTGGTGGTAATGCCTTCTGGTGAGGAGGGACTAGAACATGAGTGATTTTGTTTAAAAAAAATTCAGTCTAATTGGGAATCAGGAAAATACTTTTTTTAAATGTTCTATTTTCAGTTTGGGAGAGTGAGTAAACGTGTATGCTCTTCCTACAAGATAAGCTCTGACGGAGACCTAACTATTCTTAGAAACAAAACCACAGTTCTATGAGTAGCTGTAACTGCATTGGTTTATTAAGTCACTTTATCTATGTTCATAATAGAATTTATGACTGTTCTGATAAACACTTTGTAGTTTAATGTATAAATCTGTTCAGTGCTAAGTGGAAAGGGGTGCTTTTTTGTTCCAGGGAATATACAATTTGTACTTTCTCCCTTTTGTGGCCCCCTTGAGGGAGTGGGAGACAGATTCTCGCTGGTAACCTAGGGTGGACTTGAACTCCAGTTTCTCTTAGTTTCCAAATGCTGGATTTATAGTTGTGTACCCCATAACTGGCTTGGAATGATCCACTTTTGTCTAACTAGACCTCCCTCCCTTCCCCTTTTGCATGTTAGAATACTAGGAGTACTAAGAACTCTGCCATTGAGTTCTTAGACTAGAATTCTATGCATATTGAAATGCTTGACAGTGCTTGCTTTTTTCTTTTTCTTTTTTCCTTTTTGAGATAAGCTTTCATTCTGTAGCCTAGGTTGGCCTTGAACTCATGGCACTTCTGCCCAGCCTTGTAAGTGCTAGGATTAAAGGTGTGAACCAGCACACCTACTAACTGCAGTTGATTTTCTTTTTTCAGTCATAGTTACTGAGAGGTATTTTTAAGTATAAAATCCATAAACCCATCCAACTAGACATCTGTGAACCCAAAGTGAGCACGTTGTGGAATATGGGAAACAGCAGTCACAGAACTGGCACCACAGCAGCTAGGACAGAGAAATGTGGGGCTGAGGATCTGGCTCCGTTGCTAGAGTGGAGCTCTGGGATCAGGCTTAGTGGCTCACACCTGTGATCTTAGTGCTCAACAGATAGAGGCAAGAAGATCAGGAGTTCCTGGTTATCCTTTGCTACTTAGTATAGTGAGTCTGGGGCAATGTGAGCTACACAAGGATCCTGTCAGCAAAAAAAGAGAAGAAAGTAAGAAAGCAGAAAGATTATGTTTATTTTTAGTTAGAGTCTAGTTTTGTAGATCAGGCTGGCCATGAACTTCTTGATCCTCCTGCCTCAGCCTCCTGAGAGCTAGGATTAAAAGCATGTGAACCTGGACTCAGTGGGTACATGATACTGGGACTTGAACCCAGGGCTTTGTACCTACTAGATAAGAAGTCTACCACTGAGCCATATCCCCATGTCAGTCTCAGTCTTAGTCTCTCTCTGTCTCTCTGTCTCTTTGTCTGTCTGTCTCTCTCCAACCCCCCCCCCCACACACACACACAGATACCATTTGCTCATTTATTGTTTAGTGGCATTAGTCACAATGTTGTTTATACCACTGTCTATTTCAAAAAAACTGCAAAATGAAACTCTGCATGTTAAGCAGTAAGTATTCCACCCTCCTAGCCCCTGCTTTCATTGATAACCATTAAACTACTTTCTTTGAATTTTCTTATTCCAGTATTTCTTTTAAGTGGAATTATACCATATTTGCCTCTTTTGTTTGGTTTATTTCATTTATTGTAATGTCTTTAAGGACCATCCATAGTACAGCATTTGCCATTACTTTTTATGACTAGATAATATTCTGTTCTATGTATATACCACATTTTGTGTATCACTTCTTTGATGGATACTTGGTTATTTCCATCTATTGGCTATTGTAAATAATGATGCTTCTACTAGTATTGCATACTGTTTGGTCAGTACAGTGTCCTTACACAGATTGATGTGTAAATTTAAGTGTCTGTTTTCCATTCTTTCGAATAGAAGCAGAATATTCAATTATTCTTCATAATATTCAAACAATAATTATGTTTACATTTTAGAGGAAGCACACAAAAGTGTTTTTTCAGAATGACTGTACCATTTGGCATTCCTTACCAGCAAAATACAAAGAGTTTCAGTTTCTGCATATATTTGCCACCACTTCATATTTTCCATTAAAAAAAATTAAAGTTCGCTGGACATTGGTGGCGCATGCCTTTAATCCCAGCACTCAGGAGGCAGAGGCAGGCGGATCTTTGTGAGTTCAAGACTAGCCTGGTCTACAAGAGCTAGTTCCAGGACAGCCTCCAAAGCCACAGGGAAACCCTGTCTCAAAAAACCAAAACAAAAACAAAAACAAAAAAAAAAAAAAAAAAGTTAAAGTTGTCAAGTTGGTTTGAAGTGTGTCTGGTTGTGGTTTTGATTTGCATCTCCCTCTAATATTGCTCAGCATCTTTTAATGGGCTTGGACTTCTTAGTGTTGGGAGCATATCAATGCTTATTTCAATGGTTGGACACAAATACACACACACATATATTCTTCATGCGTGCTAGGCAAACGCTCTACCAACTAAGCACATTCCCAGCTTGGCTCAGTTTCTTATTGTTTATTACTGTTCCTTACTTTGTAATTCCTAGTTGTGTTTTTCAGCTTTATTTTTTCTCCTCTTTTAAGGCATGTTAAAAATGGAGGTATATACCATAACAGTTAGCACACAAGATTTACTGTTATTTGTCATGTTGAAATTTCAGTAACATCAAGGTATATTTAATGATTCATGTCAAATGAATGAACAGAAAAGTAGTCCAAAGTTCAGCCATTATCTCCACCAAGTACTTCTGTTGGGAAATCAAGTTAGAGTGCAGACTTTGTGGTCAGCATGTTGCCTTTCAGAATAAGCTTCCTTCTGTGACTGTGTCTTCTCTTCCTTGACCCCTACCACTCATAGGCAATAAGACCCCTATCTAGACACAGAAAGTTGTTGTGGCTGTATCTTGGATGTTTAGAATGTTGCCCTTAAGGACTGAGAATGGAACAATGATTAATGCATAGTAGGTTACAGTATAGACATTGCTTTTTGCCAAGAGAGAAGACATAAGCTCTTTATTAATATGCGTGTACAAAACATTTTAAATTGTAAAAATATGGGCTGACAAGATGAGTTAGTTGGTAAAAGAACTTGGCACCAAGCCTGACCTGTGTGAGTTGGATTCCTGGGACCGAAAGAGAGAACCAAGTGCTATGAGCACCCCTACACACCTCATACACACACAATAGTAATAGTAATAATAACAATAATTTAACTAAAATAAGACAGGTAGAATTAGTTGCTTCCCGCTTCACACTTGAAATTCCATGTTCCTCCCTTCACAGTTTATGTGACAAGCACTTTATCTGCTAAGCCATCTCACCGGCTCTGACCTGGCAGATACTGAAGCTCTGAAGAGCCTTACCTGCTTTTTCTTCCTTTTGAGACAGGGTTACACTTGTAGGCCTGGCTGGGCTGGAACTCTTTACTTTAGGTGGAGCAAGCTGACATTAAGATCGTAGTGAACCTCCTGAGTGCTGGAATTACAAGTGTGCAATACCATACCTGACCTTCCCATCATGAATAAACTTGAAGAAACTCTTCTTAGTTTTTCCCATGCCTCATTTTTTTTCACTGACTAAAAATAACATCTACCTCCCCAACTAAATGTTTTTTTTTTCCATTTCACTTACGCTAAACTTGGCATGTTCTGTTTAAATCAAACCACTTCTAACATTTCTACTGCCACCATCCATACTCCAAGTCATAGTTAGTCCCCTCATCTTATTTATCTGCTTATTTATTTGTCTCTTTGGGTCTCCCTGTTTCCCCCCCTCTTTTTGCCAAAAAACCTACAGCCCTTTCCACACTAGGCAAAGCTCTCTACTTTTGAGCTACATCCCAAGCCCTCCATTTTTGTTTTCATTTGTCCATTTTTTACAGAACAGTAGAGATTTTTTGAACAGTGTAAATTCTTGTGCATGAAGTCTATCTCTGTCTTCCTATTACACTGATAAGTACAGTAAAGTGTCTCCAACACCACACATTCTTTTTTTTTTTTCTTCTATTTTGTGGGTAGATATTGAACCCAAAGCCTACAGCCTCAGCTAACTTACTCATCTTCATCAAAAACATTTCACAAGATCCACAGAATAAAATTAAGTTTGTTTCAAATGAAAATTTTTCCATTGTATCAGACTGTAAGGCCTAAATATTACTCACATTTAATATCACTTTGGAGAACAGAGTTAAAATTTTCAAATCAAATTTGATGTTGAAATGTTGTTTAAGTCTTACTATTCAATGCATAATTACTTTATTTACTTGAGAAATGGGTTTCCTGAGAGGTGAAAAGCCTAATCAAAGCTGAAGTGCAGCTAGGATAAGAACCCTCTCCTAACTTCTCCCCTCCCTTTCTCCCGTCCTCTCTCCCCTCCCCTCCCCTCCTCTCACAGAATCTTTCTCACAGATTCTACTTTATTTCACTGTCTTGCCCAGGCTGACTTACAACTCTAAATGTAAGCTTTGGGGGGTAACCTTGAACTCATAGCAGTCCTCCTTTCTCAGCCTCCTCACTGCTGAGATTACAAATGTGAGCCTCTATGCTAGTAGCTCTTAACCTTCCTAATGCTGCAACCCTTTAATACAGTTCTTCACTTGTGGTAGCCTCCAATCATAAAATTACTTTTGTTGTTACTTTGTAACTGTTATGTTGCTGCTGTTGTGAATTATAATGTAAATATCCATGTTTTCTGATGGTCTTAGGTGACCCCTGTGAAAGGGTTGTTGGACAAACCCCCCCACCCCCAAAGGGGTTTCTACCACAGGTTGAGAACAACTGCTCTATGCTCTGCTATCAATTTTATTTGGTTCTTTGTAGTTGTCTATTTTTTAAATTTTATTTATCTATCTATTTATTTATTATGTATATAACATTCTGCTTCCATGTATATCTGCACACCAGAAGAGGGCACCAGATCTCATAACGGATGGTTGTAAGCCACCATGTGGTTGCTGGGAATTGAACTCAGGACCTCTGGAAGAGCAGTCAGTGCTCTTAACCTCTGAGCCATCTCTGCAGCTTTGTAGTTGTCTATTATAAGGGTTATATAATATATGAGCTAATAATGAATATAGTAATGTAGCTTATTATAAAAATTTAGGACTATTCTGATTTTGATTGATCTGGAGTATTTAAAGCTTACATAAATCTACTCAAACTGCAAGTAAATGGATGGATGGATGATAGATAGAAAGAAAGAAAGAAAGAAAGAAAGATAGATAGATAGATAGATAGATAGATAGATAGATAAAGTAACTTTGGAGAACCATGACATTGCATCAGCAAAATATGGATTCTGAACACTGACATGTTTCTATAGACCTCAGTTGTCAGCCTCACCAACCAGCTGTATCTAGAAAGTTCTTCAGTCCTGTTTCCTGTCTTTTTGTGTTTCAGATCTGCCTTACTGTCTTTATTATTACCTCACCTCCGAGGGCATAATGCCTGTCAGATTACCATCATGTCAAACATGAACTGCACATTGAAAAGCAGAGTTCTGTAAACCACCCTTAGGTTTGAGAATGTTTGGATACATAAAACTTACTGAATGATGTTATACTTGTGGTTAATGGTTTATTATGGGGAAAGGATAGATGAAAATCAGCCGAAGAAAAAAAGCATGTAGAGCAAAGTCCAGGAGTGTTCCCAGTGTGGAACTTCTGGTAGTTTTTTCCTGTGAAATCAGAATGTGTTGTGCTACCAGTATCTGTGTTAATAAATAGTATACGTGGAATATTGGCAACCAGTGAGTCTCACATGAGTTTCAGGGACCAGATTTTTTTCCCCATATGTCGAAGGAACTTCACAGCAGTAATGTATTTTATCCAACTAAAAGGGATCATATCATATGGCTTTGGGAAAAAAAAAAAAAAAGCATGCACATGATGTTTATCTGCACAAGAAAGAAATTGGTGGCTTATAGTTTGTTCCATTTAAGATAGCTCCCAGGCTGGAATAGAGAGCTTGTCTAAAACATGTGAGGGCTCAGATTCAATCCCTAGTACTACTCCCAAAACTCCAAAGTTATCAAGTTATTTGGTGGCTCATGGCAGATTTTGGGAAGCTGAGACAGGTGGGTTGCCATGGATTCAAGATCAGCTTAAGCAATACAGTAAAATTTTGTCTGATAAAACAATGAGAAAAAAAATACAATTATATTTGGGCTCTGTATAAGGTATGTATTAAATATGTACCTATTTAGAACTTTTGTGCATCTCAATATTTGAATATTCTAAAATCTGAAATAGTTCTATCTTAAGCATTTCAGATAGAGGATAGTCAATCAGTAGTTTGACTTTTCCTATTTGATCCTTTTATTTCTTTTTCTTACCTTACTGTACTGTCTAGAACTGGTTAAAATGTTGAATTAAGGTGATAGTCGGCATTCTGCTTTTGTTTATGGCCATAAGGAAAATTTCAAGGTTTCCTTCCCATTAAGTGTGAATTGTTGATACCTTCAATAGAGGAAGGAGCTTCCCTGCTGTTCATCACCAGTTAACTACCATGATAAGCACATCTTTTATTTAAAATACATATTTTGTTTTAGGTGTTTTGCTTCTGAAACAGTTCTCATATAGCTCGGGCTGGCCTTGGACTCTGTTATATTACAGCTGAGGATGCTGTGGTCTGAGTCCTAGCCTCCACATGGCAGCTAACAACTGTTTGTAATTCCTATACCAAGGGGATCTGACACTCTCTTCTGGCTACCATGGGCACTGCATGCATGTGGTACACAGACATACATGCAGTCAAAACACTCATCCACATAAAATAAAATAAATACATTAATAAAATTGGTGAAAATTTTAAATTTTCATTTAAATTCTGTGCATTCTGTATCTTCCATTTATCTCTTGCGACAAATTAGTGTTTAATACCAAAGTATTTGGCTTCTCTTTTTAAATTAGTTCTCCCTTCCCATGAATCAGAGATAGAATATTCTCTTTTCATCTATTGGTATTTCAGTCTTTAACAAAGATGGAACACCTATTTTTAGTTCTCTGTTGTCATATTCCTTCAAGTTTTCAAGATAATTGCCTCTCCCCACTTACTCTAAACCCAACCATGTGATTTTTTTTTTTTTCAGTAAAGAGTGAATTTTTAAAAATGAGCTCTTTTTGCCTGATTTTTGTTTTCCAGTTTGAGCTTCTCTTTGGTAAAAGGAAGGGTATGTCTGGTCATTAGAAATCTGATTATAGAAGTGAGTAAAAACTCTTACCCTCACTGAAATTATAAATGTGCCAGTCATTTGTTGATGGTAAATTAATAGATAAATTGTGTATGTTGTTATTAATTAACAGTGTTAACTGCTTCATGATAGGGCTGAAGCAAAATTTAGCAGTGCAGGAAAAAATAGTCCAAGATTGAGGAAGAAATTTTATATTTATGGCGGATAGTTTATGGTGATTTAAGCCTAAGCCTATCCTGGTTCTAGTTAATTTAGTAGTGTATTATGTAAATTAGTAGTGCTTGGATTCATTCCACACTTGCTATCTGCTATAAGTTTATTTTTATTTTACTTTTTAGATTTATTTGTTTTATGAGTATGAATTCTTTGCATGTATATATGCACACCATCTGTGTGCCTGGTGCCTTGGAGATCAGAAGAGGGTGTTGGACTCTCTGAAACTCGAGAAATGGATGATTGTGAATTACCATATGAATTCTGGGAACCAAACCCAAGTTTTCTGAAAGAAGAAGTGCTGCTGAGCCATTTTTCTAGCACCTACCTGCTCTAACTTTAGGCATATTATATAACTGTGCTTATGTTTCTTCATTTGTGAACCAGAGATATTAGTAAAAGGACTTTGTAAAATTTGCAAGGATTAAATTGCTTATATACTATGTGACAGCATCTATGTATCTCTAGCTCTACAAAGATAGAACTATGTAGGTACTTACTATTATTTTTTATCAAGCATTAGTAATTATAATTTCCATAAGAGAGAAAGAGTGTGTGTCAGAAGTCAACCTTGGGTGTCCTTCCTCAAGTGCTGTCCATCTTCTTTTTGAGACAGGGTCATTCACTGTAAGTTAGCTGATTAGGCTAAGTAGGCTGACCAGTGAGCACCAGGATCCATCTACCTGAAACCACCTTCTCAGTGCTGTGATCACAAGCCTGTGCAACCTTATGCCTGGGTTTTTCTTTGGATGTTGGGGATCAAACTTAGGCCCTTGTGGGAAGCACTTTAGTGACTGAGCTGTCTTCCCAGGTTCATAATTTTATTTCTAATAGTTGCATAATTGGTTCCATATCATTGTCATATTAGAATAGTGTCTACCTTTTTTTAAGTGATTTTATTGCTTGAGTATTTAAGACAGATTTATGCCACTAGAGCAGAGGCCATGGATGACTCATACTTCCAGTTGAGAGGATGACCTGCTTATTTTATAATAACAAGCCAATAAAATCCATCTGTCTATCTCAGTCAGGCATAATTTAACATTCTCATCCTTTCTGATCCTCAAGATGCTTTCAGACAGTGACTGCTTTCTTAACGAAATGGTAGAGATCCTCAGGAAGATCAGGGGTAAGGCTTATGGACTAAAGAATTCTTAAAATTTTATTGACAGTTACAAAACAGACCTATGGCATACCATGAGCCCCTCAGGATCACACCAATTTCTAAGGCCAGTGTGTAAATCTGATCCTTGTCACCATCAGATGTCACCTTCAGACAGGTTGGCGATGTAGGCAGTAGAGCAATAGAGCAGAGCCAACTGGGAAGGCTCTTTGAAGGAGCATGCATGCAAACCATGATGTCAACTGACAGCAGAAAGAATTGTGTCTGCTGTTGAACTACAACCATTGCTTCTTAGCTTTCTTTTGTTATTTTAAGTTTTAAATATTGTGTTAGTGTGTATGTGACAGAGTTTAGAAGATAACCTGGAAGAATTGGCTTTCTCTTCAGGAAGTGGCTTTTTCTTTCACCCATGTGGGTACTGAGAATTTAACTCAGGTTGTCAGGTTTGGCTGTAGGTGCATTTACCCACTAGTCCTGTTTCTTTTTTTTTCTTTTCCTTTTTTTCTTTTTTCTTTTCTTTTTTCTTTTCTTTTCTTTTTTTTTTTTTTTTTTTTTTTTGACAGAGTGTGGCTATACAGTACAAGTTAGACTGGGAACTCATGGCTGGAACACACCCCTCCATGCATCCCCATCCCCCACCTCTCTGAAACATCATCCTCCAGTGTTCAGAGAGCCAACCACGCTTGGCTAAGTTTCTTGAATTGTTAAGATCAGAAAGCATTTAGGTGAGTAACAAGACTGACTTGTTTTATTTTTCCTGAAGTTTAAATTTAAATTGTAAATGAATGTCTACTACAGAATGAGCAAGGAGCTTTTAAATTAATTCCTTTGTTTTAGGGTATGCAAATAGTGTCCAAACATTTGATTGACTAGTGTAATTGCCCTGTTTTAGAGAATTTTAAAGTAGCTACAGGCTTTGTGATCAGCAAGGAGTTACTGTGAAGGTTAGTGATGGATACTGCATTATATGTTTAATCTGGCTTTTAATTTTCTATCGCTAAAGTTAAAATGAGGCACTTTGGAACACCACTTGCAAAAACATCATGTAGCTCCTTCCTTCCTTTTTAAATTAAAAAACAAAATTATTTAGGAGCTAGTTTAGATGGCTCAGTGGTTTAAAAGCACTTGTTCTTGCAAAGGACCTGGGCTCCATTCCCACACCTGCATGGCAGCTCACAACCATCTGTGACTCCAATTCCAGAGGATCCAATGCTATTTGCTGACCTCTGTAAGTACCAGGCATGCATGTAACGCACAGACATACATACAAGAAAAACAATCATATAAATAAAAATGATAATAAGAGTAATAAGAATTGAACATATGTGTATGGGTGTTTTGTATACATGTATGTGTACCACTTTAATGCCTGGTACACTTATAGTGCCAGAAAAGGGCAATCGATCCTCTGGAACTAGAGTTACAGTATTGCTGTTAAGAATTGAACCTGGGTCCTCTGGAAGAGCAACCAATGATTTTAACCACCGAGCCATTACTATAGCATCGCACCTCCCATCTTTTTTTGACAAGGTCCCATGTTTTTTGTTTTCCTTTTATTGAAAAATAGATTTTTTCCCACGTAATTTATCCTAATTACAGTTTCCTCTCTATTTCTTCCAGTTCCTCCCCACCTCCCCACTCATCTAGGTCATTCCCTTCCTGTCTCTCATTAGAAAACAACATAATAAAACAAATATAATAAGATAAAACAAAAACAATCACATCAGGTTTGGACAAGAAGAAAAAGAGCACAAGAATCAGGACAGACAGCTCTCATGTTAACCCAGATTGGCCTTGAATGTACATGTGAATGTAGCTAAGGATGATCTTGAATTCTTGATTCTTGAGCTTCTATCTGGAGTGTTTGTATTAATCAGAAATATATATATATATATATATATATATATGTATATACACATTTACTGTTAAGGAGACAGCTTAAACTTCAATTTGTTTTCATGGATAAAAACAGATTTTAAGGATAAGTATAGTATTGATTTAGCTGCAAACAAATTAAAGTATAATCAAAACTGTAAATGGATTTTCTTTTTTTTTTAATTTTTTAATTTTTTTATTTTCTCCACTCCCATTCCCTCTTCACCTCACCCCTGCCTACCATGCTCCCAATTTACTCACATCTTGTCTTTTTCCCTTTCTTAGGCAGATCCATGTATGTATCTCTTAGGGTCATCTTAGTTACCTAGGTTCTCTGGGGTGGTGGCCTGTAGGCTGGTTATTCTTTGCTTTATTATGTTGGTCATTCTGGGTCTGGGTTACCTCACTCAGGATGGCTTTTTCTAGTTCTGTCCATTTGCCTGCACATTTCAAGTTGTCAGGTTTTTTGTTTTGTTTTACCATTGAGTAGTACTCCATTGCATAAATGTATCACATTTTCCTTATCCTTTCTTTGGTTGAGGAGGACCTAGGTTGTTTGTAGGTTCTGACTATTACTAATAATGCTGCTATGAATATAGTTGAGCAAATGCAGATAGATTTTTCTTTGGGCTGCCAGCTCACAAAAATAAGACAGAGATTTCTTACTATTATGAAAACTTGGCCTTATCTTAGACTTGTCTATCTAGCTCTTATAGTTTAAATTAACCCATCTCTATTAATTTACATGCTGCCACATGGCTTGTGTCTTTTACCTCTCTTCCTGCATGTCCTGTTTTCTCTGCATCCATCTAGCAGCTCTCCCTTCCTTCTTCCCAGTGCTGTCTCTGTCTGGAAGTCCTGCTTATACTTCCTGCCCACCTATTGGCCAGTTAGTTTTTATTCCAGTCACAGTGATATATCTTTACACGGTGTAATCAAATATCTTGCAACCCAAAACTATACAATGAATTGAATTATAAAATATTTGTGTGGAATATTATAGCTTTTTATAATTTTAATGCTGTCTTATTGTTCTAAGCCATAAAACTTTATACATTTTAAACATTTCTGCAGTATAAAAAAAGCTTCAATAAGTTTTTCATAGATTTTGATCAAGAAGAGGTGTTTATTTTATTAATTAATTGATAAAGTTTGCTCTTGAGCAGTATAATAAATAGCATGAAGATCATAACTATTTTGACTTTTTTTTACTTCTTACTTGCATAATCATAAGCCCTGCCTTGGAAATATGTGAATGGTACTTGTCATTTCATGACAAGAATAAAGCCAGAGTGCCACTAGAAATGGCAAGCGTTGTGACAGCTGACATGAACCTCTTTAACTTTGATTACTCTGCCAAGTATTTTGATAACTCAGGAAGTGGGGTAAAGTGTGTGTTTCAGCCTCTTCTGAAACCTTTCATTGTATTTTATTTGTGTGTATTTAACTTATTTGATTTTTGAAATGACATGTTACTCTGTATCCCTGTCTGACTTGGAACTCACCATGTAGACCATACTTATCTGCCTGCCTTTTCCCCTTAAGTGCTGGGATTAAAGGCGTGTGCACTTCCAGTAGGGATAGGTTTAAACAAAAATAAATTTGTGTTTAGAAAATCTAACTTGAGTGTTATGTTTATTTTTGTGTATAGGTCTTGGTATTTTGGAAGCTACAAGAAAAAAAGATTAAGCGGTTTGTTTTGTTTTGTGGACATGGCTCAGATTTCCAGCAACAATGAATTCAAACAGTGTTCATCTTCACATCCGGAACCATTAAGAACCAAAGATGTGGACAAAGCAGAAGCATTACAAATGGAAGCAGAGGCCTTAGCAAAACTGCAGAAGGATAGACAAATGACTGACAGTCCTGGAGGCTTTGAGCTGTCTAGCAGCACTAGACAAAGAACACAAGGTTTTAACAAACAGGATTATGATCTCATGGTGTTTCCTGAATTGGATTCCCAAAAAAGAGCAGTAGATATTGATGTAGAAAAACTCACCCAAGCCGAACTTGAGAAGATACTGCTGGATGACAATTTTGAGACTAGAAAAACCCCTGTATTGCCAGTTACTCCTGTTTTGAGCCCTTCATTTTCAGCACAGTTGTATCTTAGACCTACTATTCAAAGAGGACAGTGGCCCCCTGGATTTTCTGGGCCTTCCACATATACTTTACCTTCTATTTATCCTTCAGCATACAGCAAACAGGCCACATTCCAGAATGGCTTCAGTCCAAGGATGCCTGCTTTTCCATCTACAGAATCTATATATTTAAGACTTCCAGGACAGTCTCCATATTTTTCATATCCTTTGACACCTTCCACACCGTTTCATCCACAAGGAAGTTTACCAGTCTATCGGCCACTAGTCAGTCCTGACATGGCAAAACTATTTGACAAAATAGCAAGTACATCAGAATTTTTAAAAAATGGGAAAGCACGGACTGATTTGGAGATAGCAAATTCGAAAGCTTCAGTCTGCAATCTACAAGTATCTCCAAAGTCTGAAGATATCAGTAAATTTGACTGGTTAGACTTGGATCCTCTAAGTAAGCCTAAGGTGGACAGTGTAGAAGTGTTAGAACATGAAGAAGAGAAGAAGAATCCAGTTTTGCTAGCAGAGGATCCTTGGGATGCTGTTCTTCTTGAAGAGAGGTCTCTAGCAAGTTGTCACCTAGAAAGAAAGGTGAATGGAAAATACCTTTCTGGGGCAACTGTAACAAGAAGCCAGTCTTTAAACATTCGGACAGCTCAACTTACAAAAGCCCAAGGCCAAGTATCTCAGGTATAGTCTCTGCTTGCTAACTTCTTAAGTTCAGTCGTAAAACAGAGTACATCTTTGTGTGAATTATTTGTTGGGGGCGGGGGAGGGTTTTTTTTATCTTGCCTTTCTTTGTCACCAAGGCTGCCATGGTTCTTTTCGGGGGTGGCAAAAGATTAAATATGATTAGTTACCTTAATCATATTTAGTTAGTTTTTTGTAAAACTGTAAATAAAAACCTAATTAAGTCTGTCTGGTAGCACTAACCTTCAGTCTAGCATTCAGGAGGCAGAGGCAGGTGGATCTCTGTGACTTTGAGGCCAGCCTGGTCTACATAATGATTGATTACCAAGCTAGCCAGGGCTACACAGAGAGACCTTGATTCAAAAAAACAAACAAACAAGCAAGATCAGTTTAGTTGAAGGTCTGCCATCGATGAGGTGAACTGAAGATATTCTCGGTCTTTCTGTATTATTGTAAACCTTTCTTTTTCTTTTATTTTCAGGGCAAGCAAGAGATTTTGTCTGTCACCCTTATACAAATTTGAACACATTTTCTTTTGTTCCTATACATAAAAGATACAAAGAAAAACATAATTTCAGAGAGCCAGGAAAAGGGCCATTTAAAGGTTTTCCCTTAAATACCCATATTGATAAAGAAGAAGAATAGAAATAGGTTATTACTAGTTTATGTGGTTTTTTTTTTTAATTCTTTGAGGGTTTTTTTTCCCCAACTTGTTAAATTTGAATTAGAAACAGGATTGTTTTACATGACAATCCCTTTGAGGGTTTGTTTTTTTTTTAATTAGGATTTTTTTAAAGACTTACTTTTATATGTGTGGGTGTTTCCTCTGCTTGTAAGTCCGTGCCCCACATATGTCCAGTGCATGTGGAGGCCAGAAAAGGTCATCAGAATTACAGACAGCTGTGAGCCACCATGTGGGTGCTGGGAACTGAGCATGGTCATTGGTAAAAGCAGCCAGTGCTTTCCAGCTCCTTTATTTGAGACAAGTCTCAATGTGGCCTCAAATTTGAAATGCCCCCCCACTAGAGCCTGCAAAAGTGCGGGGTGTGAGATAGTATTAATTAAGGGGTAACTGGAATAGTATGTCTTTGCTCAGAAGAGAGTCAGGCACAGTTTAGAATTTTCCTTTACAAACATGCCATTCCAAATATTATGATATCTGTAGATCTTGGAAATGTTTAAGGATTAAAAAAGAAAAGCACCAATGCATGGCATTCATACCTTTAATACAAGTACTTAGGAAGCAGAGACAGGCAGATCTCTGAGTTTGAGGCTAGCCTGGTCTGTATAGCAAGTTTCCAGGCCCACCAGGACTACATAGTGAGAGTCTGCCTCAAAAACAGCATGGCAGTGGTGGTGGTGGGGAGTGTGCATTAAGTGAATAAACTGTTTTTTTGTTTTGTTTTGTTTTTTGTTTTTTTGTTTTTGTTTTTGTTTTTTTTTTTTAAGACAGGGTTTCTCTGTGTAACAGCCCTGGCTCTCCGGGAACTTACTCTGTAGAACAGGCTGGCCTTGAACTCACAGAGATCTGCCTGCCTCTACCTCCTGAGTGCTGGGATGAAAGGCATGCCCCTCCACTGCCCAGCATAAACAATTTTTAAAGGGGACAAATGTGTAGAAAAAGGAAGCAAACTAGTGTTTGTGTGGGCCAGATTGCTGTATATGGAATGGCATAACAGTACAGGCTCTTTGAAAACTGTTCTGAAATTGTTGGTGATTACACCAAATTTTGAATGTCCTGAACCTTTGGAATTATACAGTTTTAAATGGTTAAAATTGACTTTTATGTTCTGTGACTTTTACCTAAATTTTCTTAAGTGAGTAGAGGAGAAGGAAAGTTAGTCATCCCCAGATCTTCCACCTTGTAGTGGAGGGCACGGATGAGTTCCTGCTTGTTTGAATAGCAGTCTATTTTTTTTGTAGGTTAAACAAGATAGAAACTAATTCTGTGTACAGTGCTACTAGTCGGGGCTTGAGATGTCAGCTGTTTGTAGTTGTTTGAAAAGGGCAGCTGCCTGGAACCCATTCACTTTGGGGCAATAGAAAGTTGTAATCTCACTATCAAAGAAAAAGTGAACCTTTGATCTTATAGGGAACTTAAATGGTTTATCATTTATGGTGAAAATACTGAAATTCTTTTTCTTGACCTTTGGAAATATGACCACATTATCAGCTGTATGTGAACTTATCCCTAGTTTAATTCCCATTCATCATCTTTTCTTCCTCCTCCTCTTCCCCTTGTTAAAATGCAATAATCAAGGCCTGGCATGGTAGCACTCTCCTTGAAGGTAGAGGCAGGCAAGTTCAAGTTCAACCTGGTTGATGTTGTGAGTTCCAGGACAGCCATGACTTCATGGTGAGACCCCATCTAAAAAAGATTTAGGCTAGACGGTGGTAGTGCACAACTTTAATCTCAAGCACTAGGGAAACAGAGGCAGGCAGATCTCTATGAGTTCAAGGCCAGCCTGGTACACAGAGCTGAAGTTCTAGGATGGCCAGGGCTACACAGAGAAACCCTGTCTTGAAAAACCAAATGAATGAAATGAATGAATGAATAAAATTTAATAGAAAAATAAAAAGATATTTAGTCAGACTTTTTCATTGGGACTGTCTGCTCTCCAATGACACAGAGACTTATTATGAAAGCTCAGTCAAGAGCTTGTTTCTAACTTAAATTCACCCATTTCTATTAATTTATATGCTGCCATGTAGCTCATGACTTGTTACCTCATCTCCTTCCTACATGTCATGCTTCCTCAGCTTCTCTTCCAGACTTTGCCCTTCTTCCCAGCATTCTCTGTGCCTGGAAAACCTGCCTAGCTATTGGGGTTTAGCTTTTTATTAAACCAATCAGTGACATATCTTCAGTATACAAAAAGATTATCCCACAATTAAGATGTAGTAATTGTCTTAAACAAATTGAGGTTTCCGGGTAGACAGGTTCTATACTGTTCAAGACTAGGACTCAGAATATAAGAATGTACATAGTTTTATCTGGGTTGTATATGTTAATATTGAATTGGGGTTTTTTGTTTTGTTTTGTTTTAGAAAGCTATTGAGATAGTTACATTCACAAGGGCAGGGTAGTGTATCCCTGTATTTACAAAAAGTGAATGAAATTGTGATGTAAAGAAGTTAAGGAATTATGTTAATATTGTGTTATAATACTGATATTATAGTTAAGTCAGTTCTTGTATGGTAGACAGACAGACAGACAGACAGACAGACAGACAGACATGGATGGTTAGGTAGGCAGGTAGGTAGGTTGGTAGGTAGGTAAATGAATTTGTAAATGGACCAGCAGGTAGGAGTGTTTGCCACCAAGCCTGATGACCTGATGCTGAGGATCTACATAGTGGAAAGAGAGATAAGATTCCCTCAAATTGCTCTCTGATCTTCACATGCACACTGTCAGGAGTGTGTGAGCACACACCAAATTAATTGATTTTAAATGATTTGTAAATAAAATTACATGTAACTTTTAAACCAAGTGAGGTGTCATGATAGGGAGAGTTATGAGTGGAATAAGAGTTGTTGAAGCCAGGTACATAAACGTTTTACATTATTTTCTTTTGTGTATATTTCAGATTTTCCATAGTAACATTTTATTAGTACAGGGAAAGGAAGGGAATTACTTATAAGAAGCAAAGATCTGGTGTCAGGATGTTTTGGATATAATAAGCTCCTGTTACAGAAGATATTCAAACATGTACTCCTTAGATCTGCTTGTATGTCATTGTGTCCTGCAAAGTTTAGACTACTCAATTCTGATCTGGGCTTAGGGTGAAAGAATGTGGAATTTGAGGAGAAAGATAGTTTTTCGAAATTTCCCCTAAATGGTCCTGTTGAGGCCTAACTCTCTTGGACTCTCTTGATGGAAGACTTAAAAGTTTCCTCAGGCCTTAGAAGTCTGTGAAGCTAGGGGTGTGGTGAGAAAAATAAAACACACTGGGAATAGTTTCTGTAAAGCCCCTAAACCCATAGTTAGATTGCAAAGACTGGTTACTTTCTAGCCTGTCCTTTGATGAGGGAAGGGGTATGATATTTATGCATGTCTGCCTGTGTGAATCCTGTCCTGCTTGTTTTAAATGTTTTTATCTTCAAATGTACCATCAGTACTATACTGATATTTTCCGTATGTGGTTCCCTTCAGAAAGCATTCTCTAGGAATAATGGGAATGGATAGTTTCCTAAATATAAGGTTTGTCCCTGTCTGAGTCATCTGGTCAAGTGGTTGTCACAAACTTCAGGAATTAACCATTGAAGTTGTTCCACATAAGCAGGGTTTGCTTCTCTTTTTTGTTGGTGAAAAGAATTGACCCTAAGGCCTCACATCTGCTAGGTAAGTGTTCTACCACAGAACTGCATCCCTGGCTCTTTTTTTATTTTCTCACTCTAGCTCAGACAGACCTCAGACTTCTACTATCCTCTTTTCTCAGCTTCCCAAGTGCTGAGATTAAAAGTGTCAACTATCACACCTAACTTTGGGTAGTGTCAGATGTTTTAAATTAGTTAAATTGGGAAAGGATTAAAGAATAGGGAAACAGGTTAATGAGAACTATTTGTCAAGGCCAAGTAGGTAAAAGTAACATAATTGGTCAGCTGATGAGTTGGAAAAGGAGTTGACCTTGACAGTGCTGAGCACCCACAGGTTGACCAGTAGCGCATCATCTGCCATGAATTAGCTTAGCCTACTTCCCAGGCCTAAACTGAAAAGTGGCTGAAGAGGCATAATGTTGTTTATCATTCTGTTGTGCTTGACTCTATTGGAGCACATTCTGAGAGGGGTACCAATAAACAAGTGTCATGAAAAGACAGTAGTTAGTCTTCAGGATCTAAAGGTATCTGAGAACTGTTGACAAAAATTACATTTTTCCCATAAAAGAGTATTAATTAGGTTTAAAATCACTATCTTGGGTCTAATTTGTTTGTTTATTTTGGTCTTTTTAATGTGGTCTTGCTAGATAGTCCTGGATGACCTTGCTATCTAGGCTAGGCTGGCTTGGAACTTGATCCTCCTGTTTCTGCCTCCCCAGTGCGGGGATTAACAGACTTACACTGCCATGCCTGGCTTCAATCTACATTCCTTCATCTATGAAATAGTTATACTAGGTAATTTCTGAAATCCCTTTTGGAAAGTTGCCATTTAAAGGAGGATGCTAATCCTTTTAGTATTAGTGTGATTGTTGTGCTTGTGCTAGGGATTGAAGACAGTGCCTTCTACTGAGCTGCATCCCTTAGGCGGTTTTCTATTTTCATTGTGTATTTTCAAACTAATGCATAGAACAGGATCCCTGGAAGGTATGGAGTTCTTGTACTATACCTTTTTTTTCTTTTTTTCTTTTTTTTTTTTTTTGGTTTTTCGAGACAGGGTTTCTCTCTATGTAGCTTTAGAGCCTCTGGATCAGGCTGACCTCGAGCTCACAGAGATCCACCTGCCTCTGTCTCCCAAGTGCTGGGATTAAAGGCATTCGACACCATTGCCCAGCTTATACCAAATTTCTAATGCTTTAAATATTTTAAGTTTTCCTTTATGCATGGTAAGTAAAATAGTTTGTGCTAGATTTGAATCGAGACAAGTACTCACTGCTAAGTTACATTTTATAGGAAAAAATCCTAAAATCAAGCAAATTCTACTTTTTTTCCCTGTAATTTGACAATTTAGTTTAGTAACTTAATTTTATAGTTCAGTAGCCCAAAAAGTAGAACAAGTTCAGATGGGGAAGAAAATCAAGAAGACAAGTTTGATATCAATTATCTACAAGGAATTTATAAATAGCTATTTCATAATAGTGACTCTTGGGTTCTAAACATAATTATTAGATGCGTTCAGTCAGAGTTTGATGTGCAGACTTACAAATACTACAGCAAGGATTTTTATATTAAAGTTTCAAGCCTATTTACTTGAATTTTTGAAATTTCATTTACTATTTATTTGTGCATACATGGGTATGAGAGTTTTCGGGAGTCAGTTCTATCATGAGTCCCATGTATCTAACTCAAGTGGTTAGGCTTAGCAGCAAGCATCTTTACCTTCTAAGTCATCTTACCTATGCCTTACTAATTTTTTTTTTTTTTTTAGATAGGGCCTTGATATGTAGTTTAGGCTAGCCCCAATCTTTCTCCAGATGCCAAGATCTTATACTGTTTGTGAGATCTTATTGTACATGTACAAGAAGAAAAGTTGGGGGCTGGCAAGCCTAACAACATGAATTCAATCCCCAGAACCTTCTGTAAAGATGAAGAGAACTGACCCCACCGTGTTGTCCTCTGACCTCCACACATGCACGGTGATACTCACACAGACACAGACACACGCCAACATCATTCACTTATACTATAATAACAAAAGAAAGTTTGGTTTATGTAGTCCAAAATGTAAAGAGAACACCAATAACAGACTAACTTTGGAAGTCATTGGCTTGGGGCTTTCACATGCTCACATACCACTCATCTCTGTCTATTTATAAGTATTTCCCAGCAGCTTATGCTTTTTGTTGGAAAACAGTATTGCAGAGCCTATTCTCATAATTACTGTGTGTACTTATGTGTTCATTTCCTGTTAGAAATTCTGTGTGTTACAAACCCCACTCTAAATGGTATTTTTCTTCTCACTCAGCAGGCTTACTTCCTGTTTCCTCTTAGTGTCTTTTGTTTGGTTAATAATAATCTAAATACTTAAAGTTCAGTTTTTGTGTGTGACCAAAACCAGGAAAGGGAACAGTATTAAAAAGATCTTTTGGTACTTTAAGCTTAAATCAGACTGGTAGTCAATAACTATTTTAGCTAGTTTGAATGAATTTCAGAGATTTTAGTGGTGAGATTAGATTACTTTAATAAAATTGGTTTTGCAAGTAGGGTATGACAACATGGATCTAAAATATTTGGAGCTAGAGAGTTGGCTCCATGGTTTAAAGCATTTATTACTCTTCAGAGGACCTAGTTTGTTGTGGAATATTAGATTAAGATGTGTTACATTTTTTTTATGCTGTGGAACATTTGTTTATTGATGCAGATGTGTTGCATTCTTTTATGTTGTATTTGTTAACTCTGTGAAGCTGTGTTACTTTGCCTGTCTAAAACACCTGATTGGTCTAATAAAGAGCTGAACCACCAATAGCTAGGCAGGAGAGGGATAGACAGGCCTGCCATGCAGAGAGAATAAATAGGAAGAGAGATAGAGAAGTGAGAGGAGGAGGAGAGGACTCCAGGGACTTGCCACCCAGCTACACAGCAAGCCACAGAGTAATAAGTAAAGAAAGGTATATAGAAAAGAGAAAGATAAAAGCCCAGAGGCAAAAGATAGATGATACAATTTAAGAAAAGCTGGATAGAAACAAGCTGCGCATTCATAAGTAAGAATAAGACTCCATGTATTTATTTGGGAGCTGTGTGGTGGGATCCCAAAGAGTACAAAGAGTAAAGAGTAAAAAACAACAGTTACACCACTTTGGTTCCCAGCATCCTTGTGGTAGCTGATAACTATCTGTAACTCCAGTTCCAGGGCATCCTATTCCCTTTTCTGGCCTCTTCCAGCACTAGGCATACACATGCAAGTAAAAAAAAAAAACAAAAAACAAAAAAAACAAAAAAAAAAACAAAAAACATATACTTAAAATAAAAAAGTGATAATAGTTAAAATAAATATAAATCACAGCACTCGAAACACCAAGAAAGCAAGATCAAGACAATGATATCCTCTTACCTTAGTCTCCCTAGTGCTTAGATTATAGGTCTAGGCCACTAGGCCTACCTTTCCAGTTAATATTCTTTTGTTGTTTTGAGACAGGGTCTCTCTATGTAGCCCTGGCTGGCCAGTTACTTTATTATTTTTGCTTTTTGGGGTCTTTTTGTTTGTTTTTTTGAGACAGGGTTTCTCTGTGTAGCATTGGAGCCTGTCCTAGAACTCACTCTGTAGACTAGGCTGGCCTTGAACTCACAGAGATTTGCCTGCCTTTGGCTCTTGAGTGCTGGGATTAAAGGTGTGCACCACCATTGCCTGGCCTCCATACTGGTAGTCTTAATACAACTTTTTGTTTTGTATTGGGGAGTTTTTGGTTCTGTTTGTTTGTTTGTTTGTTTGTTTTGAGACAGGGTTTCACTACGTAGACCTGGCTGTCCCAGAACTCATTCTGTAAAACAGGCTGGCCTCGAACCTACAGAGATTCACCTGCTTCTGCCTCCCAAATGCTGGATTAAAGATGTACACCACCTGGTAAGACAACTTTTTTAAATCAGAGGATATAGCTGGTAAATTTTTGTGCTAAATACATCCCATGTAGGGCCAAGTGCTCCTATGTCTCTTACTCTCTGCACATTGTCCAGTTGTAGGTCCCTATGTTAATTACCATCTACTGAGGGAAGCTTCTCCATGGAAGGTTAGTCAATTCACTGATCTATGAGCAAAATGTCATTAGGTGGTGTTTTATTGCTATCTTTGTTTAGTGGAATAATGATGACAGGTTTTCCTGTAAGGACCATGATCTGTGAAGTCTTAGGCCCTATGCCTTATTTATAATGTCTGGTATGGTTTCCATTTCATGGAGGAGGTCTTAAATCCAATTTAAAAAAAAAAAATCATTGTCTGGTTACTCCCTCAACATTCATACCACTATTACATTAGTAGACATATGTTACAGGTTGGTCACTGTTGTAGCTCACAAGTTTTGTAGCTGGGAGAAATTGATTGCTTTTCTCCTATAGTAGTGTGTATATTACCTTCCAAGACTTTGAACACTAGACAGTAAGTAGGGATGAAACTTCCAGTTGAGTGCCATCTCTATGTTTCATTGTTCTATGATGGCAGGAATAGATCTCATCTCTCTACTTACCAGATGTAACTCCTGCTGTGTCTCTTAACTTCACAGTGACTATCTTCTGTTGTTGGAGCTTAGTTAACCCCAAGTTCCCTTTGGTTGAGGTGTTGCTCTTAAAATGATGTAATAAATGCCAACAGTAATCAGGAGAAAGAGAGACATCCTGTAGAGAATTCCATAAGTAGGATGACACCTAAATCTGTTTTTATCTCTGGAATTTCTAGAATGTGGCATTTCTAGAAGAGAACATTTGGGTGATGACCTAAATATTTACTTGGAATTCCAGACATATGTTTACTTGAAAACTCAGTATTTTCCCCTATAGACTTTTTTTTTTTTTTTTTTGTATATTGGCTAACAACATTAACAGTTTTATTGATTATCATGTCTTTTTTGTTAAGAAAAAATGATTGAGGGTGGAGAAATGGCTCAGTGATTAAGAGCACTTGTTCCTACAGAGGACCTGGATTCCCAACACCCACATGAAGATTCACAACCATCTATAACCCCAGTTGCAGAAGATATGATGCCCTTTCTCACTCTCTATGTGTGCTGGCATGCACATGGTGCACAGACATATATGTGAGCAACATACCCATGCACATTAAATAAATATAAAGATTTATAATAAGCCGGTGGTAGCACAGGCCTTTAATTCCAGCACTCGGGAGGCAGAGGCAGACGGATCTCTGTGAGTTTGAGACCAGCCTGGTCTACAAGAGCTAGTTCCAGGACAGCCTCCAAAGCCACAGAGAAACCCTGTCTCAAAAAACAAAACCAAACAAACAAACAAAAAAAGATTTATAATATACCATGTGTTATAAGTATTAGTTATTTTCAGACAAGATCTCTAAAAGAACTTGATCCAGAAGGGGGATTAAGACTAAGAATTGACAGTACCAAACAGAAAGCTTTGAGTGCCACAAAAGAAAATAGTCTTCAAGATTAATGGAAACAGAGGCTACTTGATGATTTTGGTTGTCGGTGTGCTACTTAGGGAGATAGTGGGACATTGCTCAAAAGGATAGGTTTAAAATTCTGTTGTTTCTGAGAGGAGAAAGGACTCAAATGGCCACATGTGGTGGCACATGCCTACAAAACACTTGTGAAACTGAGGAAGAGGAGGATTATAAGATTATGGCCATCCTGGGCTACATTAGTGAGATCCTTTGAAACAGAAGCAAAGGTGATGTTAACATCTGAGGTAGCCTAGGTAGCTTTTTTTTTTTTTTTGCACATTGTGGACTTGAAACTTTCTCAATTGTATTATATTCTTGAAATTCTTTCTGTCTGGTCCATTGAAATTCAATGACTTAGCGAAAAGAAGGGCCTCATTAATGGAAGGTAAATGAAAAATACACATTTTAATTAAAAAAACGTAAGCATGTCACTAAGGAGACTGGGAATCAATTCAACAGAGCAAGGATCATAGTATTGTTTTCTAGCTTTCTCTGGTTTGTTTGGTTTGTTTTTTTTGTTTGTTTGTTTTGATTGTGTGTGTGTGTGTGTGTGTGTGTGTGTACATGCGCATGTGCTTGTGCATGTGTGCAGGTTATTTTTAAAATAATAATAATTTAGAAAGCTTATGTTAGAGAATTAAATATTAATCAAAGTTGCTGCTGCTCTTAGATTGCTGAAGAAAGCACAGTTTTTAAAATTCTTTAAATGTTTTGTGGTGTGTTTTTAGAGGAAACAAAATACTAAACGAATTGAACTGATTGATGGTTGGTTCCGTAAAAATATAAAACCCAGTTTGATGCTTGTTCTCCAGGTTTTCACACCAAGACTCAAACAGGATAGGGTTCAGGGTTTGGTTCAGACTAAACAGAGTTGGTGAGGTGGAGCTGGAAAGATAATTCAACAGAAAGTTTTGTGGTTGATTTTTTTGTTGTTGTTTTCATGCTTATGAGGGTAGATGAAGAAGAAGACATTTTAGGCAGAGAAAGTTCAGAGCCAGGGTAAGCCCCATTGTGTTTTGTGTGAACAGGATATGTGATTCAAGCTAATTGGAGCATAGAAGTCAGTAGAAAGGTTAGACAAGTGAGGTTGGAGTAGATGGTGGCTGACTTTAAGTTTAAGAACAGGATAATATCATGTAATTTTGTGCGCATGTTCATGTGTGTGAGCCACCTGAACCACGGTACACATGTAGAGGTCAGCAAACAGCTTTATGTGTCAGTTCTTACCTTCCACTGTGTGAGACAGGATTGGACTGCTGAGTACACCAGGCTAAGTGGGGAACTTGTGAGGAATTCTTAGTCTCTACTTCCTATATTCCCATAGGGGCACAGCAATTACAGAAATGAATGTTAATGCTTTTACCTGGGTGCTGAGGATCCAAACTTGGATCATCAGGCTTGGGGGAGGCAGCATTTTATACATTGAATCATCTAGAGCAGATGTCAGATCTCATTCTTTAAGAGATCTGAAGTCTGTTTGTTACAGTGTTTATAACACAAATATGTTATTGATAATTGCAGATTGGTGTCAGTACAGCAATGAAGTTATGCTACTTCAGTTTTCCTAGCATATTGTTGTTTTGTAGCAGTCCTGAACAAACATTTTTTAAAACTTAATAGAGACCTTTAACAATATAATAGGTTTTTATGGAAAATACTGAATATCCTGCAGAAGACTCTTTTAGTGAAAACAGTTTCAGGAGTAGTTTGAACTCCACAGTATTGAACTGGTGAAACTGAGAACCTGGCAGCTGTGAGGACATTAGACCTTAGAAGAACTTTTGTCTGCTGGTTAGTTGAGAGGTCTACATCCTCTATTATGTGTTCCTTATTCAGCAGTCTTCAAGGGTGCAAAAGCCCTGAAGAACTTCCATCACAAAACAGAAAGAAAATGGGCTTCAGAGGGTTGAAGACCATAATGCGAGGGGTAAATGTGGATGAGTAACAATTTGTTTTGGTGTATTTTTGCCATTTGAGACAGGGTCTCACTCTGTAGAGCCTAGGCTGCCCTGGAGTTCCAGATTCTCCTGTCAGTTGAGAGCCACCATGCCTAGCTGCGTTAGGACTTTTTATTATAGAGATTTATTTTTGTCTTAGTGTGGGGTTTTTGTAGTTGTTTTGTTTTGGGGGTTTTTTGTTTTGTTTTGTGTGCTATTTTTACTTGTGATTTTGTAAATGCCTCCCCCCCAAACACAATACACATAACACCTTCTAGCAAAAAGTTCTCTGGCACCATTTAAACAAAGGAAACTCAAAGCAATTATTTCCCTTAAAATTTTAATTTAAGCATCTTCGTAGGTACCAAGATCATTGAAATCTATTGACTTTTGAAGTCTATATGCTGCCTATTTATTTTTATATTTATTTATTTATAGTGTATGTGCACAAGCACAAAAGTCAGCAGACAGTTTTCAAGAAACATTTATCTCTTTCTACCATGTGGGATTGAACTCAGATTTCTGTTTGGCATCTTTCTGTTCCATTTATTTTTTGTTATTAATTTGTTTATTGACATGTAGGATAGTGAACCCAGGTCTGTGCCAAATCTCTGCCATTGAACTAAAGCTTTGGCTCTTTAGTCACTTAATTTTGGATTGAAATTATTCATAATTTTAAAGGAAATTTATATTTGAAATATGTGTTCAGGAGGGAAAGGTCTTCACTGTTCTAGCTGGTCAGTACAACATGTTTTTAGTTTTTATCAGTTAAAACAATGAGTTAAAACTGGGCTTAGTTGGTACTTTGCCACAGTAGAAATCCTCTTTTTCTTGTGTTACTTTGCTTTCCTGAGATGGGTTCTTGATTATATACATGCTGGCTTTGAATTGGAGATCCTCCTGCCTCAACTTTCTAGGTGGTGAATTCCCAGGTGTATGCCAAGAAATGTGATTTTAGCCAGTGGTAGTACAAGTTCATTCTTGTAATCCCCATGTTTGCGAAGCTAAGACAGGAGGATCACTTAAAGTCTGAGGACTGCCTGAGTTATAGGATAAAATGCTGTGTTAAGGAAAGTCACTTTAAAAAGCTCTGCTACTTAAATGATTTATATTATCTCTGTAACTTTGTATAGCTTCATAAAACTAGTTTGTGATGTGCTACTATGTAGCATTTTGGAGATCTTTCACTTTTAAAAATAAAACCACTTTTTTAATTACAGAAAGACCCAAATGGGACCAGTAGTTTGCCAACTGGAAGTTCTCTTCTACAAGAATTTGAAGTACAGAATGAGGAGGTGGCAGCTTTTTGTCAATCCATTATGAAGTAAGGAATTTTATTTCTAAATTACAAATTCTTTAAATTAAAATGTCATTAAAAAAATACTTCATGTCTCAAAAAAAACAACAAAACAAAAACAAAAAACAAATCAAAGCTGGGCAAGGCAAAGGCAGCATATCTCTGAGTTCCAGGCCAGTCAAGGCTACATAGTGAGACTTTGTCCCACAAACACAAAAACCAAAACTTGTTACTTCAGGCCAATCCTAAATTGTTTTCTTCATGTAGCTAAAATTTTGATCAAATAGTTAATTGGGGTGTAATCACAACCCACAGATGACTCTAGATCTTAACTTGCTGGGCTTCTAAGTAAGGCCAGGACTGGATCTCTGGTCCCTTACTTACAAGTGAAAATCTGGGTTGCATGTGTGTTTCCACACACCTCAAAAGTGCCTTCTGTTGTTTTTAAACAAACTTGCATTTTCTCAAAAAAAAAAAAAAAATGTAGTTTTTGTTTTTAGAGACACTGTTCAGTTTGTAGCCCAGGCTGGCCTCAAACTTTCAGTCTTCCTGTCTAGGCCTCCTGTATTCTAGGTTAACAGGCATACAGGCCCATTTTTTCACAAACTTATCTAGCATTCAGAATGCTATCCCACTTATTTAATAAAAATGTTTTATAAACATTAGAAAAATATAGCTGTTAAATATTTTCTCACTCCTGTATGTCTTAGACAGTATTGTTTTTTTTGTTTTGTTTTGTTATTGCTGTTTCAGAGACGGGGTCTCTAGCCCAGGCTGGCCTCAAAGTTCTGGGTAGCTGATGATATCTTGAACTTTTTCTTTGGATTTTAGAAATAGGGCTTCTCTACGAAATAGTCCTGGCTATTCTGGAACTCCATTTATAGACCAGACTAGCCCCAAACTCGTAGAGATCCACCTCCTCTGCCTCCCGAGTTCTGGAATTAAAGGCGTGCACCACCCCTGCCCAGATGATTTTGAACTTTCATTGCTCCTGCTTTCACCAAGGGCTGGGATTACAGTCATGGGCTACCACTTCCAGTGTTATGCAGTACTGGGGATGGAACCCAGAGCCTCAATCATATTAGGCAGGTTCTCTACCAACTAAGAGCTACATTTTCAGCCCTTGTACCATATTCTTTATAGATGAAAAAACTGGGACTCCAAGGAAATACCTTAACAAAGTTTTCTCTGCTGTCAGTACGGTGCCATATCATTTTTGCTGCTGGTTAAATGTTTGTTTCCATTATGTGATTTTATCAGTTAGAGCTTGTGTTACATTCTACTATGGGATCTGGGAATCAAACTCAAGTTGTCAGGTTTGTGCAACAAACACTTACTTGCCTGCTGAAGTGTCTTACCATTCCTGTTTTGTTTGGTGAACAGGGGAGGCCTCACTCTGTAGCCCCTGCTAGACTGCAATGTATTATGTAGGCTACACTGTCCCTGAACTCACAGCAATCCTTCTGCCTCAGATTCCCTAGTGCTGGGGTAACAGGTATGCTTCAGTACTCCCACCTTGAATTCACTTTTTTTTTTTAAATTTGAAATAGGGTTATTCATTATATATCCAAAGATGACCTTGAACTTAGATCCTTTTGCCTGTACTTCTCAAACCCTACGATTACAGACCTGCTACCATGAAGGCTTAAATTCATAATTTACGTCTTTCTTCAGACCCTTCAGACTTTCTTCAGACCCTACACAGACTTTCTGTGTAGTTTCATGATGTTTTTTACTCTTTTGGCTTTTTGAGGGGCCCTGCCTCCCAGCTCCCAAGTAAATTACACACGGTGGCTTACAAATGTTTCGCCTTAGCTTGTCTTGTTTTTAGTCAGCTTTTCTTATCTTAAATTAGCCCAACTACCTCTACCTTTTCCTCTGGGCTTTTCTCTCTCTCTCTCTCTCTCTCTCTCTCTCTCTCTCTCTCTCTCTCTCTCTCTCTCTCTCTCTCTTTTGTAAGTCTTTCACTCTTGCTCCCTGGCTGGCTGGGTGGCTGGCCCTTGATGTTCTCCTCTCCTTCTCTGCTTGCACCTCCTTCTTCATTCCTCCTTCTATTTATACTCTTTGCTTGCCAGCTCCACCTATCCTTGCTCCTGCCTGGATATTGGTCATTCAGTTCTTTATTAGGACCACCAGGTGTTTTAAACAGTCATAGCAACACTGTTTCACAGAGTTAAACAAATGCAGCATAAACACAAGTCACACACCTGAAAATAATATTCCCCCTTTCCTTTCCTTCCTTTTCTTACCATGCTCATCCCCCATGTGATTTAGCTTCATTTTTTCCTATTGTAAATGGGACTTCTTAAGACAGGGATTATAGCCTTTAACTCCATTTTGCTAGCAGAGAGGAAAAGTGAATCTTAGCCAGTCAGAGAAAAGTTATGCAGAAGACTGGAGCAGCGAACTTGAAAGTAGAAGACAAAATCTGCTTTCTTATGCAGGGAAAGTGATCACCAACAGGGATTTATTCTGAATTAGAGCTGTCTTCAGTAAAAAGGATTCCTTTTTAAGCAGATCATGGGGATTACCCCCCCCCATCATTTTTGAGTTTATATGCTATTTTGGTTAATGGTTTAGAAGTATATTTTACCTTAATGCTTTATAAATAATGTTACATTTCTTACATAGTTTCTCCCGCCCTCAAGTACTATGTCATTTCTGTTAAATTGTTTTGACTAAGTACTACATTTAAACTTTGCAAGTTAAAAAATTAAGTTCTTTATGATTTGCATTTTGAATTGTAGAGCTGTTTTCAAAAACGTCCCAGCTTAGCTAAGTGATTACAGTCCTTCCTTGGCTAAGATGGGCACATTCTATAACTCGTCAGCAAATGTCTGAAAGTGAATACTGAGTCCTATGTAAATTCTGCTTTGTAAAACATGTGTCTGAAAAAATTAACTTATAGGGGTCATTCCATGGCTCAGTAGGTAATGGTGCTTGCCGTCAAGCCAGATAACTCGTTTGATTCCTGAAATCTACTCCCTCTGGTTGTCCTCTGGACTCCACCTATATGCCCCCTTCTCACATAAATTAATTTGCTTATTATTTTATGTGTGTGAGTGTTTTGCCTGCATATATGTAAGTATACCATGTGCATACCTGGTGCCAGAAGAGGGCATTGGATTCCTCTCAGGATTGGGGTTGTAGACAGTTGTGAGCTGCCATATGAGTTCTGGGAATGGAACCTAAATCCTCTGCAAGAGCAGCAAGTGCTTTTAATCACTAAGCCAACTCTCCAGCTCGATCAAATAAATTTAATTTTTAAAAAAATAGTAATTTATAAATGACAGCATCAATCTCAGCAGCCTGAGCACATAATTTTTTTTCTTCCTTTATTGGGTCAAGATTTTATTTGCTTACTGGAAGTATTTTCAGACCATGGTTGACAGGACAGTAACTGCAACTGAATAAGGATGCTGCTTTATTTATTTGCACATATATGTTTATATTCAGAGTGGCTTATTTAATATGTAACTCCAGATAAATCAAATAGAAAATGAATTCTTATTCACTGACTTCCAGGAATATGGTTGCAGCAACTTTTAGAACAGAGGTTTCTGAAACCATGTTCCAGGAATTTTTCTTTTTGCTCTGTAAACATGAAGATCTCTCTCTCTCCTCTCTATAGTCTCAGTCCTTCCATGCTGGGAGTTGAACCCTGGACCTCATATATGCCAGACATCACTGTAACACTAAGGTTCTTGGCTCTCTTCTCCACCCCCGTTTTGAGACAAAAACTTGCTTTGTAGCCCAGACTGAACTCATTTATAATTTTCTACAATGCCTGACCCATTGGGAGACTGAACCCAGCATGCACATAGCTGCCGAGCTACATCCGTAGTACCTAGTTTGTTGTTTTTTAGAAGTCTTCTAAAAATTATTGATGCCATCATTTTGATTCAGCTGTGAAATCAGCATCAAACTATTAGGATGCTGTATGTGCTTACAGTTGAAATTTACAGTATAGCAGTTTTAACAATTCAGTGCCAGTTTTAGGCCTGGGCTTTGTCAATGAAATGAAAGAGTTGAATTAGTGAAGGTCTTTTGCTTTGACTCAGGGTTGCCTTTCATTATATTTGTTTCTTTTTCTTGATAAAACTTGCTTATCTAATAATTATGGTCTAGAAAATAAGTTTTTAAAGTATGTTTATGTAATAGGCTTGTTTTGGAATAATGAAGATTGAAACTAGGACACTAGGCATGGCATCTAGCACTGAGCTCCAGCCCGGGCCTGTGGTTATTACTGCTTCCTCTATGTTTCTCTATCACAAAATGAGAAACTGTATTCTATGCCTACCTTTTCTTTGTATGTGATTCAGATCTCATACTTATGCCATATAATGATCTTTTTATTATTAGGCAGTATTGTACAGAAAAAGTTTCATTGCAACAATTTCATACATGCAAATAACATTGAGCATACCCTCTCCCCCATAGTATCTTAATTCTAAGACATCCCATATGTTTTCAAAGATTGACTTCATCTTTGAATTAATATTTATTGGGTACTGTCTCTTGCAGTCCAGTTTTACCTTGAACTTGCCATAGAACTGAAGATGTCAAACTGCCAATCCTCCATTCTCAGTCAGTTCTCAGATTAACTGAGAATTATGTATCTATTTTATGAATTCTATTTATTATTTTTTTTGAGACAGGATCTCACTATGTAGCCATGCTGACCTAGAACTCTCTTGATAGACCAAGCTGACCTCAACCGAAAGATCTGCCTACCTCTGCCTCCTGAGTGCTGAGATTAAAGGTCCAGCTTTATTTCATGAATTTTAGCAAATAATACAATGCCAAGTATGTGTGAAATAATTATGATATTATATATAATATATTTTTATATATAAAAATAATAAGTTATAAAGGGTAAGTTTGGCCGCAACTAAATATCTTACAGTGTTCATATGTCAAGATAAGGTTCTAATATCAATTCAGCTTTTATCACTTTGATCACATTTCATCTTTTTTAAAAAATTATTTGTGGGGTCTAGAGAGATGATTCAGCAGTTAAGAGCACTTATTGCTCTTCCAGAGTACCTGGTTCAATTCCCAGTACCCACATGGCAACTCACAACTGACTGTAGTAACTTCAGTTCCAGGGGATCCAACACCCTTTACACAGATGCACCAATGCAAATAAATAAATAAATCATTAAAAGAAAGAAAAAATTATTTGTAAATTTTGCATATATAGTTTGTATGCAGTTATGTACATGTGAGTGCTGGTGCCAGTAAAGGCCAGAGACATTGGATCCCCTGGAGCTAGAGCTATAGGTAATTGTGAGCCACCTGACTTAGGGGTTGGAAATCAACCTTGGGTTCTCTGCAAGAAAAGTATACACTTTTAACCACTGAGCTCTCTGTCCTGTCCTATATTTTTTCTTTTTGATATTGGATCCTGTGTAAGTGTTGTCTGAGATCACGATGTAGAAACCACATTTATTCTTTCACTGATTCATTTATTTTATTAAGACATTTACAATATTTGTTATATAGTAGGCACTAAGTGCTTTATAAACTTATTTTACATGTTCTTATGACAACCCTGAGAACTAAATAGTCGTATTACCCTGAAGCAAAAGAATGTCAGTAACTCAAGTGCGTTTACACAGCCAATAAGTAATAAAAAAACAAGGTTCAAATTCAAGTAATCTGCCATACAGGTTTTGTGTTGACTGTTGAATTTGCTCTTGTCATCTCAAACTGTTTTATTCTGTATGTATTCCTTGAATAGTTTACTATCCATAGAAGCACAAAGTATTTCCAGTATGCATTCCATTTAAGGTCTCTTGAAAAACAGATGATTGCTAAATGTATAGCTCAGTAATGGTAATGGCCTATGTGCCTACAATGTATGAGGCCTTGAGTTCAATCCCCAGCTCTGCAAAAAGAGCAGGAAAAAAAAAGAAGAAAAACAGATAAGGTGAGTGGACTGGGACATTTTATCAACCTCCAGGAAAAGGCAGTTACTGGGACCTGTGAAGTTGACAGTATTAAATCTTACCTTTCTTAAAAAAAATGTTTATTTGTTCATTTGTTGTGCTTATGTGTGTATAAGTGAGTGTGAGTTTTGTGTGGAGGGACATGGCATGGCAGGTGTGTGAAGGTTAGAGGACACTTGGGAGGAGTTGGTTCTCTTTTTCTGCCCTGTAAGTCCCAGGGATTGACTCAGATTTTCAGGCTTTGGTGGCAAGCACTGTTACACACCAACCCATCTTACTAGCTCCTTCCTCGAATCCATTATGGCAGTCCTGTTTGGAGATGAGCTACATACTATGTTCATGTATTTACATCTAATTGTGTTGTTACTATGAATACCTTTGTTTGTAACCCCTAACTTTTCTTTCTTTTTCTTTTTTGAGGGGGTGGGGGAATTTGTTTGGGGGATGTTTGTTTTTGGTTTTGTGTTTTCAAGACAGGGTTTATCTGTGTAGCCTTGGCTGTCTTGTAACTCACAAAGATCTGCCTGCCTCTGCCTGCCTCTGCCTCCTGGGTGCTGGGATTAAAGGCATGGGCCACCATGCCTGGCTTGACCCCTGATTTTTAAGGTACCCTTATAGTACTAAACTATTTTCTATTTTTCCTTGTCTTATAACCACAAACAAGTATTTATAGAAAGAAAAAAAAGTACTGATTAGGAAAAAAATACTTTGAAAATATAGAAACTTTTTATCCCTCTGGTATATATAATTTTTAGTTACATTGTTTCTGTCAATAATTCATTTAAAACAGACTACTTTATTTAATTGCATTGTGCAGCCTAAGAATATAAAGCAGAGAACCTCATTTGTTGCCAGCCATCTCTGGAATGCCTACATCTTGTTGACAGTGTTACCAAAGAGATCCTGGCACTAGTTAATCTCTTCTTTTTCCTTGGTTCATTCATTGCTATTCTTTCTCATGAGCTGCTCTGGAGTTGGACAAAGATACAAAATTGAGTAGCTGAAAGCATGTAAAGCTTTGTTCAGGGCTCTCAATTGCAGTTTAAAAACAAAACAAACGTATTTAATATCTTTTTTCTTATGAACAGATTGAAGACCAAATTCCCACATACTGATCACTGCACAAATCCAGGCTATTTGTTAAGTCCAGTCACAGTGCAAAGAAGCATGTGTGGAGAAAATGCCAGTGTGAAGGTCTCCATTGAAATCGAAGGATTTCAATTACCAGTTACTTTTACATGTGATGGTAAGTTTTGCTTTGACTGGGAAGAAAATGTTTCAAATGTCAGTGTATTCTTTCCTTTCATAAACCAAATTTGTTATCATTCCTTATCCTTTTAAAATATTTGTATTCATTTGGAAAGTTTTCTGGTTAAGTGAACCAGGTCACAGTAGGACTATTTCTCTGAGTATAATAAATTGGTTCTTAGCTAAGGCCTAAAAGTGTTAGCTATCAAAGCTAATTATAATACTTTCCTCTGCTTTTATGGCAAGGAAAGTGCTTTCTTACAGAGAGCTTCCGGTGACAGGAACCTTCAGATCACTTCCTAATCTCTGCAGGGAAGGTAGTTCTCCTTTAGTGTTAATTTTCCCTTCCAAGCTTGGGTAAATATCCTCTCTAGATCTGTATCCTGGATGTCTGTAGTAGGCTTTTGTTACTTTTTTTTTTTTTTTAACTACATTGGCTTTCTTTCAGTTTATTTATAGTGTATTTAATTGGGCTTTGAATGGTGGAGTAAGTTTCCTATCTCTAGTAATTTAATTTAAGACTGAAGCCTTTTTTTTTTCCTCTAATGGTTTTAACCAGTAATGTATCTAGTATTTAAATATCTTCTGGTTTTGTATTTTTGGAAAGCCCTTTGAGAAAATATATCTGAAGCAAAATGTTAGCCAACTATAACAGTCATGCTTTAATTTCTAAAGGAAAACTTATGCCTTTTAAGTCATTTAAATTTGGTATACAGTAATAATATTAAATTTTTAAAGAGTCAGCAGGTGCTTTGAAATAAAACATGAGTAAAAATTGATAGCAAATGTTGATTTGTATCAAGTCTTCCAACAAAGTCTGAATAAATTCAGAATTATTGTAAATGTCTGTTGGTTAGTCATAAATGCATATTTATAATCTATATCTCATTAAGTGTTACTAGGCTGAAGGAATAGGTCAGTGGTATAGTACTTGCCTAATATGAATAAGGCCCTGTGTTTAATCCTTAGAACTAGAAAAAACTGTAAGCATTTTATGATAGACATATAGACTATATGATCAGATTATATATTTTTATTTGTTTTGGGTCTATTCAAAAATAGAGTTGTGTTATATTTTGGTACATAAAAACTTTTGATGCCAAGTCACCAGTTTTTATGTACTTTAAGAGCAGGTTTATCTTTTAAAAGTTGGACAGGCTTCCCAGCTGGTGATTCATGCCTGTAACCCCAACATTTAAAGGCTGATTCAGGAGTGCTATGATTTCAAGAGCAGCCTGGGTTACAGTGTCAGACTCTAAGAAGAAGAAAAAAGAGTTGGACACAGAAGTTTTAAGTATAAAAATTGATGATTAAAAAACTTTAATTTGGGGCTGCAGAGTTGACTCAGTGGTTAAGAGCACTTGCTCTTTCAGAAGACCTGGGTTCAAATTCTCAGCACCCACATGGCTGCTCACTGTCTAATAGAGCTAATAAGAGGCTGTGGAACCTTTGAAATGTGGCTTCAACTCCAGTCCCAGGTGATCTGACACTCTCTTCTGACCTCTGCTGGCACTTTGCATGCACATGGTGATAGATATATATACGAAAGCTTTTTCTGTTCAATTGTCATATTAGTAGCTTACCTTTACCACAAGTAAGACTACCTACCTTATTTGCTCTATTTTTGGTCTTTGGAAAATCATTATGCAAATGTCTGAAGTAGTAATTCATTCTTTTTCCTTATAATTTGTTTTAAGACGCTACTCTCTAGGTACTGTTGACTGCTGCCCTATTTGAAGGAATGTGTAATATGGATGTGTCTTAGGGTTTCTATTGCTATGAACTCTTACAAAGGAAAGCATTTAATTGGGGCTAGCTTACAATTCAGAGGCTTAGTCTGTTATTGTAATGTCAGAAAATATGGCAGGATGCAAACAGACATGGTACTAGAGGAGGAGTTAAGAGTTCTACATCCTGATCCACAGGCAGCAGGGAGAGACTGTGCTATACTGGGTGTATGTAGCTTGCTCATATAGGATCTCAGAGCCTGCCTCCAATGTGACATACTTTCTCCAACAAGGCCACACCTACTCCTACAAGGCACACCTCCTAATAGTGCCATTCCCAGGGGGTGTGGTGTTACACACTTTTAATCCCAGCACTTGGGGCAGGAGAAAAGGCAGATCTCTGTAAGTTGAAGCCAGCCTGGTTGAAGGCTTCACACAGAGAAGCCCTGTCTCCAAAAATAAAATAAAATAAAATAAAATAAAAATAGTGTCACTCCCTGTGGGCCAAACATTCAAATACATGAGTCTGTGGATGCTATTCTAACTCAAACCACCATGGGATGTAACTTCCTCTATTTAGGCCTCCTAACAGTTAATAGAGGCTGTAGACCCCTTGAAATATGGCTCATCTATATTGTTAAATGCTGTAGATCCTGAATATACACTAGAGTTCAGAGCCTTAGCCAAAAAACAAAACAAAACAAAAAACAGGAAATAATATTGATAATGCTAAAATCATATATTTACATAGTTTATTTATTGCTTAGGATAGGGTATTGTTATGTAGCCCAGGCTGGAGTAAACTCTGATCCAATGGCCTCTAATAAATATTATTAAAATTGGCTTTGCAAGGTAGAGATGTAGATTAGTTGATAGAGTGCTTGTCATGAATCCATGAGATAGCTTTGATCCTCAGCACCACATAAATGAGGCATAATGGTGCACACCTGTAACCCCAGCACTTGGGATGCAGAAACAGAAGTATCAGAATTCAAGATCATCCTCTGCTTTTTAGTGAGTTATGGGCCAGCCTGGGTTACATAAAACCTGCCATACGTGCATGCACACACACACACGCACGCTCATACTCTCTGAGTGTGGTAGTGCACACCTTTAATCCCAGTGCTTGGATAAGAGGCAGAGAGGCAGATGGATCTGTCTCTGCCTTTTTTTTTTTTTTTTTAATGTATGTGAGTATTTTGCCCTTGTTATCTGTTCATCAATTTTTATACCTAGTGCCCTTGGAGGCCAGAAGAGGGCATTGGATCCCCTGGAAATAAATTATAGATAATAGAGAATTGTTACATGGTGCTGGGAATTGAACCTGAGTTCTTTGGAAGAGTAGTCAGTGCTCTTAGCTGCTGAGCCATCTCTCTAGCCCCTCTGTGAGTTTGAGGCCAGTGTGGTCTACATAGTAAGTTGAAGACCAGCCTGGGCTATATAGTGAGACACTGTCTCACAGAAGGAGAGAAATTTAAAGTGATACATATGACCTACAATTTGATATGCATTACATTTCTGTTATAGTGTCTTCTCTTTGTAAGTAATATTTAGAGGTAAGTGGGCAAAATGAAAATGACAACTAACTCTCTTTCAGTGAGTTCTACTGTAGAAATAGTTATAATGCAAGCCCTTTGCTGGGTACATGATGACTTGAATCAAGTGGATGTTGGCAGCTACATTCTGAAAGTTTGTGGTCAAGAGGAGGTTCTGCAGAAGTAAGTTTATTTACTTACTTATGACAACTGAATGGTATTTTTGGAGATTTCATTCTTAATGCCTTAAATTATAATTTATTCAATTTAGATTTATATTCTAAAAATATATTTGGATGCCAGCATGGTGTCACACATACCTTTAATTCCAGCACTTGGGAAGCAGAGGCAGGTAGGTGGATCTCTGTGAATTCAAGGTCAGCCTGGTCTACATAATGAGTTCCAGGCCAGCCAGAGCTACATAGTAAGATCCTGTCCCTAAATTCATTCATACATTCATTTATATTTTTATGTATTTATAAATTATAAGAAATATATTTGGTCCTGTTGTTGAAATTTGTATTGAGATTCACTGTATCTAAATAGTGGTAAGATTTCAGAAATAAGAAAGATATTGTATTCTCTTAAGTTTAGTAGCCTTATATGCTAAAAGTTGTAGCCAGTTGGTTAAAAGGGAAATAAAATAACTTTCTAAAAAGTCAGTAATCACATCATTTGTAGACTCCATTCTCCTTTGCAGCTTACAGTTACTATATATACAGAATCAGCTGTTACAGTCTTTTATTGGCCTGAAATAATCATTACATGAACTTTAGTAATTTGCTGTAGCTTACAATTAGTCCAATTGTTTTAAAGATCTAGACTTTATACTCTATCTGCCTCTTTATCTCCTTTCTCACTGACTCCCATAGAAAAATTCCTGTTTAAATGTTCACAGTTGGCTTGACAACAATGTGTTTCACCATTTTCTTCAGTTTTTCATACAGATACAATTTGTGTTTTACTTTTATGTCTGTAACTTGTGATTTGAATAGGATAATACCGATGGATAATTAATGTATTTTAACAGTAATCATTGCCTTGGAAGTCACGAACATATTCAAAATTGTCGAAAATGGGACACAGAGATTAAATTACAACTCTTGACCTTCAGTGCAATGTGCCAGAATCTGGCTCGAACAGTAAGTGTGTATGAATTGCATTTAGTGAATCAGAATAATTCTGATAATTGATTTTCAGTCTGTATGTTTTCCATTTTTTCTTCACTAGGCTGGGTTGATATTTTTGTTGTTTCTAGCAGGAGTCTTCTCAGAAGATCTTTGGTCATAGAAGTTTAGCTAGCACATTCCTCAGATCTAGAAGTATAAATTGGAAAAGCAAAATGAAAGAATGAAAATTTGTCTTTTTTTTTTTTTGAATCAGAAGGAGATACACTATATAGCTAAGGATCACCTTGTACCACACATGACAAGTTTTATACAGTGCTGGAGTCTGAGCTAGGACTTTGTGCCAGTCATTCTGCTAGCTTTACTACATCTTTAGCCCTTGATTTTTCATTTTTTTTTTTTAAAGAAAAAGCTAAGTTTACCTAGTTCACTGCAAGAGTTCAGCAGCCAAGAGCAGTAACATAAGAACTGCCTGCCCAAGTCTCATATTTAGTCAGTCTTACACAAGAGTGAAAATTTTGGGGATAATTAAGAGGGAACAAAGAAGAAAAGGGTATTGAATACTAAATAAGGGTTTTCAAGTTTCTCTTGAATATGTTTGCATAATGTGGAATGTAGGAGAGACTAGTACTTTTCTCATTGGTGATGAGCAGAGAATGGGACAAAACTTACTGAGGAAAAAAAAAAACAGCAGAAATTCAAATGATCTTTTCTCCATCTGGCCCCACCCTAGTTTTTGCCCAACTTCTTCCCCCATTGATTATTTGAGACAGGATCTTGCTACATAGCTTTGGCTGGCCTGGGCTTCCTTATATAGACCATATTGACCTTAAACTTGCTGCCATACCTGGATTGCATGTGTATACCATCTGGCTTCATCATAGACTAGATTTAGGAACATTTATCTTTTCCATTTTTTAAGAAATTTGTTACATATATTTATTTTGTATGTGTTTGTGTGCTCAAGTATGCTACAGTATGTGTGTGTTTAGGTCAGGAGACAACTTATGACAATTGGTTCTTTCTTTATACCATGTTAGTCTCAAGGATGGAACTCAGGTTATTAGACTTGGGGACAAATGCCATTATCCTCTGAGCCATGTTGCTAGCTCTGTAAAATATGGGTTTGTGGCTGGGTAGAGTACTCCAGTGTTAAGAGCACACTGGTTGTTCTTCCAGAGGACCTAGGTTTGATTCCCTGAACCCACATGATAGTCCACAATCATCTGTAGCTTCCTTTCTTGAGGATTAGCTCACAACCATCTGTAACTTCATTTCTAGGCCATCAAATACCCTCTTCTTACCTCTGAGCTCACCAGGCACCCACATGATGCACAGAAACACACACAAGTATAACACCCATACATATAAAGTAAAATTTTAAAAATAGGAGTTTTAGTCAGATTTGATGGTATGCAAAGAGACAGAGGGGTCAAGAGTTCAAGGCCAGTCTTAGCTACATGAGACCCCCCCCCTTTAGAATTAAAGGGGGCTGGAGATGGTTTGGAGGGAGTTGGCAATAACACAATGAATAAAGTGCTTGAGGGCTTGATTTTGGATTCCCAGTACCTATAAAAAGCTGGGTGTGGCAGAACACTAGGGAGAAAAAGACTGACAGATCTCCCAAGCTGGCTGATCAGCCAGTATAGCCATTAGATTAGCTCAAAGTTTAGTGAGAGAGCCTGTCACAACATAAGCAAAAAGCAATAGATGAAGACATATGATATTTGACTTCTGGCCTCTGTGTATGGACATACATATACACACACCATTGTGTGCACATAGGCAAAAATAAATAATGGAACATTTAAATATTTATTTATTTTTATTTTATGTACTTGAGTTTTTACCTTTGTGTTTGTATGTGTACCTCATGCATACTTAGTGTCCATGGAAGCCAGAACTGGGTATCAGGTGTCTTGAAACTGGAATTACGGATGATTGTGAGCCACCATGTAGCTCCTAGGAATGAAACCCAGATCCTCTGCAACAACATCAAGTACTCTTAATCTCTAAGCCATCTCTCCAGCTCTAAATAATGAATCATTTAAAATAATTAAAATGAAAAAAAAATAATTAAAATGAATTTTTCTTAATATTGACTAACTTTTTGAATCAATTATAAATAGTTTAGATAACATTGTATTTCCAGTTCTCAAAAATTAGTCTAAAGATTTCAATATCTATTTAACTATACTTAATTTGATAGAATGGCCAAAGAATTACATTTGATTATTCTTAAGCATGTATGTATGTATTTTAGGCAGAAGATGATGAAGCACCTGTGGATTTAAACAAATACTTGTATCAAATAGAAAAACCTTACAAAGAAGTCATGACAAGGTATGGCATTTAAAGTATTCATTTCAGGTTTTCAAACTTTGTTTTGAATGTGAATATATTTATTTTCTGTGATATCAAAACAACCACTGTGATTTTTTTTTTTTAAATCCCTTTTCATTTCAGACACCCTCTTGAAGAACTCTTAGATTTCTATCACAACCAAGTGGAACTGGCTCTTCAAACTGAAGTAAGTTTTGGCATAAGGACTTAAAGATTGTTTCTGTTTTCTCTGAATTAGATTTAATGTTTTAAAACGATATTCTTGGTTTTAGCCACCCACATGGCAGTGGGTAGCAGGTAGTGAGAGCTTTAGAAAAAGAGAAAGAAAGCCCAAAGCATCAGAGTTTAAAAGCATACATAGACTCTAACTAGCATATGAAAGAAAAAGTCAGAAGAGAAGACAAAGCAATAGTTAACACCTTTTTGAGGGGCTGGAGAGATGGCTCAGTGGCTGGGAGCACTGACTGCTCTTCCAGAGGTCCTGAGTTCAATTCCCAGCAACCACATGGTGGCTCACAACCATCCGTTATGAGATCTGGTGCCCTCTTCTGGTGTGCAGATATACATGGAAGCAGAATGTTGTATACATAATAAATAAAATCTTTAATTTCTGAGTCTTGACTTAGAAAAACAGTCAGACCCAGATTAACCAGACTCATGGGAACTGTCTGGTGTACAGTTCCCATAAGTGTACAGTTCTTAAACAAAAGTGTACAGTTCTATAATAGTGTGTAAATGTGAAATGAAATGAAGTTGAAGGAGTTACCATCCATAACTCCAGTCTCAGGATACTTCACACCTTTTTCTGGCCTTCTTGGGTACTAGGTATGCAAGTGGTACACAGACATGCATGCAGGCAAAATACCCATATACATAAAATTTTCTGAAAAGGTAAGGATATAGTGTTAGAAATGGCTAGACATATGTTACTGCCTTATAGTTCATATTAAGGAGTTTCACTTTATTCTGAGATTAGTTTACTTTCTGACTTTTTAAATTAGTTTTTTTTTTTTTTTTAGCCCACTGAACCTATTTGTTCATAGTGTTTAATGTCAGTTTCATTTTATATTACAATATTAGAGTTGATTAGTTATAATGTAGACTTTATTTCCTGCAAAGCTTAAACCATTTTAAAATTTTAAAACATTATTTATTTATTTTATGTCTGTGAGAGTTTTGTTTACATGTATGTGTACCATGTGTACACCTAGTGCCCTCAAAAGTCAAAAGAAGATATCAGACCCCCTGGAACTGGAGTTACAGACAGTTGTGAGACACCATGTGGATGCTGGGAATTAAACCCAGCTACTCTATAAGAGTAGTGAACAAGTGATCTTAACCACAGAGCCATCTCTCTATCCCCTTATTATTTGATTCTTTATAGAAAAATTTGGCTGATCTTTTACAGAATAGCTGGATCTAGTCACTTAAGGTGTTTTTAGCCAAACTCAGGGTGGGGTAATTGTTTAGCCCTGTCTTCTGAAGTTAACTTGAACATAATGTAGAGGTTAGGCTTAAAGGTGACAAAATTGGTTTCAGAGAGAAGGATTTTTGTAACAATTCAGGTAAAAGATAAACATTATAACTGTTACAGAGAGAACTGATTAACAATACTTGGAGGCAAAATTGCTAAGAGTTAGCAGGTTGTGAGAGATGGGAATGTAAAATGAACAGATTGCTGATTACTAGTGCATTTTGGGCATACAAGTATCACAGCACACTATGAGAACAACTTGCAGGAGTTGGTTCTCTTATACATACATGTGGGTTCCTGAGATTATACAGAAGTCATATGTCAGGATTGGCGGTGAGTTCCTTTACCCACTGACCCTTCTTGCCAGTCCTACTACTAGTACATTCTTATCAACATATAAAAATACTGAATATCACATCCTGAGACAGTATTGGTACACTGAACCCTCTGAAACAGTGAGCCCAAATAATTACCTCTCTCTCTTTTTTTTTTATTCTATTTATTATATATATAACATTCTGCTTCCATGTATATCTGCACACCAGAAGAGGGCACCAGATCTCATAACAGATGGTTGTTAGCCACCATGTGGTTGCTGGGAATTGAACTCAGGACCTCTGGAAGAGCAGTCAGTGCTCTTAACCTCTGAGGCATCTCTCCAGCCCCAATAATTACCTCTTTTAAGGTGTTTCTTAAGGTATTTAGTCATAGTGACAAGGAAAGTAACTAATTTGGGTGTCTGAGATAGCTTTAACTATCCAAAAGAGACATTGAGTGAGTAGTTGATATGAACCTGGAATTTAGCATACGAGGTCCAAGTAGAGATAATACACTTGGGAATCATTAGAGTATAAATGGTATCTTACAGTTATAAGACTAGTTGAGTTACCCCCCCAAAAAAAAAAAAAAATTCATTGCAGGAGGAGAAGAGTTATCTTAGCAGGTAAATGACTGCTCTTCCAGAGGACCTACCTGGGTTCTATTCACAGCACCCACATGGCAGCTCAGATTCAACTCTAACTCCAATTCTAAGGGATCTGATGGCCTCTTCTGGCATTCTTGGGTACCAGGCACACATGTTGTACTCATACATACATACATACATACAATGTTGAGAGCTACCATGTTGGTGCTAAGAGTCTGTCCTCTACAAATGTCTTAATGTCTGATCATCTCTTAATGTCTGATCATCTCTCTAGTCCTTTAAATAATTTTTACACATCCGTGTGTACATATACACAAAAGAAAGGGCCTATGTAGACATGCCTGTGTGGAGGTTAGAAGACCCCTTGGGGAGTTAGTTCTCTCCTTCCACCATATGGCCATATGGGTCCTGGGGATTGAATTCAGATTATCAGGCTTGACAGAAAGTGCTTTTACTCAATGGCCCAAGACTATACTTCAAGAGAAGTTTTGGGTTCACAGCAAAATGAGATATTCCATTATACCCTCTGGTACTACGCTACTTTGCAACTCTGTTCTCCTATTTGCTTAGGCTAAAATCTTATTGTTATCCTTGACCTTTCAAGAAAAAGATCTTTCATATCCCATATTAAACCTAATTCTTAACTCTCTGCCTTGAAAACACATGGAGAATGTGACCATTATCATTCCTAAGTCAATTGTGTTGTTCTTTACTGGTCTTCCAAATTATTTGCTTTTCCTTCTGCAATCCTCCCCTGCCCCCCCCCCCAGGGAACCAAAATGATAGTTTAAAAATAATTCACAAAATGTAGTGATGTGTCCTGAGTGTTATATCCTAGAAGAGAGTAGGAAAACACTGGTATGGCTGAGTAAGTCTAGAGTTTACTTGATTGTATGCCACTGCTCTAGTCTTCATTTTGACAAATGTATCATGGTTATGCAAGCCACTGCCTAACTGGTTTATATGGGAACCCTGTACTATTTTTATAACTTCCTATAATTCTAAAATTATTCCAAATGAAAAGTTTACTTTAAAAGTGAAAATAGAAACAGAAAACCCTCATTGATAGCACATGCCTTTAATCCCAGCACTTGGGAGGCAGAGGCAGGAAGATCTCTGGGAGTTCCAGGCCAGCCTGGTCTACCAAGCGAGTTCCAGGACAGACTCCAAAACAATACAGAGAAATCCTGTCTTGAAAAAACCAAAAAAGAAAAAAGAACCAGGTAGATGTGTAAGAGAACACATCTTTAATCCCAGCACTTGTGAGGCAGAGGCAAGCGGATCTCTGAGTTCAAGACCAACCTGGTCTACATAGCAAGTTCCAGAAAAGTGAGGGCTACATAATAGAGAGATCTTGTTTCCAAAAAAAAATAAAAAAGACTTTTAGAAAAGATAGTTAAAAATTATGAACTATAAAGCAAAGAGAGCTCCTTTGAAGTTACTGTTTAGCCTGGACTGGCCTTGAACTTGTGAACCTCCCTCCTCAACTTCCTATATTCTAGGACTGTATGTTAGGTTTATAATCTGCCAAGTGTGTTCCCCATCAGGGAGCCTGGGACCTGTACTCTCTAGTGCTCTTCCCTAGGGTATTTGCTTGGCTTTCCCTTCCTTAATGTAAATATGTAGGCGATGTTTCTTTCCCAATCCTTTGTACAGTTTTAAACATACTCTGTTTAGAGATTTTTTCCATCTGACTCTGTCTTTACTGCATACCTGTAATCCTTTTCTGATTGCATGAGCAAAACTCCAAACCCACCATGTATCATGCTTACACTGGTAGCTTCAGCCTGCAGGCAGCATCTAGAAGATGCCTCTTTGTACCACAGCCTTGTGAGAGACTGCAGAAACCCACCACGCAGCTTAACTCATGGTTGGCAGCTGTATCCATCTTGCAGGCAGCAGTTGGGAGCTCATCTCTGCATTGTGGCTGGTGTGAGACTGAGAGACTAGGAAGCTGTGTCTAGCTCTGTTTTTGTGTGTTTAGAATCTTTTTTTAAGCAGTTTTTTAGATCTTATGTGAATCTACATCCCACATTGGGCGTCATATGTAGATAGATTTCCCATCCCGACAACTACTTCCAAATAACTACTCTGAGGTTTATACTAACTGTAAATGCTCAGCTAATAGCTCAGGTTACTATTAACTAGCTCTTACAGTTTAAGTTAACCCAAATTCCTTATTTACCATCTACTATGTGGTGGTACCTTTATTAACATGGATATTCTGCCTGCTTCAATGTCTATTCACTGTGTGCATGCCTGGTGCCTGCAGAGACTGAAAGAGGGTGTTGGATCCCCCTGCGACTGAAGTTACAGACAGTTGTAAACTGCCATGTGGATACCAGGACTTAAACTCAGGCCCTATAGAAAAGCAGTCAATGATCTTAACTGCAGTGTCATCTCTCCAGCCCATAAAGAAGATTCTAAGGCAAGAATTGACATATGGTAGCTCTATACCAAATCCAGCCTGCTGCCTGGTTTTATAAAGTTTTTGTCTCTTATTTATTGTCTTTACCCTTAAAAGGGTAAAATTGAATCTCACCAGAGGATTACTCACAAAATATAAAATATTTACTTAGCTAATGTTTTATTTGTTTTGTGTTTGGTTTGGTTTTGAGATAATCTCAATATTGCCACCTCAGACTTTCAAATCACTGTAATTATAGCTGTTGTCTTAGTTAGGGATTTTATTGCTATAAAGAGACTCCATGTCCACAACAACTCTTATAAAATAAAACATTTAATTGTGGTGGCTCACTTACAGTTTTAGAGGTTCAGTCCATTAACATCATTGCAGGAAGTATAATGGTGTGCAGGCAGACATGGTGCTAGAAAAATAGCTGAGAGTCCTACCTCTGCAGGCAACAGGAAGTTGACTGACAGTTACACTGAAGGAAACTTGAGCAAAAGAGATGTCAAAGCCCACACCCACAGTGACATACTTCCTCCAACAAGGCCACACCTCATAATAGTGCCACTCCCTTTGGGGACTTTTTTTTTTTTCTCAAGCCACCACAGATGTGTATCACCATACCTAACAATTAGTGACTTTGGGGGAGGCGGTAGTAAGGACAGGGTTTTCCTGTCCTTGCTTTATAGCTCTGGATGATCTGGAACTCACTGTGTAGACTAGGCTGACCTCAAGACTTTTTGACTCTTACCTTTGCTTCCCAAGTGCTGGTATTACAGATAGGTGCCACCACACCTAGATACTTAATTTTTTTAAAGTTTGCTCATCTTTACTTATGATGGGTTCAGAAGTTACAGATGTAAAAAAGCAATTGCCATGACTAGGCTGTAGGGAAATGAACAGTTTTGGGACATATAAAAACTTCTCCAGGCTGAACTTTAGCCTCTTTGAAGAGCATATGGATACCACAGGAAGATAGATGCTGCCCATGGCAAACAAACTTCCCAAAGAACTTCAGCCAGAGCTGCCAGATAAAAAGAACATGGTCTGAGGATATAGGTATTGCTGGTCTTTGAGAACCACTGAACTCTCATAGTGAATTGAAAAGAAAGAATAAATACATACAGGACTACAACCCCCCAGGGAAGTATATTCCTGTTGCTTTTGGGTTAAAGTGTCCTTTTAGTGCCCTCTAGTGACAAAAAATGTTAGTGTGAGTTTAGTTCTGGCTCTACAAAGCAGAGCAAAGGATGGGTGGGTGGGTTTAGAACTGTTAGACTACACACTGGTCCATCAAATGTTAAGAACAATGGAGAATAGTGTAAGACAGTGTCATAAACCTTCAGATTGGAAAGGGTTTTACATGAAGGTGAGTTAAAAGAAGCAGAAATATAAATTAGATCACTAAAAAGGGAGAACTTGAAAGCTGATCTTCAATTCATACCCTGAGAACTGAACAGTAATTGGGTATTTAAGAAAATGAGATGGTTTCACTTATGCTTAAAGGTGAAATGAGCATTTGGCTTATGGTAACCAAGCCTCAAGAATAGAAAACAAAACACTAAAAAGGAAGATGCAGTGCTTAATTGAAGCCTTTCATAGTACTTGGCATAAAAGTGTATCATGAATGTTTCATGAATCTTTAAGCCACGTGTAGTGCACAGTAACAGTAACTCAGGAGGAGGAGGGATGATCCCTTGAGTTTATGAATTTGAGACCAGTATAGGCACTATAGTGAGTTTCTGTAAGAGAAGGAAGGTTTTTTTGTTTTGTTTTTGGTTGGTTAGATGGTTTTATGAGATAGAGTTTCTCTGTGTAACTTTGGAGCTTGTCCTGGCACTCACTCTGTAGACCAGGCTGGCCTTGAACTCACAGAGATCTGCCTGCCTCTGCCTCCCTAGTGCTGGGAGTAAAGGCATGCAACACCATCACTCGGCTAGAATTTAGTTTTTAATGGCAGTTTTTTTTGTTTTTGTTGTTTTGGTTTGGTTTTCTATTTTGCAGAAAAGAAGGTTATTTTCAACGTGAAAATTACTTCCAAGTGAAAATTTAAAAGATAAATCTAGGTGTGCTTATTTTTTAGATTTATTTTGTTTTAAATGTATGAGTGTTTTGCCTGTATGTATGTATATATACCACATGTGTACCAGATGTTGTTTTAAAAAGTGATTTAGTAATCTGTTTCTAATTTGTTTTCTTTTTATTCTGATATGAAATTAGTAGCATTTGCATATGATTAGTTAGTGTCAAAGTAAAAAAAAAAAAAAAAACACTATGCCTTCCTTTAGTACATTTCACGTATACCACATAATTGAGAAGCTATTTCTTTTCTTTTATAATAGTGAATTGTCAAAATTATCCAGCTCTGACTTCATCTTTGACATAGGTACTACATTGAACCTAGTTATTTTTATTTTGCTTTTCATTTTTAAAGAACCAGCACCGAGCTATTGATCAAGTAATTAAAGCTGTAAGAAAAATCTGTAGTGCTTTAGATGGGGTGGAGACTCCCGCCGTTACAGAATCGGTGAAGAAGCTAAAGCGAGCAGTTAACCTTCCAAGGAACAAAAGTGCTGATGTGAGTATTTGTATGGATTTATGAGACTACCTATCACTTCAACAGGAGGATGTTCACCTCTTGGTATTTTAACTTTGGTTTTACTTTTTAGTTTATTGAATTGTTTCTTTGGTGAGGTAGGGATTCTTTGCTAAAATGATGGAAGAACTTTGTGAACATTAACATTAAATAGTGGATTCAAATTGCCTTCCTTACAGGTAAGACCCCTGGCAATTTAGGGAGCTTACAGAGTAGTAGCTGCCAGTCCTCTCTTAATGGAAATGTCCATGTTCATTATACTTAAATCTCACCCCTGCCCCTGTGGAAGTGGCCTTGCCTTAGAAGCAGCCAGATTTTGAGCCTTCTGTTATGCCATATGTCAGCTTTTAATAAAACTATGACCCATGATACTTCCTTCCATGGATCCTTAATAAATTCAGTCCATAGAAATGTTTATGTATCTCTGGGCAGTGGTGGTGCAAGCCTTTAGTCCCAGCACTCGGGAAGCAGAGGCAGGTGTATCTCTGTGAGTTTGAGACCAGACTGGATTACAGAGCTAGTTCTAGGACAGCTAGGGCTGTTACACAGAGAAACCCTATCTCGAAAAAACAAACAAACAAACAAACAAACAAAATGTTTATGTCTTTGGTTGGAAGGAATAAAGAAAAAGAATCTTAAGCTACTTTAAAGGAGAAGCTATGTCTTTGGCCTGCTCCTCCATATCTAGGTGCTCACAAGTCTACTCATTTTCAAAGAAATTGTAGCTACATGGCATGATACTTAGAGAGAGATTTAGGTTTCCTTTTTGTTTTTTGTTTATTTTGTTGGTGGTGGTTGGTTGGGGTTTTATTGAGGGGGGTTCCTATTTAAAAATTACTTGGAAACTATCAATCACCATAGACCCTAGTGCCTGAAGTGGCTGTTCTTTTTATTCCTTTACTCCTTTATCAGGCAAAGGAACACTAAAAAGTGTAGTTGAGAGAAGAGTTTACCTTAAATAATTATATATAAGAATTTCCTTCAATCACCAAATAGTAATAGAGTTTAGATACTTTTCTTTAGGTACATTACCCTCATGCCGATGAAAAATGGTGTACTGTGTTACAAAATAATTACTTATTCATTTAAAGTAAAAGGGCTGATTTTGGGCTGGGTGTTGGTGGTGCACGCATTTAATCCCAGCACTCAGGAGACAGAGGCAGGCCGATCTCTGAGTTCCAGGACAGCCTCCAAAACAATAGAGAGAAACCCTGTCTCAAAAACCAAAAAAAAAAGGGGGGGGGCTGATTTTGTTATTTTCCCATAGTTAAGTTTTAGGTGCTCTGATTTGTTTGACTTAAGACAGGCTCTCATATTTTCCGACTTACTATAATTTAGCCAAGGAAGTTCTGAAACTCCTGTCCTGCTTTTATTCACAGGTGCTGAGATTGTAGGCGTGAACTACCATACCTGGCGTTTTGTTTCTTTCTAATTTTGAATCAAGGTGTCACTTTGGCCAAGCTGGCCTTGAACTTGCTATATTCCTCTTTCCTCAGCTTCCCAGATGCTGTAACTATAGGCATGAACTCCCAGTCCAACTTGCCTCAATTTTCTTATTAAAAATCATTTGTCAGGCATAGTGGCACACACTTTTAATCCTAGGGCTTGAGAGGCAGAGGCAAGCAGATCTCTGTGTTCTAGGTTCGACAGAGCTACATAGTGAATACCTGTCTCAAAAAAAATTATGTTTACTTAGGTTTATGTTTTCTCTTCTTGTTTGTTAATTTGCATTTGTGTATGTTTATGTGGGTGCAGATATTCACATGAGTGTATGCATTTTGAGATGGGGTCTTCTGCAGAACCGAAAGCTTATCAGCTTAGCTAAATTAACTGGCCAGTGAGCTCCAGGGTCCACCTTCTGCCCCATACCCTCTCACTCCCCTGACCTGGCATGATAGACTGGGTGCAGGGAATTCTAACTCAGGCTTTTTGGGCAATTATTTTATGGATTGAGGCACTTTCATAACCCTTTATTTCTTTGCTCACTGTCTTAGTAATTTTTCAGACATGTTTGGCAGATTTCTTTATAGAAGGGTTTCTTTGACTTTTAAAGAACTATATCCAAAGTAAAGTTTATTTAAAACAAAAGCAAAGGCCCCGTGTGGTGATACATTTCTGTTGTCCCATCATTTTGGATGTAAATCAGGAGTTTAGCAAGTTTGAGATCAATGTGGGCTACACAAGACCCTGTCTCAAAAAACAAAGAAAAAGTAAACATTTTATATTACATTATGGTCAATGTATGACTAACTGATAATATGTATGTACAGGTGACTTCATTACCTGGAGGAGATACTAACAGGAACTCAACTGCGGGTATGTTTTTAGATTCTTTACATTTTGCCAATGGTTTTTGCTTTTTCAGAGAATTAACACTTTGTTTCAATGTAGGCTCACTGAATCCTGAAAATCCTGTTCAAGTAAGCATGGATCACTTAACGGCAGCAATTTATGATCTTCTCAGGCTCCATGCAAATTGTAGTAAGAATTCTACAGACTGTCCTCAAAGTAGCAGGAATATCAAGGAAGCATGGACTGCGGCAGAGCAGCTCCAGTTCACTGTCTATGCTGCACATGGAATTTCCAGTAACTGGGTATCAAAGTAAGTAGATGGTTAAAGGACATGCACAGCTGTGCCCAGAAACTACACTAATCTTAGTGTAATACCTACTTTCATTTTCTTTGTTTAAATGGATTATAGAAAGGTCACTGAGTACCCTTGTACCTTAGTGACTTTAATAAAATTATAGAGATACCTGAAGTTACTGTAGTGAAAAAAACATTTCTATGACATGAAAAAAGAGCAAGAGCCAGGTGTGTTGGTGTCCCCAGGAGGCAGAGGCAGTCAGATCTTAGAGTTCAAGGCTAACTTGGCCTACATAGCTAGTTCCAAGACAGCCAGGGCTACACAGGGAAAGCCTATCTCAAAAACCATATACATACATATGTACGTACGTACGTAAGTACATACATACATACATACATACATACATACATACATACATGTATACATACATACATATTGAAACTGACAAGCAAAAATGTTACTTAAAAAATGAATTAATTTAAGATTGCTCGGCCTTTCTGCTTTCCCTTTAGAATCAAGGTAATTCAAAAAGGAATGTAATGGGACTAGAATTCTGGCCCCGTCTCCCTTTAATAGCTCACAGTCTGCTAATTGCTAATCTTTGAATTCTACAAGAGCATGTTTATTCTACTGAAATTTTGATAAGGGTTTTCCTCTTTTGATTTTGTTTTCTTTTATCAATATCTTTAAAGCATAGCATTTTGGGGGCCAATTTTAATTTATTTTCTAATAATATAAACTGAAAAGTCTAAAATGAGTATTTTTATTGAAATAGGTTTATAATGAATGGCTTACTGCTATAAAGTCTAGTGAAGTTACCAAACTAAAATCCCACTTGAATAAAGCTTCAGATTAAAATAATGGTGTGACTTGAAAGTGGTTTGGGGTTTTATTTATTTATTTATTTTGGGTTTTTCGAGACAGGGTTTCTCTATGTAGCTTTGGAGCCTATTTGGCACTTGCTCTGGAGACCAGGCTGGCCTGGAACTCATAGAGATCCGCCTGCCTCTGCCTCCTGAGTGCTGGGATTAAAGGCGTGTGCCACCAACTCCTGGCTATTTTGGGTTTTTTTTGTTTGGTTGGTTGGTTTTGGTTTTTTGAAGCAGGGTCTCTTTGTGTAGTCCTGGCTGTTCTGGAATTTACTATGTTAACCAGGCTGGCCTCAAACTCACAAAGACCTGCTTGCCTCTGCCTCCCAGGTGCTGGAATTAAAGGCATGCATCACCATGCCCCCTGAAAGTGTTTTTCTAAGTCTTGAAATAAGTGGTTACTGATCCCCATCTATACGAAGAGTTCTCATTATTGGAAGTCTGGTAATAAACAAGAACAATGCCTTTCTGGGACTTCCTTTTAAATGGCTAATAGTGCCTTTTTCTTTTTGTTTATCTTGCTATTGAGATGATGTCTCACTATGTTGTTCAGGCTGGTCTTACCTTCAGAGACTGAGGGATCCTTCCACTGCAGCCTCTTAGGTAATAGGTATGTGTCAAAATGCCCAGCTGAAAACATGGCAAACAACTTGTGTGGAATTTTTTTTTGGTTTGTGTTTTCTTTTGTTCTGGGAATTCCATATGGGAGGACCCACATAGTAGGAAAGAACCACCTCCCACAAGTTATCCTTTGACCTCCTTATATCTAAATAAATGTAATGAAATTTTCTTTGTTTTGTTTTGTTTTTAGTTTTTTTGTTTGTTGGTTGGTTTTTCGGCACAGGGTTTCTCTGTGTAGCCCTAGCTGGCTGTTATCTCACAGAGATCACCTACTCCAGCATCCCTAGTGCTCAGATTAAAGGCATGTGCTGAAAAACAATTAGGGTATAGATATAACTGGGCATGACATGCATTCGTTTAGTTCTCGTACTTGTGAGGTGGAGACAGAAAAATGAGAAATCTCAAAGAACAGCAATCACCCTACCTACTCACACCCCAAAGAAGCTATGTATACGAATAGAATGATTAACATGTAAACCTAGAAGTAAATTAGAATATAAATAGAATAGTTTCATTGAGTCCAAGTCTCTCAGAAGATTGTCTTATTGTATCTGTATGTGCGGCAATTTGGAACTAAATCATTGCTGTCTAGTGAAAGAATACAGCAATACCTGTGAAGATCACTGAATTGTTGGGTTTGTGTACCATTAATGTGCTTAGCTGAGTATTTCAGTGATGTAGCAAAGGAAAGTAGCATCTCTACCACTGCCAAGAAAGAGAGCAAAAGAAACTAAACAAACCCCAACAAAAAGCAGGAATGTAATGGAAGTAGCACCAAGGGAAGATAATGTTGGTACTTTATTCCTGGGTTTTACCTAGAAATGGATAAACACATAGTCTCTTGTCATTCACCTGTGCTCTGAAGCTAGTAATTAACTGAGCACAATACCTGAAACAGCTTATATTGCATGAGTGTCATAACAGTTCCCCTGAGACGGACACGTAGGTACATATGCTCCCTCTCTACTCCTTTTGTTACACCACTTCTCTTTTTCTGTAAAATTTGCAAAGGTTAAATTTCAGGTAGATTTCAAAAACTAAGATGAATGGTGACCAGTTTATTACAGTTTGTTACTTGTGGGAAAACTGCTAATGTACCTGTGTTAGTTAGATAACTATTACTAACCTAGAAATCAAATTAAGCTTTCTTTTCTTAGTTATGAAAAATACTACTTGATATGTTCCCTGTCTCACAATGGGAAGGACCTTTTTAAACCTATTCAATCAAAGAAGGTTGGCACGTACAAGAATTTCTTCTATCTTATTAAATGGGATGAACTGTAAGTGGAGTTTTTTGCTTTTATAATTACTTTACTATGCCCTGTTCTTTAATTTTTCCAATGTATGCATTATTTTTATTATCATCTCCATTGAAATCCAGTAAATTCTTACATGTTAAAATATCTTCTATGCAAAATTTTATAAAACAAACTGAAATTAACATGAAAAATTCTCAAGTATTCCGTTAAACGTTTATATTTTAAAATTTCAATAACATGGTATTAATTCTTTCTAGACTTTGTCATGCCAAAGATAGAAATTTACTCAGAACTCTAGAAATAGTGTTTAATAAACTGCTTATTTAAGTGTTTTACTATATAATTTAATAGCAGTGTACAAGAATCTAGCTCTTGGTTAATAGACAACCAAGCTAAATCTTTAATCTGTATACATGATGATATATTCTGTATTGTTAATGCTTTTTAAATACCTTTTTTTTTTTTTTAACAGAAAGAACTCATACTTATTTGGGTAAATAGCTAGCTGTGGAACTAAGATCTAATTTTATTTTGCCTGATTATCAAACTACCTATCTTTAGGTACTTAGACATTTTTACAGAAAGAACTGTTACATTTTTGAAGTTTTATGCTAATAATGAAATTTAAGACTTAATAGTACATTAGCCATATTTGCTAACTTAGCTAAAAGTGACTTGCTTTATAAATGAAATAAAACACCTAAAATTAATCAGTCTTCATTAAATGATTACTAAGCCTCACTTTTAATCTAAGTTTTTTTTTTTTCTTAACACCAGTGAATATTTTTTTTCTGCCCCATAGAATCATTTTTCCTATCCAGATATCACAGTTGCCATTAGAGTCAATTCTTCATCTTACTCTGTTTGGAATCTTAAACCAGAGCAGTGGAACTTCACCTGATTCTAATAAACAGAGAAAGGGACCAGAAGCTTTGGGCAAAGTTTCTTTAACTCTTTTTGACTTTAAACGGTGAGTATTACTGAATTGTGATAGTGAGTATTCAGACACATCTCTGCATTACAAGCAGGCTAGGGCCAGGATGGAAACAGTGACACACATGAGCTTTGAGCTGAGCAGAGTAGTCACTTTGCTGTAGTCTCAGTGTAATCTGGTAGGTATGCAGAGAATTGCTTGCCACTCATTGTTCCAGGGGAAAAACAGTAGCCAATGACTGTCATTCTTGTAAAGTATATTATGACAGAATGCCATGGCTCTATCAGTTTTTCTTCATACTAAAAGAACTCTGTTTTTCATATTTCCTGTCTTTCTCCAGTTTTAGAGATGTGACAGGAATTTACTATTCCTACTCACTAACCAGTACTTAGTGTTATGGGCCCTTTTCCTAAAGGGTTTTCATCTGTGGACAGATGAAAATAGTAATAGTGGACAGAAAAATAGTAATCTATTTGTACTTGTGGAGGCCCAAGTGCAGCCACAATTGCCTTCTTCCAGAATACCATCCACCTTATTTCTGAGGCACAGGGTCTCTCATTACCTGGGTCTTGTCAATTGGGCTAACCTGGTTGGCCAGTGAGCTCCAGAAACCTACCTATGTCTTCTTCCCTCAGCACTGGCATTGAAAGTATACCTAGCTTCTTAATATGAGTTCTGGAGATGAAACTCAGGTGCCCATGCTTATAAGGCAATCACTTACCAAAAGAACCATCTCCCCAACCTTGAAATTGATTTCTAAAAAATATAAAACAGTTTATAAATGGAATAATGTACTGATAATTTGGAATTTATCCCCTGGAACTAGAGTCACAAAAGGTTGTGAATTGCCCAGCATGGGTCCTGGAAATCAAACTCAGGTCCTCTGGAAGAGCAGCAAGTGCTCTTAACCACTGCATCTCTCCAGCCTTTGTACATTCATACACAAAACGTTTTAAAGATTAATCTTGGAAAAAAAGGAAAATTTAACTGTATAATGATTCATCAAAGTCTGCAAATGTTTAAATAGACCATAAATTGGTAGTTGTGGGTGAGGATCAACATATGTAAGCCCCACTGTCTTTTTTTTTTTTTCCACATTTATTTGTAGTGTGTGTGTGTGTGTGGAGGTAAGAGGACAGTTTGCAGCAGTCAGTTCTCTCCTTCCACCATGAGGGTCTTTGGAATTGACTGTAGGTTGTCAGGTGTCTGAACAACAGACTTACATGCTAAGACACTCACCAATCCCCACTGCCTTTTCATATCAATATATTTTGTTACAATATATCATACAGCATACTCACTTGCCTATTGTTCATAGCCACTTTGTATTACTACAGCCAAATGGAGACTTTGTAACAGAGACTGCTAATGCTGAGGTTATGAGCATGTGCTACCATGTCCAGCCTTTTAAAATTTATTTATTCATTTACTTTTAGGTATGTCTATTTTATGCATATGAATGTTTTTCCTGTATGTGTGTCTGTGTACCATGTACATGCATGTGACTACAGAGATAAGAATAGAGTATTGGATTCCCTGGAACTAAAGTTACAGGCAGTTTTGTGTCACTGCATGGATGCTGGAAATTAAACTTGGGTACTCTGCAAGAGCAACAAGTACTCTAAGCCACTGAGCCAACTCTCTAGCCCTTAATTTTTATTTTAAATTTGTTTTTTAGGCAGTAAGTCACTCCATAGGCCAGGCTTATGGTTCTCCTGCCCCAGCCTCTGGGATACTGAGATTACAAACACATGCTGGCTCCTAAATATTTATTGTCTAGTCTTTTTAGAGAAAAAAAATTTACTGAGGAGTAGTCAAATATAACTTACCTCGAATAATTTGTGCTTCAGTGCAAAGCAGGTACTGATTTTCTTGGCATGTAGTTTTTATTCTAATGGTAAAAATCAGGATGTAGTTCTGTAATCCAAACCATGACCTTGAAGCCATGGTCTCTCAAGAAAACTGAAAGACAATTTTATTTTTGCCATTATTAAATGTTCCCATGTATTTTATATACCGAACACAGTCTCCCCGCCTTCCTTTCCTCACACTTGCCCCCCACTAATGTTTTACCTAACTTCTCAGTACAATATGGCAGTTGACTCCTCCTAGTATGTTCTTAAAGACTATACTGTTTTTACTAATATTTCAGATTGAATACCATGATGTATTGTGAGTTTGGGATTTTTTAAATGAAAATCACAGTGTTCTTTTTATGTTCATGAAGGTTTTTAACATGTGGAACGAAACTTCTCTACCTTTGGACTTCATCACATACAAATTCTATTCCTGGAGCAATCCCCAAAAAAGGCTATGTCATGGAAAGAATTGTGCTACAGGTAACAGTAATTCGTGACACATACAGGGCCTTAAAATGTGAATGTCTTTGTAAAAAGTGTTTTTGTATTCCATGACTTAGATTGTTATTAAAGAAGCCTAATTAATCTTGTTTTAATCTCAGAATCTGTCTTCAATTTAAGTGTTATAAAAACCATGTGTGCTATAGCTGGTGTGGGGCAGATCAAAAGATCTTTTCTTTTTTCTGAGTAATTTTATTGATTTCACTTACTCAGTGACTAATACTCTTTTTTTCTTCCTGTTTATATTCATCATTTTAAAATTTATTTTACATACCAACCATGGTTTCCCCTCCCTCTTCTCCTTCTGTTCCCTCCCCCATCTTCTACCTCAAGATCTTAATCTTCAGATCTAAGGTTTTATCACTAATCGATCTTTGCTGGAATAATCATGATTAGATGACCTTAATTTAGTTTATCTGTGCACAAATGAAGTAAAATAGGATTTTTGTCATTGTTGTTTTGCTTTTGAGACAAGGTTTCCCTGTGTAGCTTTGGAGCCTGTCCTGGAACTCGAGTTATAGACCAGGCTGGCCTTGAACTCACAGAAGTTTGCCTGCCTCTGCATCAAATAGTATTTAACAAGATTTCTTATGCCCTTTCAAAATTAAAATGCTATGAATTGAATTGTTTTCTAATTTGTCAGCTTTTAATGTCTATGATTATGTATGTTAATAATGTACTTCCTAGTAATTAATTTGCATTTCTATTCTCAATTTTTGCTCCAAATAATAATCTAGGTTAAAATGTCAAATAAAGTGATATTAAATAATCTACTTGTATTTCAAAGCAAATGTCATATAAGAAGTACATCAGATAATATAATTATAAATTGTTTTTGTGGATAATATAAACTAATTTTAAAAATAATAATATCTTTCATAAAATTACATTAAAATCTATAACTGAAACTCACCCTGGTAGTGAGGACAAGGGAGAGCTGGTGAGCTGACCAGCCCTGCAACTACCTAGGCCCTGAGTCAGGGTTATGAGTTGGCCCACCCCAACATCCACCCCATCTATGATCTCCTGGAGCACATGAAGGGGCTGGTCCTGCAAATCCAGCACTGCAGGATCTCCACGACACATGGCAACACCAGAATATCCAAGAGGAGTCCCAGGGAAGGCAAGGCATCAATAGTGGAGCAGAAACCAGAGGCCTAGAACCAGACCAATGAACACTTGCAATTAAAGATATATGGGTTTACTGCATGACTCACTGTATCACACTACAGCTTCCATGACCATATTGATTTTTTTCTTTCTCTTTTTTTTGGGGGGGCGGTTGCAAGGGCAAAGGGCGGATACAAAAGGATGGAGAAATGAATGGGATCAAGAGGCATGATATGAAAGACACAGAGAATAAAAAGAATGTTAAAAAAAAAAAAATCCAGTTTCTGAGAGAGTAAAACATCCCCTGTATCTATCCCAAGAATTATATACATGCTTTTGAGGGTGACCAGCTGTTGGTAAAAGAAGAAAAAAAAAGAAGCACCAACTTTATACTTAATATAAACTTATCCAGGTTTTTATAAAAATTCAATTTCCTGAAAGACAAAGATGCTAATATGGAAAGTGGATTGTAATTTGAGCAATTTCACTGGGTAATGGTAGTGCATGCCTTTCATTGCAGCATTCGGGAGGCAGAGGCAGGCAGTCCTCTGAGTTTGAGGCTAGCCTGGTCTGCAGAGCAAGTTTCAGAACAACCAGGGTATACAAAGAAACCCTGTCTTGGAAGAAAGAAAAGTAAAAATAAATAAATAAATAAATAAATAAATAAATAGCAAAACACTCACACACAAAAGTTCAATAATTTCTGTTAATTTTTTCAGATTGACTTTCCTTCTCCTGCATTTGACATTGTTTATACATCTCCTCAAATTGATAGAAACATTCAGCAATACAAGTTGGAAACACTGGAGAACGATATAAAGGGAAAACTTCTGGATATTCTTCACAGAGACTCATCATTTGGGTATACTTTATTATTTTCTTGGGAATCTCCTGTGGTGTAAAGCTCAGGTTAAGGGCTTATATTACAGCCCATGATTTCAAAGTGCTCTTGATATGAAGGAGGCTGTATGGGGGCTCTCAGCACTGCCAATGAAAGACTGGCTACATTCAAATCAGGCAATTATATAATCTGTTGTTTAAATGAGTGTGTGTCCATTCAGAGAGAGATCAATAGGGGGCTCTTCATCTCTGTCTCTTTTACCTTTTTTTTTTTTTTTTTTTTTTTGAGACAGACTGTTACTGAACCTGGAGCTTGCCAATTGACTACCCTGGCTAGCCAGGGAGCCTTAGGGGTCCTCCCATCTCTTCATTCCCAATATGCATTCTGCCATACCAAAGTTTTATGTTAGTACTAGGGATCCAATCTCAGGTTCTAATGTTTGCACAGCAGGCACATTATCCACTGAACCATTTACCAAGACCATTTTTACTGTATGTGCATATAGAGTACAGAAGTCAACATTAAGTATCTTCCTTCATCACTTCCCACCTTATTTTTTGAGACTGGGTCTCTGACTGAATCTGGACCTTGCTAGTAAGTTGAATAGACTGGCTGGCCATCAGGTCCCAAGAATCAGCTTGTCTCCACTTCCAACAGCTAGCTGTTTTTAAAATAAAACACATCATTGCTGGGAATTGAATCCATGTCCTTATGCTTGCATAACAAACACTTTCCCAACTGAGCTATTTTCCAGTCCTTCTTATATTATTAAAGCAAATAGTTTGAGAGATAGATTTATAATAGGTACCAGTTGATTAATTTGCTTAACCTATAAAGAAATTTTTCATAGGCCAGCAAGGTGATGCAGCAGATAAAAGTGCTTGCCAGTAAAGCCTGGTCACCTAAGTTTAATCTTATAAAGGTGAAAGGAAAGCACAGACCCCAAAAGTTGTCATCTGACTGCCACACATGCTCCATGCTCCATGGCATGCATACCCGAGCACACATTGTGTACACACACACACACACACACACACACACACACACACACACACACACACACAAAGCACATGCACACACACATAACGCCAATAAAGAGTTTTCTATGTCAATAAATAAGTAGTAACTGAAATATGATGAACAGCAGGAAATTCTTTGGGAAAGAACTTTAATGCCTCTCAAACCTCTTATAAGGCAAGTCCTTAGTAAAAATTAGATATAAATTAATACAATGTGGTATCTTATATCCAAGTGGCAAAAATTTAAAATCATCATCCTGTGAAGCTAGACTGAAAATACATTTTACACACAGAGACAGAATTCTTTTATGAGGCCATATCCCTTTTGGAAAGCATTTTGACAAAATCTATAGCCTGCAAATCATCAGTGCTGCTTCCTAGCATAAAGTAGAGAAAACCTTCCTCTATTTCCTTATGAAAACAAGAATGTTCTTTGTGATGGTTAATGTCCACTGGTAGAAATTAAATTAGTGATGGGTGTTGGTGGCTCACACCTTTAATCCCAGCACTCGGGAGGCCAAGGCAGGCTGATCTCTGTGATTTCAAGGCCAGCCTGGTCTACAGTGCAAGTGCCAGGATAGGCTTCAAAGCTACACAAAGAAACCCTGTCTCAGAAAAACGGGGGGGAAAAAAAGAGGGGGGGGGAATTTAAACAACAAAAGACTCTTTAGAAAGAAAGAAAGGAAATTAAATGAGCTAGTTAACAGTGGTGACTACAAGGAGAATATAGCTGTATATACTAGTACATGATATACTGGATGGAGAAACCAAGCAGCAGATTAGGATAGTGTTACCATCAACACAAAGGAAATAAAATCTAAAACACCATGTGGATACGTCTGTATGACCAGACCATCTCTGGAAGCATGGCAGATGTTTGTAGAATTAGGAAAACTTCTGTCTTAATTAGGGCTACTGTTACTGTAATAACACCATAACCCATGCAACTTGGAAAGTATTTATTTGGCTTATGCTTTCATATCATTATTCATCTCTAAAGGAAGTCAGGACAGGAATTCAAACAGGACAGAAGCTAATGCAGAGGCCATGGGAGGGTGCTGCTTATTGGCTTGTTTTCCATGACTTGCTCAGCCTGCTTTCTTACAGAATTAGGATGACCAGATCAGGGGTGGCCCTACCCACAATGGGCAGGGCCCTCCTTCATCAATCACTACTTAAGAAGAGGCTTTATGGGCTTGTTAACTATAGCCTGTGTCAAATTAAACTAGCCAGTACATCTTCATTAGGAACTTTTCGTCAAATTTGTGGTTTTTTATGCTACACATGAAATGAATACATTTTACAAGTGTGCTATATGCACAAAGATGAGTGGGTGAGCCAGACATGCTGTTGCATACCTGTAATCACAACATAGGCAATGGAGGCAGGAGGAACAGTAGTTTGGAGCCATCTTTATTACATCTCAAATTTGAGGCCAGCCTGGTTGATATACTCCCTCAAAAAGAACAAGTAAGCTGGCTGGTGGCACATGCCTTTAATCCCAGCCCTAGGGAAGCAGAGTTGTTGAACTCTGTGAGTTTGAGGACAGCCTGGTCTACAGAGTGAGTTCCAGGACAGCCAGGGTGACACAGTGAAATCCTGTCTCAAAAAAATAAAAACAACAAAATGAATAATAAAAGTGAAATATTTCTGGGCTGGAGAGATGGCTCAGCCTGTTAAGTCTAGACTGACAACCAAAAGAGTGAAATATTTCACGAACATGTCATTGAACTTAGAATTTGTCTCTAAAAATATTTTTTCTACTCTTAATGTTTCTCAATTCAACTGTATAATGTTTCCCAAAGATTCATGGCAGCATTTGTTTTCTTCATAGCACTTGATTTTACTTTTGTGGATGGAATCCTTGCTGTCTTATAGGGTGACCTCTGCTCATTCAACTCTTGCTTTGTAGTGCCTGGCGTCTTGTTGGAATTACCCTTTACTTTAACAACTAGTGTACTTTTGTCAAGGCAGAATGATTTCCGTCTCCAGATGAGAATAGATTAGTGATGTTTGCTATACATTGAATATTTCTATTTCATATTAATGTTAGCAGTATCAAATAGTAGTCACTTGTCACAAATGAATACATTTTTTTCTTTTTTGACATTTTAATTATTGAGATTATTGCTATCTCACAATTTTACTAAGTAATAATTTAATTCTATTATATATGCAGACTTTCTAAAGAAGATAAGGTCTTTTTGTGGGAAAAACGCTATTATTGCCTCAAACATCCAAATTGTCTTCCTAAGATACTAACAAGTGCCCCAAACTGGAAATGGGCTAATCTTACCAAAACTTACTCATTGCTGCACCAGTGGCCACCATTGTGCCCATTAGCTGCATTGGAGCTTCTTGATGCAAAGTAAGTTAAATACATTTATTTGATGTTTTATTGTCAAGTTTTCCAGCAGTGTGTTATGCTGCAGGGGTACTTCCCTATTAACATAAAAAACAGCATAAGATAATATGTGTACTTGTAATTTATATAAACATAATCTTTTTCATTGAAATGGTCAAGAAAGCATTTTGTGTCATTTAAAGCTTACCTAAAGAAAGAATTGAGTGTGTAATTTTGAATAATCTATTGTATTAATATTTTATTATTTATTGTGTCATTTATGATTGTTTTAATAACTATAATTGTAATAATTTATAGAGACAAAGTTAGTTTTTAGTAATGCTAAAGTTTTTAAATAATCTGGGAAACAAATCTGTATTTACACGGTAAATTTTTCCTCCTTTTGAAAAAAAGAAAGGTGTTAAGGGAAGGGTAATAGGAAGTAGAAGAAGGAATAGTAAGAATAGAAAGTTTAAGTGGAGATTGTCAGGGAGGGTCAGCCCTAATTCAGTATGTATGAAAATTCCATTAGGAACTTGCTATGTAGACTAGGCCAGCCTTAGACTCAGAGATTGGCTTGCTTCTGCCTCCTAAAGAGCTGTTGATGCCTTGGGGAGTCAACAAAGTTTGGCATACCAAGTTGAGGCAGGACCAAGCACCTCCCCCCTGTATCAAGGCTGAACAAAGTATCCCACCATAGGGAGTGGGCTCCAAAAAAGCCATTTCATACCCCTGACATACTTCCTGGTACCACTACCAGTGATCCCTCCTCTCTGTCTTCAGCCTAACTCCAGGAGTTCAACCCAGTGTTTGGCTGTGGGTCACTGCATTTGCATCCATTGGTTACTGGATGTAGGTTCTGTGATGGCAATTAGGGTAATCTGATAAAAGGGGAAGGCCCGTTCTGACAGCCTCTCCACTATTACTGGGAATCTTAGCAGGAGTAATCCTTATGGATTCCTGATCATTTCTGTAGCACCAGGTTTCTCCCTAACTCCATAATGGCTCCCTCTATCAAGATGTCTCTTTAATTCCTCTCCCCCTCCGCCCCTCCCCTAACTCAGTCTTAACAGCACATAGGTTTTGAATAAGAGCCATTTGAATCTTGTTTGTCAGGGACAGATTAAAATTGTGTTTTCAGTTAATGTTGCTGCATTTGCAAGAAATCACTGTTAAATATTGGTTTTCTGATATTCTAGATTTGCTGATCAGGAAGTACGATCTCTAGCTGTGAGCTGGATTGAGGCCATTAGTGATGATGAGCTAACAGATCTTCTCCCACAGTTTGTACAGGTGGGAGTTTTTACTATGCTACCTTGCTTCCTATTCACCCACCTAGTTTCACTTAGGAGGAACTGGCTATGGGACCCCTTTTCTGTTTTAAAATGCCATTGCAGTACAGCAGAAATGTTGAGGGCACCGTGTGAGAATATAACAAGATCTTCCATTACTGTTGTCTTTCTCTCTTGAGTATGGCACAGGTAGTATGGCATATGACCCTGTAAACTTATAATTTTCAGACTTTTTTTTTTTTTTTAATTGTTCAAGACAGGGTTTCTCTGTGTAGCCCTGCTGTCCTGGAACTAGCTTTGTAGACAGCCTTGTCTCAAACTCAAAGATCTTCCTGGCTCTGACTCCTGAGTGCTGGAATTAACTTTGAACTCCACAGAGATCCATCTGCCTCTGCTTCTTGAGTTCTGGGATTAAAGGCATATGTCATCACACTCAGCCCCTATAGTAATTTTTTTAAATATTAATTTATTTGCAGTGCTGTGGATTGTGGATGACATTGCTTCTGCTAAGCAAGTCTTCTACCACTGGGCTATAAAACATAACCATTTTGTTTCTATAAGTATCATATTTTCACCAATGAGTAGTATTTAGTCTTCATATTTGAAGGTTTTTATCTGAACAATTTGGTATGGTTTGACTGCTAATAATTCTTATTTCCTTTTACGCATAGGCTTTGAAATATGAAATTTACTTGAATAGTTCACTAGTGCGCTTCCTTCTGTCCAGGGCATTGGGCAATATCCAGATAGCACACAGTTTATATTGGTAAGATTTAAATTTTATTAAATGGCTTCTTTCTATTGCAGATATTGACAGATTTGGCATAATTGTTAAATATAAACAGGTTGTTCATGATACTTGCTATGAGTAACCAGTTGTGTAGTGAATATTATTTTAATGAAGTTGAAAACTTTAGCTTTAATAATAAAACCAAAATTAATAAAACTGAAGAATATTTGAACATCATAGCCTTATAATAGCTAATGAACTTTTTCTTACTTATATGACTTAATTTCCTGGATATTCAAAATAGAACTTGTTAAAGTGATCTTTGAGGGAGCTTCATCCAGTTCTCAGAAGTGGCTGACATAAGTATTTTTTGTTGCATTAGGCTTCTCAAGGATGCTTTGCATGATACACATTTTGGAAGCAGATATGAGCATGTGTTGGGTGCTCTCCTCTCAGTAGGAGGAAAAGGACTCAGAGAAGAACTTTCTAAGCAGATGAAACTTGTACAACTTTTAGGAGGAGTAGCAGAAAAAGTAAGACAGGCTAGTGGATCAACCAGACAGGTATGTACCCATGAAAGAGAACACAGGTGTTTTGTTTTTGAGACAAATCTCTCTCCATAACTGGGCTAGCCCCTGTGTCCTCCTGCCTTGGCCTCCTGAGTGCTGAGATTGCAGATGTTTGCCACTACACTTGGTCAGTTGAAATTCTAATAAGAACTATGTTGAATCTATAATTATAATAATGTACCTTTATTTTATCTATCTATTTAAGTTTGTTTTTTTTTTTTTTTTTTTTTTTTTTTTTTTGGAGAGTGGGTCTCTCTATAAAGTTCTGGCTATCCTTGAACTCACTAGGTAGACCAGACTGATCTCAAACTCACAAAGATCCTCTTGCTTCTGCTTCCTAGTGCTGGATTAAAGTGTTCACCACCACACCTAGCCATAGTAATGTATCTTAATTCTTGAACTCAACTTGCCTTCCAACTCATGAACACAGAGAAGGGAAATGTTTTATATTTAGATGTTCTTAAATTCTTTCAAAAATTGTTCCTGTTTTTGTTGAGTATTTTGTGTTTTAAAAAAATGTCTTTTTTCACTTTATCTGAAAGAATTCTTATGAGCACATACAGTTACACTTAACATTCAATAGGTATATAATGTCACAAAGAACTTAGAGTATCATTATGAGCCTCCATGTCCATTGTTTATACATATTTCCTTTCCCTAGTAATGCTATGAACATTGTTGCACACATACATTATTGCACACATCTTTTCCTGTTTCCTAGCATTTCTTCTTTCCTTCTTTTTATGTTTTGAAAGGATGGTTTCCCAGGCTGGTCTCAGACTGCTGAGTTGTCTTGCAATCCTGTTTCAATCTCCCAAGTAACTTATTCTGTAGATATATATTACTGCTCCAGGCTTGCTTTAGTTTCCTTATGAAATATTCCTATGGACAAAACAGTCAAGTTAAGAGCTATATACATTTTAACTATAATGACTTCATTAGATTGTTTTCTCTAAAAAGCCATACTGGGCATGATGGCACATGCCTTTAATCCCAGCACTAGAAAGGCAGGTAGATATCTGTGAGTTTGGGGTCAGCCTGATCTACAGAGTAAATTCCAGGATAGCCAGAGCTATATAATGAGACCCTATCTTAAAAATAAATAAAATAAAGGATAGATATTAGGGGTGGCCTCTGGTAGGTTTCCCATAACCCAGTGAATGACCCACACCCTTGTGTATATGGACATTCCCAATTGGACTCAGTGAGTTATATAGGAAAAGAGAGTTCATTATGTTGGGAGGGACATGTGTTAGGGGATGTAGGACAAGGTAGAAATGAACAAGATACATTATATATACATAGATGAAATTTTCAAAGAACAGACCTTCTGTGCTGGAAGATGGCTCTGTCAGTAAAGTGCTTGTAGCACAAGTTTGAATTTGGATTTCCAGTACCCATGTAAAAGGCAGCCCAAAGGTACCCACATGAAATCCCAGTGCTGGGAAAGCAAAGACAAGAGGATCTCTGGGACTCACTGGCCAGCTAGCCTAGCCTAATCAGTAAGCTTTAGGTTCAATGAGAGAGACTATCCAAAAAAATAAAGTGAAGAGTGATTATAGAAGACACTCACCATTGACCTATGGCCTCCATGTTCATACTCAGAATGAATAGATCTTCATTTTCATGATGTACTTACAGAGGCAATCTCTTTCGTAGGTGGTCCTCCAAAAGAGTATGGAACGAGTACAGTCCTTTTTCCTGAGAAATAATTGTCGTCTTCCTCTTAAACCAAGTCTAGTGGCAAAAGAATTAAATATTAAGGTAACACAATACTTTCAAGTTCATATAAATATCAAAATAGTACACCAGAAAAAGAGTTGCTTAATATAAATGAGGATGAGACCTGTAGTTTGTAAGTACGTAGGAAAAAGTGCCATTGGATCTATTTTTCAGCTTTTTTTTTTTTTTTTTTTTTTTTTTTTTTTTTTTTTTTTTACCTAATCAGTATTCCTGAAAGACATAGTGTCAGATTTTTTTTTTTATTACTTTGGGTTTTGTTTTATGTTCTTAAATTATGGTGATGGTCTTATACTAGTTTTTTTAAAGTTTTATTTTAAGATAAGATTTTGTAACTTTTTGGTAGAATACTTGTCTAGCGTGTGTAAGGCCCTGAGTTCAATCTCCAATCCAATCCCACAAAAAAATAGAGAAAATGTGATTTGATCTAGGCCATAAAATTATTAGTGTTAGTCAGTATTTAATTACACCAGTACATAAGTGAAACTGGAGCTGTAATCCCAGATCAGAATGAGTATCAGACAACTGGGTATTCTGTTTAGAGACTCAGATACTCAGATACTTAAGCATTTCAGATAGGTTTTGCACCAAATTTTAAATTTTTCTGTTTTTCTGCCTTTATAGAGTAGCTATTTTACTGATACATACTATGTTTGAATTTCAAGAGCTAGGGCTGGAGAGATGGCTCAGTGGTTAAGAGCACTGACTGCTCTTCCAGAGGTCCTGAGTTCATTTCCCAGCAATCACATGGTGGCTCACAACAAGATCTGGTGCCCTCTTCTGGTGTGCAGATGTACATGGAAGCAGAATGTTGTATACATAATAAATAAATAAAATCTTTAAAAAAAAATTTCAAGAGCTATTTATATATCCATATTATTGGCAGTTTGTGTAAATGCTAATTAACATCCATTGTTTAACTTGCTGTCATTTAAAGCAGCAGATGAAAAAGAAAAATATCAGGGACAGTAAATTCAAAATTCACTTTCATGCTACTGTCAGTCTTTCTAATGCTCAGTATTGTGCTTGCAGTCATGTTCTTTCTTCAGTTCTAACGCTATGCCTCTGAAAGTCACAATGGTGAATGCTGATCCTATGGGGGAAGAAATTAATGTCATGTTTAAGGTGAGATGACTAGAGTTATTCTGTGGTTTTTGTTTCTTGAGTTCTTTCAGGGGGTATTGATTTGGTTCTGTTTGTTTTTTAGACAGGGTCTCTCTATGTAACCCTAGCTATCTTGGAACTTGCTGTGTAGAACAGGCTAGAATTGAACTTGCAGTAATCTACCCATGTGTACCACCATACCAGACTTTCTCTTGTTCTGGAGTTTTTTTTTTTTTTTACCTCGAGACAGGGTTTCTCTGTGTACCTCTGGCTGTCCAGGAACTCAATTTATAGACCAGGCTGGCCTGGAACTCACAGAGATCCACCTGCCTCTGCCTCCTGAGTGCTGGAATTAAAGGTGTGCACCACCACTGCCTGGCTAAACATTTATTTAATATCGAAGTTGAATCAGCAATATTTAAAATGGTAGCACACACTTGTAATTCAATACTTAGGAAGTATAGGAAAGGAATACCACAAGTTCTAGGCCAGCCTCAACCGTGAAACCCTGTCTCATAACAAACAGATGAATGACGTGAACAACTTGAGTAGTTCTGTAAAATTATTACTGACATAAAATCTTCATAGGTAGGACTGGGGACAAATGCAGCCCTTGGCCAACCTGGTAAGCATATCACAAAAGGCAAGTACCACTAGGTTTGCCAAGCTGCAAAACCAGAAAGAGTGACATTACTTAGAGGATTGTTTGTGTGAGACAGCATCTCACAGTATAGTCCTGGCTGGCCTTGAACCCTGGATCATCCAGTTAACAGTTTCTCATGTGCTGGGATTATAGGGGTAAGCCACCATACCTGACAGTTAGTTTTTAGAAACATAGAGATTACCTATGTGAAGCAGAAGGACTGGAGTATTAGGAAAAATACCTATTACCTGTTGAAATTTTGTTAGTTGTTATCATAATGTATATATATTGAAGAAAGAATGAAGACTTCTGATTAATCCATTAAGTTGATTAATTGGAGGCTCAAAGTGTAAAAGGAATTCTTACTTGGTCTAAATAATAAAAAGCCAGACTCAGATGTAGAGGAAAATGCTGAGAGATCAGAGAGAAGAAGGAACAAGCCCACAGCCACACCTTACCTCCTTAGCATCTCAGCAGACAAGATAGCAAGTTCCTGTTTCCGCCCACTTATATCGTCTCCCAACCAGCCATCTAACTTCTTGTCTAGACCTGTACAAACCTACAGACCTCTATGGTTAGCTAGTGGCAAGCTCCATTCTGTGACCTTCAGACAGGCTTTATTTGTACAAGCAAAATATCACCACAATAAAGATAGCTAAATTGAACCTTCTTTGATAGATACAAGTTTCTGTTTGTTTATTGATATTTGTGCCTTTTCTTAAAACAATACCATCTATTTTAATGATAGATATTTTACAACTTGTCTCAATATTTGTTAAGGCAAATCCCCCTTAATCTTTTTCATAGTTTTCTTGGCTAGCCTCAAAACTGTATTTATCATTGTTTGTGTTAAAACTGTTAACACTCAACCAGGTATGGTGGTACACATGTTTAATCACAGAACTTAAGAGGCAAAGGCAGAAGGCACTTTTGAGTTCAGGGCCAACCTAGTGAATATAGCCAGTTCCAGGCTAGCAACCAAGGCTGCAGAGTGAGACCCTGTCTCAAAAGATAACAGCAATAAAATAAAAATAAATATGATCCGGTTTTTAAAAAGAAAATGAAAAACTGCTGACATTCCTATTAGACTTATTCATTTGGGGAGGGCTAATATTTAGATTTGTTCATTGTCTGAATGTGTGTACATGAATGCTGATGCCCCCTGAGATCAGAAGAGGGCTTTGGATCTTCTGGAACTGGAGTTAAAGGACAGTTGTGAGCCAACAAGTTTGGGTGCTGGAAACTGAATCTAGGTCCTCTGCAAGAGCATCAAGTGATCTTAACCTCTCCAGCCCCAAAAGAACTAATATTTTTAAGTGACCTTTATTTTGAAATGATTGTAGATTTATAGACAATTATAAGAAATTACCTAGAGATTCTTGTTGACCTCTTACATAACTGTAATGTAATATTATAGTCAGAATATTAGCATTGATAGTCAAGAAACAAGCTATCACAAGATCTCTTTTTTGTTTTGTTTTTGAGACAGGGTTTGTCTGTAGCCCTGACTGTCCTGGAACTTGCTCTGTAGACCAGACTGGCCTCAGACTCAGAAATTACAGTGCCTCTGCTTCCTGAGTACTAGGATCCAAGGTGTGCTACTACCCACCACCCAGCTTCCTTTTTATATTTTAATTGAAAGTATTTTACATACTCTAAAATTCAACTTTTTAAATATACTGTTGAACAGAGTGTGTCGCAGTGGTAGAGTACTTGCCTAGTGTACACAAGGTGTTGGTCCCCAACACCTCAAAATTAATTAAAATAAAATACACTCTTCATGGAATGGAGACAGGAAGCATTTTAAGTAAATTTCTCTTGGACACCACAGAAGAGTACAGTGCAGCTCTGAAAATCCCTTCTCTCTATGCATGCCCTTCCAAACACCCCTCAGATCATACAGCATGTTGCAAACTCTTGGGGAAAGGTGCAATATTTATTTCCTTAATTTCAAGGTTGGTGAAGATCTTCGGCAAGACATGTTAGCTTTACAGATGATAAAGATTATGGATAAGATCTGGCTTAAAGAGGGACTGGATCTGAGGATGGTGATATTCAAATGCCTGTCAACTGGCCGAGATCGAGGTAGGTGTGTTAGTTAGATCTTGATTTCTTTTGTCATATGAACATAGCTTACTCTTGAACTTACTTTGGATTGTATACTTACAGCTCCTGGTGCCAGCTTACTAGGGTCTTGGTTATTTACATCTAGTATTATTTGTTGACTGGATTATTTATGATTAAATCCTTTTAAAAACAGCTACAGGGCTGGAGAGATGACTCAAGAGTTAAGAGCCCTGGCTGCTTTTTCAGAGGTCCTGAGCTCAATTTCCCAGCAACCACATGGTGGTTCACAACCATCTATAATGAGATCTGGTGCCTTCTTCTGACCTGCAGGCATATGTGCAGGCAGAACACTACATAATAAATAAATAATCTTTAAAAAAAAAAAAAAAAGCCAGGAGGTGGTGGCGCACTGCAGAGTCAGAGGCAGGTGGATCTCTGTGAGTTCAAGACCACCTGGTCTACAAGAGCTAGTTCCAGGACAGGCACAGAGAAACCCTGCCTCACAAAATTAAAAAAAAAAAACAAGACAACAACAGTGAAAAAACCTACAAATTGATGGGTGGTGGTGGTGGTGCTGGTGCTGGTGCTGGTGCTGGTGCAGCACGCCTTTAATCTGAGCACTTGGGAGGCAGATGAAGTTTGATCCCAGTGAGTTCAAGACCAGCCTGGTCTGTCTACAAAACAAGTTCCAGGACAGCCAGAGCTGTTAGAGAAACCCTGTCTCAAAAATAATAATAATGATGATATTAATAATAATAATAATAATAATAATAATAATAATAATAATAATAATAAAGAACTGCTAAGAAAACAGCTCAGTAGGTAGTCCTAATAACACTTGGTAGTAATCAGAAGTGCAAATTAATTTACCCACTAAGAAATTCATTTACTTAAGCCAACTTTGGGTTCATCTCCTTAGAATAGTGATAGTTTTTCTTTTTTCATGAGAGTAGATTTTTATTTTGTTACTTGATTAATAAATTTTTCAGTTTTACTTTGCTATTTGTGTGTGTTGGGTGGGTTAGGCACACATGTATGGAGATCAGAGGACATCTTTCAGGAGTCATTCTCTTTCTAGGGATTGAGAGCAAGTTGTCAGCCTAGCATGGATACTTTTGCCCACTTAGCCACCTCAGCACTCAATTGACAAGTTTTTGAAATAATGACTGATAACTGATAACAATTCATTCATTATGTGATATATTTTACATGTTCATCAAATGACATCATCATCGTTCTTGTTTTTTGTTTTGCTTTTTCCAAGATAGGATTTCTCTATGTAGCTCTGTTCTGAAACTCATTCTGTAGACCAGGCTAGCTTCAAACTCACAAAGAGCCACCTGCCTTGGCCCCCAGTGCTGGGATTAAAGACACGTGCCACCACCCAGCATTATTTTTACTTTATGTTATGTGTTATGTTTGTGGGTGTTTTGCTAGCATGTATCTTTGTGTACTATTTGAGTGCCTGGTGCCTATGAATGCCAGAAGCAGGCATCAGATCTCCTTGCATTGGGGTTACAGATGGTTATGCTTAACTACCATGTGAGTGCTGGGATTTGAACCTGGTTCCTCTGGAAGAGAAGCCAGTATTCTTAACTGCTGAGCTATCTCTCCAGTCCTTGGGTGCTTTTAAAAATTAAGATATTTAGGCTGCTCACATTTTCAAACATGACTTGCCAGACTTGGTGTCTTATTTCAAGGATCGAAAGCTCTATGTATTTTAGAGACTTACTTTGGGGACACATTTTCACACAGCTTGATATTTTGTTTGTTAAAGGCATGGTGGAGCTAGTTCCTGCTTCAGATACCCTCAGGAAAATCCAAGTGGAATATGGTGTGACAGGATCCTTTAAAGACAAACCACTTGCCGAGTGGCTGAGGAAATACAATCCTTCTGAAGAAGAATATGAAAAGGTGATCAGAATGTTTACTTTGTTAAAATATATTTTGAAAACTATTAATATTCTCTTAAAACCTGTTATGGTGTTACTATGACTTAAGGAAGACTCATAATTACTTTGAACGGTAACCTAAGAAGACTCCAGCTTTGTTTACTTTCTATTAATGTTTTTAGTAGCTGGTGAAGAATTATGTTTTGATATGGCATTTTTCAAATAAACTTTGTTTTTGTTGTTTGTCTTTCCTCCCCTCTAGAGAGAATGTAGTAGTAGTTACCTTTTAGAAGGGCATTTAGCTTTTGAAATATGAAAAGGCTGACTTTTTTTATTCCCGTGTCCCAATGGGTATATTGATACTGTTAAGAGAGGTTTAAAGATATATATATCTTTAAAAATTTTTTGTCCTTGCATTTTTTGAGACAGGATCACATTCTACTGGCCTGGAACTCATAGCACTCCTCCTGCCTCTACTTCTTGAGTGCTGGGATTATGGATGTGAGCTACCATACCCAGTGCTGCAAATGCTATTTTTAGAGTGGTGGATTGGGTCTGATGTGGTAGCTCATGACTTTAATCCCAACACTTGGGGCAGAGGTGGGTGGATCTCTGAGTTTGAGGACAGCCTAGGCTACAGAGAGAGAGTTCCAAGAAAACCAGGGCTACACAGAGAGACCCTGTGCCCCACCACCACCACCACAAAAAATGTAATGCAAATCCTGCCTCCTTTAAGACATTTTTCTCTCTAATATAATTTTATTTCTTTATTACAGGCTTCTGAGAACTTTATCTATTCTTGTGCTGGGTGCTGTGTAGCCACCTATGTTTTAGGTATTTGTGATCGGCACAATGACAATATAATGCTTCGAAGCACAGGACACATGTTCCACATTGATTTTGGAAAGTTTTTGGGCCATGCACAAATGTTCGGTAGCTTCAAAAGGTACTAATGTTATTACTGTCCCGGGGCTTGTCCTCCTGCTGTGCTTTGCCTTGTGGCTCTTTTTGAACATAACTGGGAATTAAAAAGGCCCTAAGAGATGACCTTACCACATAATAGACAAAACCAGTGTCCATTACTTTGTTGAAGTAAATGGGCATTTGTTTAATCTAGTTCATAGTATCTGCTAGAAATGGTTTCGTTTGTATAATGATAATGAGTATAAATTTTTGTCTGCATATTTTTTGTGACCACTGTTGAATTTCTCTTTGGGCATATAGATTCTTGAGTAATCACTGTTGTGAAAATTTCATATTTAAGTTCTGTCCCAATGCTGAAGTTGCTATGTTATAGTTTTCCTCAAAATGTGAACATTCAAGTATTAGGGAAAGGCACAACTATCTGGTGCTGTTTCCTACTTGAAAATATTGTAGCTCACATGGCTTATTTAATATCTTTTAACAGCAATGGCAGCATTTATTTTGAGTGGATTCTGTAAATATGCTCTGTGTGTACTTTCAACAGGGATCGAGCTCCTTTTGTGCTTACATCTGACATGGCATACGTCATTAATGGGGGTGAAAGGCCCACCATTCGCTTCCAGTTGTTTGTAGACCTCTGCTGCCAAGCCTACAATTTGATAAGAAAGCAAACAAACCTCTTTCTTAACCTTCTCTCACTGGTAACTGTTCTTTACTAATGTTGAATTGTATATTAGAGCCTCTCTGTTTTGATAATTTAAAAATGATGCTTTTTGCTTTTGAAATAAAATTTATCATAGTCACAGTTATCAAAATTTTAGTGCAATATTTTTAGATTACTACTCTAAGTACTCACTGTCTGAACTCCACTGATTAATATTACAAAAAGTCAGGAGAGTGGTAACCCCGGATGAAAAGTAGTAGTAACTGGAGCTTGGAAGGGGCATTGGCTGCTGCTGAGTGAGTGTGCATTTGTGTCTCTAGATCTAGTATTTTCAAGTGGCAAACATTCATTAAGCTGTATACTCAGGATTTCTGTACTTCCTAGGATAAGTAGCACTTCTAAATTAAAAGAATAAAAAAAAAAGTGCTGTAGTTATTGTGATTGGAATTGTTATAGTAAAAATAGGCCTGGGAGGGAGATCTGGATTTTATGTGTTTCATTCCATGTGTTTACTTCCAGCAAGTTATATGGCTCCATTCACTTTACTTTTCTCATTTGTAAGAGTCACTTACAAATATTAACAGACTGAAGTATATGATAGTTTTTGTTCCTTTAATTCTAAGTGCTTGACCAAGAGAAATTTTAACATTTTTTTTTCCTCCTTCTATAGATGATTCCTTCAGGGTTGCCAGAACTTACAAGTATTCAGGATTTGAAATATGTTAGAGATGCACTTCAACCACAAACTACAGATGCTGAGGCTACCATTTTCTTCACTAGGTATGACATGATTGTGTCAAAATGCAAAAGGCTAGGGATGTAGCTCAGAGGTAGAGTGCTTATCCTCTTCTGGGTGTTCATTCACCAGCACTGAAGGAAAAAAGGTTACTAAAGTTGAGCAGTGCTTAGAAAAATGTTTATTCCTTTCAAAGTATAATCTCAAGGTTATTTATTATATAATTTACATCGGATGAATCCTGCTTGTAAATATATTTCTAAGAAACAAGTATTCCAGCAATGATAATGTTCCTTTTTTTTTTTTTTTTTTTTTTTTTTTTTTGGTTTTTCGAGACAGTGATTCTCTGTATTTTGGAGCCTATCCTGGCACTCACTCTGTAGACCAGGCTGGCCTTGAAGTCACATAGATCCTCCTGCCTCTGCCTCCCAAGTGCTGGGATTAAAGACATGCACCACCAACACCCACCTGACAATGTGCTTTTTAAGGTTTATTTCTGAAATTTTTTTTTTTTTTCAAGATTCTACCATAACAACTTCTATGACTTCCACAACACAGCAGCAGACTGATACAGTAGGGCTGTAAACTATTACTTTATGACAGTATTTGAAGTGCATGCTGGTGAACAACTAGCATTTGAATGTCATTGTTGTTTTCAATAAAAACAGATCTTCTTGGCTATGAAGAATTAGCTCACATTCATGTGTCCTTTCTTCCTCTTGCCTTCTTCCTCTCAGTAGAGAGAAGGTGTAGAGCCCTGATCTGATCTTTCCTACACTCAACAGTTTAGCTGAAATGA